>NW_015642528.1:1878804-1940755 GCF_001515625.1 Sinocyclocheilus rhinocerous
AGAGAGAGAGAGAGAGAGAGAGAGAGAGAGAGGCGAGGGCGAGACAAGATGCTACGTCCAAACAAGTGACACTCATTACCTCATCTCTGCGCTGAAAAACAGACTGCGAGTGCTACACTTCCAACAAGAGGCAAAAAGTGAGTGAGGAGGGACAATTCCTTTTATTACATACAACGACATGTCTGGTGGCTGCAGACAGGTTTCGGGCTGGTAACAATAGGATGACTTGGTGAAATAAACAACACTGGCTTAAATCCTGTCCTTAAAAAAACGGAGCATTTCCTTACGGAAAAAAAACACAAAAATGATAACGTTCTATACATTGCAGGTGAAACTTTAGCCATGCACACAGACGGCCTGGCAGCGAGACTCCTGACAACAATAACATACAGTGAGTAATAGTGCTGTGTTCAAAATATCGATACGACGATGTATCGTCACAGAGATTTGACGATACGAGTATCGATACAGCTGGCCCTGTATCGATATTGTGGCACGTGTGCAGCAGCGGACCGCGCTTAATTTGTTTACAATTTTACAACGTTTAAAATGGAGTAGAAAAGTCTGCTGAGGTGAAATTCAGTGCAGTCATGTATCGTGATACGTATCGTATCGTGGCCTCTGTATCGTGACTTTGCTGGTGATACACAGCCCTAGTGAGTAAAGTCCAAAATGGCACGTTCTGTTACACCGCTCATGTACTGCGCTACATATGACCAGGGTCAGTAGGTTCACACACACAAAAAACATAGCATATTTATTTACTTGGGTTTTCAGGTCACATGTAGGGGTGAAAAGCTAAAGGATAATAGACATGCTGTTGATATAAACACAGAACATGGCATAAATAGTTTGTACAATGTATTGGTCTATCACATGTGGAAAAAGTTCACCCCAAAAAATTCAAGTTTGGTCATTTCTTTACTCTCTATGTTGTTCCAAACTCATTAGATTTTTGGGGAGATATTTGGCAAAATTTTGAACTATTCCACACACCTAAAATGAATGATTACCAGGCACTGACAAGTCCAAACAAAGGATTTTTTTTTAAATCACGCAGTTATTCACTAATAATCTTTGCTGCAACAGATCTTTATATAAATACAGCACATCAAAAAGTTGAACATCAAAGATGCCAGACGTTACAAGTTCTTCTCGTAACTGATCATGCTGTGAAAAATATAAATAGGCATCTAGACAAATATATGAATACATGCCTGAATATAAATCCACAGTCGATATTTGAGAGCTGAAGGAGACGATACTACGAAAATTTCAGTCTGTTCCTCAAACTAAGTTATCATACGAAGACTGGAAATATAGTGTATGAGTCACATGGACTACTGTTATGGTGTTTTGAATGTTTTTAAGGTGTTTTGTTTTTGTAATCTTTGAAGCATGATGGCCCCTTGTCAACTTTTAGTGCATGGAAATGAATGGCATGTCTAACATCTTTTGAGATCTATAGAAGACAAAGCCAAAGGTTTAGAACAACAAGAGGGTGATGCATCACTTTAAATTTATTGGTAAAAAAGCTAGCAATAGTGTGTGGTGCTGGGGCTGTGATAGTCCCCACAAATATTTACAACAGGTACTTTGTAATGTACAATGATGCAGGGCTGAAACAACTCAATTCTATAAAGAATCATTATTAAACAGAACTGCACAAGTAGATGAAACAACAAAATACCAGTTAATCATGATGTTACACACACAACATGGTCTGAACACATATGTGCTGCTTGAACTTATGTCATAAAGAGAAGTTGCTTCTCAAGCAACAGCATGGTCACTACATATACAGCCTCAAACCTTAAGACTTATATAACCAAAAAATAACCACTTTAACTGATACTTTGCATTTAAATCTTTTATCACTTCATTTGCCTATACAGCAGGAAAACCTAACCCTTGCACTTAAATACACTCATAACTTTAAAAAAAAATATATATATCATGCAGCCACAAAATAAGGAAAAAAAATCTACTAAGAGGATCATATACAAAAAGTCTTGTGATAGTCAAATGTTTTTGAACAGCCACAGAGAACCTATATTGCACTACACAGGACCTAATATAGGGTAGAGGGGTTGGCAGGTAGGGTTGGGCGATAAACAATATCATACTGAGATTGCGATAAAAAAAAAAAAGTTGACAACGATGCCACGCTCTGGACATATTTATTTGATTTAGATTATTCTAGCGGCAGAAATAAACACGACGACAGCCATTCAGTACATGCTGCTAATAAGTCTGCATGTACTGTGTGTCTCTGTGTGAATGAGTGGCACAGTTCCACCTACTACACAAACTCAAACACATGTAACGCTCAGTGTTTTCAGTGTCTGCTGTCTCAATTGAGGACATAAACTTCATCTCCAGAGCTGCTCTAAGAGTCACTTCACAAGCTTTTCACCATTTAATTTGAGAAAAAAACTCTCAAATACACACCGAAACTCAAAGATCTTCACAACAACCTGCAAAATTAATTGTTTAACTTGAAATTATAACAGAAATATATTACCGTTGTACACTAAAAAAAATAATATTTTGAAGGAATATCATACAACTAATATATTTTTCAACCATGCTTTAATATGGTTCTGTTGTGCAGCATTTTATTTGACATAAAAATACTGTTTTGTTGTAAATTAATTGTTATATTTGTCATTTTATTACATTTTAAAGACTGATTAAATTGTTAAAGTTGTATTTATTTAATTAGACACATTTGAAGAAATTTGATAAATCAAAAAAAACAAAAAATGGGACACAGAATTTAGGGTAAATAAAATGGATTTTATGGGGCCTTAAATTAATAGGTATATTTCTCTGTGGAGTTTAATTCTGAACAGTTGTGAGAGTTGTTCACATCCACTCTCAAGGTCTAACAAACATGTGGAAAGCATTTCTTCCTCTATTAACTATGGAACGATATTCCGGACAATTTTCAAAAGGACTTGCAAATTGTATTTTCAATTGCGTTTTCCATATTAACAGTATATTAATATGATAAATATCAATATTGTATGATATGGAAAAAGTATCATGATAATATTTTTGGCCACATCAGCCAGCCCCTATTGGCAGGTTCGTTGCTATGATTATATCTACAGTTTTCCCCAAAGACAGGGAGTTAACATGTAGCAACTGTACAGTTGACTCCCTCTCCAGACAGCAATATGCAATTAATTAGGAAACACATGCTGTGTCATAGGCCACAGTCATGTGAATTGTGTGTTGGTCATTAAATATGTGATGGGAATATACCATACACACCAACAAACGCTTATAAGATAAAAGGGTATTTCTTGCAAGTTAACATAAGGCAAAAACTCTACAGTATAACAGAGTTCTTAAAACATTAGGATGAAAAGATCCTAATGAGGGATTCAGTAAACAAGGACAAACTTAGTAAAAATGTAACAAATTTTAACGCTATGCTTTTTTCTCTTCTCATAAGGAAAAGCATTTTAACATGAGGGTAGAAAAGGGCAATTGTCTTCTACAACAAGCATGCTGCTCTTTTCATCTGACATTTGTCTGACTCTGATATTGATTTAACAGAGTCTCTGAATGAACCCAGAATATGACTTATGTGCCTGTACATGTAGAACATATAAAGGCTTCCCAGAAGCAGACTAATCTTTTTAAAAACTTCACACTCACATGGAGTCATTAAAACGGAGTCCAACTACAAAATGTATATTACTAATAGAATTTCCATGACATTTTAACATTATAGCTTGCAATAGAGGAAGAACAAGTCTGAATGTCAATTTAAAGTAACACAAATAAGCTACAAGACTGAACCTGGCTATGCAAATTTATGACTACAAACAACTGCGGAATTCCATGTAGGACTAAAACAAGCAAGGAGAATGTCAAGAATTTAAATACAACTAAAAATGCATTCAATTGCTCTGTAATCTCATGGATTTAACAACTTATCACATGATCCAGCATCCAGGTCAGATTGAGTATTATGATTCAGCTATACTCTCGGTTGAATGACTAAACTTGTTTCTCATTCACATAATTCTAAAGACATTTAGTCTAATTTAAGTTCATAGGGCAGACTGACTCATGACACATGGTGACCTAACAGGAACTGGAAGCAGAATGCTGGAATTCGTGGGAATGCAGGTCCTACCTGAGCCTGTCATCATCTCAGTCTACCTCCGCTGACTTTAATACCCCTCCCCCTGAATTCTAAACAAATACCAACAACACAAGGGGGGGCACCCATTACAAGTTATAAAAGGCAACAGACACACCCCTGTACTCCAGACAGAGGGAGGAGGGGGGGAATGGGGAAATCACATGCAGCTCTGAAATACAACAGCATATATGTTTGCAAGCCTGTTGGCCCCCGAGAACTCAATTTGACATCAATCATTTACTTTTATAAAGGCCTATGGTTTATCTGCAACCAACAAAACATACATTTTTAAACAAGACTGCATGCTTGGTAGTCAAGCAACTATTTAGGGGTGAGTGATATACTGGTATACACGATAACCCTGCAGAAATTTGGTAGAGATCGCAGTTATGATACGCGTCACCATGAAAGCCTATCATCTGCACACATTTTTAAGACTTGTCAGTTTAAAGTCACGATGAAGTGTAAGCGGTGACCTTTTCTTCCATTTTGTGACGCATCCGAGTGCAATGATTATCAAAAATGGAAAAATGTAGGACGGGACTTGGTTCTTTGCATCAGTTGTTAATTGGATTTTGAGATGTAGGCATTGCATTTAAAAGTGGAAGCAGATGAACAAAATCTTGCAGGGTCAGAGTTAAAGGTGACTAAATCATTGGAGAAGTCCTGAATACGTCACCATACAGAAGCCTGTAGTTTTCACCAGAAGATCCATTTTGATTAAACATAAGGTCAAAGCATCTTACAAAAAAAAAAAGGAAAAAGAAAGAAAAAGTAAAGAAACATATGCATGGATGAAACGTTCACAATAAAATGCATTTAGAAAAAAAATAATTTGGTATTTGCAAGCTACAGAGCAATCTACTTAAGCACTTATTTCATTTGTGTCTGTTCTATTGCTCATAAATAGTTTTACTTTAATTACAAACTATTTGCTTGTCTTCAGAATGAGAACATTTTATGTTAGGTTAGTATTTGCCATGATATCAAAACTGGCATTAAGAATAATTTCAATTCCAACTAAAATATTGATAATCGCAACATCCTTATCATATACTAAAACAACTGTATTGTGATATAATGTTACCATGAAATAAAATGACTCGTATCGTGATTGCTTTCGGTCATATCACCCACCCCAACAGGTATGCATTAATTTTTCATCATGCAATTCTTGTCTGGAAAAGGCCTGTCATGTGTCAACAAAGATGAATCCTGTTTGACAATCACAAAATCTTGGATAAAATAAAAGTACACGCTTGATTCTATAAGTAGCTGCAGTTTTAGAAAAACTTCCTTAGTGGGATTGAGAATTAAACATCTGCAGGACCTAACAGGTGCATCTTGATGTATGACGACAAACACGCATGACAAGTCGCCCTGAAACCCAGCGCCACACTTCATTATCATAATAGCAAATGATAGTTCCACTGACACAGAAGAGGAAAATATCTCAATTTAAATCTTGCTGTTTTAACATTGCGTCCCGTGAAATTTCAGAAGCTGCAGTGGAGATATATTTACTTAAGCCCTAGTGCTAGTGCTGACACTCAGGTTAATGTGAACGTTGTAACATCTTGCATCTGCACTCACAAATAACACAGATGTCAAGATCCAAGCCAGAACACAAGTTTACCAACACAGTGCAAAGGCCTGGCGAGGAACGCAGAAAAGCTTTGCTAAACATGTAATATTTAGTTACGTACCAAGATCCACTTAGCTTCCAGGCTAGCGACATTTCTAGATCCTTCGAAATGACTGACAGTAAGACGCGACGAGTGGCGAGATACACTTTAAAGGGCGTAGACTGGGGTGACAAGAGGCTGAAGGCGGTGGAATGATTTCGGGATGGCTAACTAGCAGACGACGGCGTTACCCCCTGATGTTCTCTTTAGGCCCAAATCGCAGCCTTCGTCTCTGAGCCCGTGCTAAGCTATGCTAACTCGCCTGAATTTGAGCTATTTAGAAACGCAACTGGCAACGTGGGTCGCGAAAAACGCAGCTGAAATGGCTGCTAACGGCGCACCGCGCAAGAGTGTTGTTGTATTAATATAGCCAAGAATGGGACGTGATAAGTCGGCCTCTTTAGATGAGGCGATTAATTCCAGGGTTTTGGTGGGTTGGGAATGAAGCCCGTTAAGGCTAGCTGGAGTTAGCATGTGAGCTAACACACACACACTTTCCTGCTGGCTGACTCGCTCTCACCTCAGACACCTCATCCTCGTCGCTGCCGGATCCGGGGCCTGACGATAGCACCGCGGCCGCTGTGAGTTTGAAATCAAGTCTGTCTGTGGTGGGCCCGTCAGCCTCGCCGAACAAGCGGACTTTCTTGCCACCGACGCCGATCCCGAGGCCCCCGAGTCCGGCTCCTGGTGTAGCTCCAACCCCCATCCCTAACGCAGGGGAACGCGGAGTCACCGAGTCAATCTCGTCCTCGAAGCCGTCCGTCAGCATTGCCGTCCCGGCTACTGCATCCTGCATACTTTCCTAAATAATACGTCTGTTTGTGAAGATAATGTTGTCTCTTCACTTTCTTTGGGGTTATACTGTTATAAAATAATTACGTTTTACTTCAGAAAAATCCTCAAACTCTCCTGAAGCGAGAAGAGAATCCCTTTCCCCCAAGCCATTAACTTTCTAACAACCTACCCTTCTTCGCTCCATTTGTGTATGGTCCCGCCCCTGTTCAAAATATGCGAAGGCTATTGGGCTTGAGAGTTAAGTTCTGGAACCCGATTGGCCGCAACACACGCTACTCGACCGAAAGCACGCGACGTCAAGGTTGGTTTACAAGAGGGCTTTAAGATTTAACGCCAGGAAACATCATTTAGTAAAGGCGATTGGACGTGGGCACGCTTGTCACAAATTCCCGCCCTCTCGATACGCCTATTTTTGTCTTTTTCGAGAGAGGTGAGGTTGATTTGTTTACAGAATCATATTTAGGAAGTTTTGTGAATTTTAGAGGTGTCATGTTTACTGTAATGCAATGCAAGATGCATCAGAATAGTCGGTCACTGTCGAATTCTTTTATTAATATAATATCTAATGTGTTGACAGTTAAAAGTCTGTCATCTCTGCGTCCGATATTTGGCAACACGTATTTAACTTGTTAGGACAGCTGTGTCAATAACAGTACGTTTAGAGGAGGGCGCCACCGACCTGGGTGAAGCAATACCCGGAATTCTGTGAAAGATTTAGTTATGGGACTTGTAGTTTATTTTGATAAGTATCTAATATTGTGCAAACATTATAAAATGTGGAGTAGAGATCAAAATATATTGTATCTAGTGGCAATACTGTACTTTCTTTCTGGGAAAGTTTAGTTTTGCATGGGAATACTTTTTTCATATTCTTCAACATAAATATACTTTCCCATTTTTGTATTGGTATAGAAGCTGTGAGTCACTTTGATTCATAGAAAAAAATGATTTATGAATTAAAACATTTATGCTATTGTGATTGAGAGTCCATTGAAAGTTGTTTCATCGCAGGTGAAACTGAAAACTACTAGGGGAGATATTCGAGCTTTCTCCTGCATTAATATCCTAATTCAAATTCAGTAAACTGTTTAGATGATAATTAAAAGCTCAAAAAAGCTTTCAGACTCAGCTTTATTATTCGAAGCACTCTTTATTCAATAAATGTTGCTACATTTTAATATTCTAAAAAAATTGTTTATTAGTTTATTTTTACATGTGAGGTTATTCAGGTGATATTTTTTTTTTAATTCCACTCTTGTTACACCTGTTTGCACTGCGAATATTGGTGAATTCATGTCATTAACAAAGTTTGACATTTTGTTCAGACTCTTCACTTAAGTTACTAAAATATGAATACATATACAACCTTAGATTGACATACATGTATATACCATGATTATGGTATTGAAAATTAATGTAAGCGCATGCATTCATGTTCACGTACACTCAACATCGTGCAGACTTATCATTACAGCTTGTTTGACATGTAAACCATTTACAAACATTAAAAAAAAAAAAAAACAGTGACACATTTGTTCAATTTTAAGATTTGAACAGATCATTTTAAGGTTTAAAGGTTAAAATGGGGAAAATAATGAGATAAAATTAACCTGTTAAAATGAGACAAAATTAACCTGAAAACCGGTCTTCAATGGGTTGCCCACATTGACCATGAAAGCTGAGTATTATGAAAGCTTAATTACAAGGATGAACTCAAAAACGCAGAATGAGCCAGCAGGTTCTCATTGGTGAGTGAGTCAGCGATCTAACAGCCTGTATTACAGGAGCAAGAGTTTGGGCAACTAGTCATAAAGCAAAGTGGAGAGAATTGTGTCTAAATCTGCAGAAATTAATGGTTATGAAACCCTTTTATTTTTTTCCCTCTATTCAAGCTGCATATATTCTTCCCACACATTTGACCAATTCATTTACATGACATTTCCAGTTGCTTGTAATTACAAGAAAAGGATTCTTTGTTAAAATATAATTTTATAGGCTGCACTCAGCAGACAACATATTGAGAATAACAAGAAAAATGTTTAGGATTTTATTATTAATTTCCATGTCTCTTTTTTGTAAATGCTGACATTCCCAGCTTTTTCATGGCTGTGGGAATCCTGTAATATTAACTGACAACTTTTCACTTACAGAATAGTCTTCAGATCACATCACAAACTGCACATAAATAATAATCTCTGCAAATGTTATTTCAAACTGCATATCTTGTTATTTCAAACTGCATATCTTGTTTGTCCATTACAGAAGAGTTTAAAACATTTTGTAAAAATGATGTTTTAATATACAACAAAATACATATGTACAACAAGCTAAATATAAAATCAGATAAATTAAATAAAATCACAAATTCATTAATGTGAACACACATAAATCCAGATAGTGATAAATCACCAGTTTCCATGATTGACACAAATCAATGTATATTTGTAGGCTAGAGGGTGCTCAAAAACTCCTTCACCTGAAAGAAAAAAAAAGTGCAAAACTTATTTACTATGTAAAAATCAAGTATAAACATGGCAGTTCTAAAACATTTTACTATGAGGCAAAACTAACGTTGCCATTTTTGCCATTATATACGTACCTTATCAATGATACCTTCTTGCTTAATTCTGTCATTTTTAAAATCCTCATTAACATCCAGGAGCAGTATTGGAAGGTCTTTAAGATACTCAAAATCCAACCTGTATATGACAAGATACCCATTTAGATATTCAAACATCGAAAAACAGTTCAAATACAAGTTTCAGCACATAGTAAGTTGATCACTAACTTTGTGGTTCGATTGTACAGCCAACACTCATGCTTATAATGCAGCTTCTCCAGGTAATCCAGGGGAATCCCTTGTTCCTCCTCTCGTCCTCTGAACTGAAGACGCTGCATACACCTCTGCAGACCATGTGTTTAATCAATACATCATAAAAGTCTCACATTTACGTCACTTTTATACTACTACAGGTGAACCTTGCACCATGTATGAAGCTGCGTGGTACCTCGGGATCAGCACGAAGATAGATCATGGCATCAAGCTCAATCTGGGACTCAAACTGAGTGAGGAGCCACGAATGCCAGTCTTGATAAATGGCCCACTCTGTCTCATTCAGATCTCCAGACTCAAAGAGGTTAGAGGCAAACACATATCTGGAGAATTAAAAATACTTTTTAGTTGTTGTTTTTTTTCTCAGTTTAACACCATATTTAAACTCTTTTCCAAATTGTTCAGACAATCTGTTTAATGTATGTACCGATCGCTGTAGACAGAGCGCTCAAAGAACTGGACCGGTTGCTCTGCCTGCTGAAGTTTGGCAGAAGGAGGCTGAAGCTGTGCACGGACACGACTCAAGCAGGCGTACGTCTGGAAAGTGTAAGACCAGCGACTGGGCTTGTCATATAACATCTGCAGCAGGTTGCCTCCACTCTTCTGGGACGTGCTGAGCTCCTACAGGGATAGAAGGGGATGTGTTATTAAAGATCACTCACATTAACATTTGAGACTGAGTTTGAAGACACTTCCTTAATAAAATATCTTGTATACGGAGGGACATACTGTACCTCATACTCGTTCTCTGTGGTTTGTACATTGCACCACTTCCCAATGGGCTCTGGTATGACCTCCCACTCCTCTGAGGCCCGCTCCAAACAACGCACAAAAGTTGACTTCCCTGCCGCTGTTGCACAGATATAAATGTTTTAAAATACAAAACATCAATATAACCAATCATAATTTGTGTTCTGCATCCTTATCAAAGATAACAAAGTCATAACCCTAATAGATGTTTATGTCTGGCATTAATTGCCAGAAGCATGCTTAAACCAATTTTTGTAGAAGTTTGACTTATTATTAAAACATTATGGTACTAAATGTTTCTTATTGCTGTTATTATTTTAAATCATAGTCTGGATGTCATAAAATATCATAATTTAGCTGTCAACAGTTGCCGTTTTTAATAAATGTTTCAGGAAAAATATTTTTTGCGATTCGATTACCAAACGTGTGGCAAGAAGACTATTTAAAAACAATTCAGTCTAATAATAATAATAATCGATGGTTGTGAAGGCTCGCTCAACAAAATAGACCTAACGTTAGTATTTGGCGCCAACAACACTAACGTTACTGTGTTTAACAATACAAAAAAAAAGCTCTCAAGCATATTACTTGATCATTCATAAAAATTAATGTGTTAGCAACACTTAGGTAATATATTAAGTGCGTATTATTTTATGTATATTATTTTTTTGATTAAACCAAAATTAATCCAACTTACCAATGTTTCCCTCTACTGAGATCTTCAATGCCCTTTTTTCGAAACTGAGGTCAGCGTCAAGGCTTGAACAAAATCTCTTGGGAGGAGTAGCCATTATTGTATAAAATACTTAAATAAATAAACAAGCCACTGTATTATATATAATTTTTTTTAAAGTCTCCAAGACCAGCTTAATGCTGCCGCGCGCGCCTAAACAGTTTGAACTGGTTGAAATTCGCGGCAAGTCTTCACATGGTCAGCGGCGCGGGGCGGGGCTAATATATTCATTGCGTGATTGGCCAAGCCTGCAAAAGCCTCTGTTTCATTGGTTGACGTTTACAACATGCTGAGTTTTATGGGTCTGCCTGTTCTTCTGAGACGTTTCCTGTTCTTTATCTTGTAAACATGGTGGAAGACAACGTTCATAAACCTTTCAGACCTTTAAATTAAGTAAATCTCTCAAGATTCAAATGGTAAGTAATCGTAGATGTGGACGGAAAGATTCAAACTGTTGACAGACTATGCCACAATAAATGTACAAGGTAATTATCATTACTATAACATTAATTAGCTAACTTACACATGACTAAAAATATGAAGACATATTACAAATTATACACTTGTGAAACTTGTTTCAAGTTGCTGAGAGCAAACCGGGTGTCCCGAGACTAAACGTTTGCAACAACAACAAACAAAAAAAACCTAAGGAACTAAGCAGTTAGAAATACACATTTGTGCACAAAACTTTATAAAAACAAATAATGACAGACAATTTGCAGTTGTCACTATTATATGCCTTTATATGCTATTATGTAAATATGCTGCCTATTATATAAATCAATGTGGGCAGTAGTCCGGCTGACCAGCAGAGGGCAGCAGGTGATTACGGCAACACCAATGTCAAGCAAAAATGTTTTCCCGTACATTTGTTCAACCCTGTTTTTATACAGTCTATGGTTCAACCACGTAAAATAAGCGATACTTATCTATTGTTATGTCTTTATCTATCACGTACAAAATGAAGCAGTGTACTCGCTATATCTGTCAGGTAACTAGCACTAACAGGTGTGTGATACTGATTCAGCAAAATGTCACGGAGACAAAGGTGCTTCAACAACAATTTAGTAAGTTAAGGTTTGATTTACTTATATTCGGTGAAGTGGACATTTTTATAGATAAGAGCAAATGTATTTTAGTTATACGACGAGGTGGCCGTACCGGCCAGCGATCGGACAGCCTTAACCCAGGGGTGCCCAAACTCGGTCCTGGAGGGCTGGTGTCCTGCAGAGTTTAGCTCCAACTTGCCTCAATTTACCTGGGGCCTGTACAATGAAGCTGGATTAGCTTGCTAGCCAGGTAAGTTTCAGTTTAGTTTGCACCAATCCTGGGTTTTAGGTACCATGAAAGTGGCTTGGCTTTTAGCAGCATTCATTGCCTTAGTAACTTACGCTCCACAGCTAACCTGCTCTGGGGCAGCTTATGTTCTGGTTTAGAGAGCTCAAACCCAAATTTGACCAATCAGCTTCAAGCAAAGTGACCCATCTCTGACGCAATAAAGCCACTCCCCCAGTTTCTCTTACTCCAAATTAAAGGACGCTACATAGTAAAACATTTTTTAAGATAATATTGTCTGATTTTTAGAGATGATTATTTTTTATAATTATTTTATATTATTTATATAATTATTATACCCTTAATCCATTACACAAGCTAGCTTATTAGATTTTTAAGTGTTTTTATACCTATACATATTATCAACTCTATAAACGAACTTTTACTTGCACTTATATGTTTTCTTTAAGTTTTCCTTTTTCATGGATAGATCGTTTCATCTTGTAAATGTGTTTAAATTCTTCATATTGTTGAATATTTTAATCTTTGGTATTGAATGGCACTGACTCTCTGGCAAGAAGTGAATCACAGTTTCAAGGCATGTGATTGGCTTTTCATTACTGATGTCACTCTTTCATGTGCAGGTGCTTCATTAACTCAGGACCAAGCCTGAGGTGACAGAGAAAGTTGACTATCAGCTTCATGGTACCAACAAAGCCGGATTGGACTGGTTTGGTTTTGTCAACTCAAAACTAATCCTGTAACCCTGAGTTTGTTCAGCCACCATCATGGTACAGGCCCTGGTGGGAAGTTTTTAGTATGCCTAGTTAAGAGCTTGATTAGCTGGTTCAGGTGTGTCTAATTGGGGTTGGAGCTAAACTCTGCAGGACACCGGCCCTCCAGGACCGAGTTTAGGCACCCCTGGCCTAACCATTCCTACCGATTTGTTACAATTCCTAACACATTCTAAATAAGTCCTAACACTTCCGAACTAATTCCTAACACAAGTCCTAACAATCCTAACATCCAATGGTCTAAGTCCTAACAGGTCCGAACGGGGCAAAACAGCCATTGGCCGAAACGTAGTAACGTGCGAAGCCACATGAATATATGAAAATACAGTCATAAAAAAAGCGGAAGCGCGCGGATGACTAGTTTATCAAGGTTAAGGCGATTTTGATATTCTTTAAACACGGAACATATTTTTAGTCAGTTTGACGTTTTCGGATAACGTGGAGGTAAGTACAATAAAACACATAACATGAAAGAGAAGCACTATGTGACGTTAACTCTTTGGCATTTGGGTTCAAACTCCTCTGCTTACGTTGCGTGCGGGTATTTTTTTCTAAATGTATGCTTAAATCTGTGATTTAACATTTATATGGATATAAGATGCTATGTTTGGGCGAGATTGTGATATAAATCGAGGTAGCCTTTCATATTGCAGCAAGTATTATTTTAAGTATTATTAATAGTAGTATTGTTATTATAGTTATTTAAATTTGTATTTATGTCTTATAAAAATGATAAAATGTCAGATTTGAGCTTTTGGAATAAAATATTTCTGGAAGTAAGTTTATATTATTATTATTATTATTAGGTAGTTATTTAAATTTGTATTTACATACATCATTTTTATTACATAAAGGTCAGATTTTAAAGTTTATTATTATGTAAGTATTATTAGTAATATTGTTATTATAGTTCTTTAAATTTAAATATGTGTGTGTGTGTGTGTAATTTTCATGTATATATTTCTATTCTTAATATTAAATTATTTGTCGTAGTTAAGGTTATTATATATGTAATTATTTCAATTTGTTTATATATTCCCTATTTATATTCCTTTGTATTATATAAATGATGCTGGATTTAAGCTTTTTTGAATAAACCTATTTGGTAGCAAGCATATAATATATGTAATTATAGTTATTTTTATGTTTGTTTATATATTTATTTTTTGTTATTATTATTATCTTTTCACAGATCTGCAACAGATCACTGGAACTGTGCATAGTCCCTGCCTGCTTCAAATGCTCCACCATCATCCCCGGCCCAAAGAAACCCAAGATAACAGGATTTAATGACTACAGACCTGTGGCTCTAACGTCTGTGGTCGTTTGAGAGGCTGGTGTTGGCTTATCTGAAGGACAGCACTGTACCATTACTGGACCCACTGCTCTTCTCCCTCTACACTAGGGCTGCACGATAAACCGCATGCGATTGTCATGCACATCTCATCAGTAAAGCCGGCTCTGTTGATTAGTTGTAAATCTCCATCACATGTTTTCAGATGATGTAGCATTTACTACACAGAGCCGTAGTTCACTGACAAGCTACGCAAAATCACGTTCATAATCGCAGGCTATTTGTCTGAACATCAACTAAAGAGCTGGCTGTCTGGTGCAGTCTTAACAACCTGGAGCTCAACATGTTCAAAACAGTGGAGATGATCGTGGACCACAGGAGGGAACCCCCCTGCACTCCCCCCACTCACCATCATGGACAGCACTGTAAGGAGTCATTCAGATTCCTGGGCAACACCATCTCTCAGGACCTGAAGAGGGACACTCACATCGACTCAACTGTTAAAAAGGCCCAACAAAGGCTGTACTTGCTTCGCCAGCTGAGGAAGTTAAACCTGCCACAGGAGCTGCTGAAACAGTTCAACTCCGCCATCATTGAATCCGTCCTCTGCACTTCAATAACTGTCTGGTTCAGCTCAGCTACCAAATCTGACAGGTTCGCAGATGACACCACACTTATCGGCCTCATCCAGGACGGTGACGGGTCTGCTTACAGACAGGAGGTTAAAGAGCTGGCTGTCTGGTGCAGTCTTAACAACCTGGAGCTCAACATGTTCAAAACAGTGGAGATGATCGTGGACCACAGGAGGGAACCCCCCTGCACTCCCCCCACTCACCATCATGGACAGCACTGTAAGGAGTCATTCAGATTCCTGGGCAACACCATCTCTCAGGACCTGAAGAGGGACACTCACATCGACTCAACTGTTAAAAAGGCCCAACAAAGGCTGTACTTGCTTCGCCAGCTGAGGAAGTTAAACCTGCCACAGGAGCTGCTGAAACAGTTCAACTCCGCCATCATTGAATCCGTCCTCTGCACTTCAATAACTGTCTGGTTCAGCTCAGCTACCAAATCTGACCTCAGAAGACTACAGAGAGCGGTTCGGACTGCCTAGAGGATTTTTGCTGCTCCCCTGCCCACCTTTCAAGAACTGTATACATCCAGAGTGAGGAAAAGGGCTTAGAAAATCACTCTGGATCCCTCACATTCAAGCCATCTCCTTTTTGAACTTAATTAGCTAACTTACACATGACTGAAAATATGAAGACATATTACAAATTATACACTTGTGAAACCTTTTTTAAAGTTGCTGAGAGCAAACCGGGTGTCCCGAGACTAAACCTTTGCAAAAAAAAAACAAAAAAACCTAAGGAACTAAGCAGTTAGAAATGCACATTTGTGCACAAAACTTTATAAAAACAAATAATGACAGACAATTTGCAGTTGTCACTATTATATGCCTTTATATGCTATTATGTAAATATGCTGCCTATTATATAAATCAATGTGGGCAGTAGTCCGGCTGACCAGCAGAGGGCAGCAGGTGATTACGGCAACACCAATGTCAAGCAAAAATGTTTTCCCGTACATTTGTTCAACCCTGTTTTTATACAGTCTATGGTTCAACCACGTAAAATAAGCGATACTTATCTATTGTTATGTCTTTATCTATCACGTACAAAATGAAGCAGTGTACTCGCTATATCTGTCAGGTAACTAGCACTAACAGGTGTGTGATACTGATTCAGCAAAATGTCACGGAGACAAAGGTGCTTCAACAACAATTTCAAAACAGCTTCAAAGGTTCTATGTACTTATATTCAGTAAAGTGGACATTTTTATAGATAAGAGCAAATATATTTTAGATATACGACGAGGTGGCCGAGTGGTTAAGGCGATGGACTGCTAATCCATTGTGCTCTGCACGCGTGGGTTCGAATCCCATCCTCGTCGGAAATCATGTTTTTCATGTGTCAAATCAGTTTATTTACACCGCTAACGTAAGTTGTTGTTTGTTATGCTTATTTTCGAAGGATTCTCTGCGCGCCACTCGACCTAAAACAATTCCTTGATGGATCAACGTCCCAGACCACATGTGGACAGGAATGCGTTATGTAACTGTTAAAAACAGGTGTTTTAAATACATTCAGACAAATATTTCGGCTGATCATGTCGGTCATTATATGATAATGATATGACGTCAACAATCCTAACGTGGTAAACAAACTGACCGTTTCACGCTTTTGTTGCTCCACTAGACTCCAAAATGGCTCACTTTTACAATATTTCAAAATGGGAAAAACAATCTTTTGGTGAATTAGCCACAGAGAAAAACACGTGAGTAGGAAAAGACTACTATGACGTAGTGCAAGTTCGGCTTTTATTAAAATCGCGTTAGTTTGTAGAAGACATATACAAAAACTCAAATATCAGACAGTGACTACTACTGGTGGGACTGTGCCAGTACAACACAAAGCGGCCGAGCCAGCTGTCATTCTCACTGCTATCAAAGCAGGCGCGAATTTGAACTGGAAAAAGTGTTGATCAAATTTTATTGTGACAGCAAGTGAGATTTAGTTGAATATTACTAGTATTTGTTAAACACTTTAGTGGGATACAGTAAAAAACATAAATTGCGTGCTGAAACAAATGGTTGTTGAGGTGTTATATATTATTATGGAATAATAACAATAACAATCCTGTTGGCATACTTTTTATTCTCTTGCTTACTTACATTTTCTATTTCACTGGAGCCAAAAGTGTTTTGTGCAAAACTGTTTCTGTAGGCTCATGACTATTACTGATCTCTATTTCTATTTCTTGTTTTCTTTTTCTCTTGTTATAATCTGTCTTAATGGTGAAAATACTCAAATAAAAATAACATGGGTATCTCCAGTATTACTGTATATCTGATCCAAATGCCGCAATGTTATAGTCTCCATTAGTCAAACAACTTTTCCTGAATTAAATGAAGTCATAGTAACTGTTAGTTAAACTGATGCACTTAGACCTGTTTCATCTCTAATATGTAAATGTCTTTATCAAAACAGCCTAAAGTCTCTAGACAAACAGTTGTAGTTACATACCTCACTGTTGGGGGTGCTGTAGCATAAACTGTGCGAGTGGAACAAATACATTTAAGATGTTGATATTATATATATTTTTTATTTCTACTCGTAGGCTTCATAAAATGATCATTCATTGTATTATATGAAAAAGAGATGCATGCTAAATTCTGTTTGCTATGTCCCACTTTCCACAAAATGTTTCTTCTACAAAGTTTGGGGGTTACTGCTCCACTTCCATTGAAAATAATTGATGTTCTCTCCATTGTCTGAAAAGGATGTCTAAATGTTGAATTGTGCACCTAGTGACTATTTTGCCCTTATATCCCACGGGATCATACAGAATACCAAAGTGACATCAGTGTGATCACACCAAAACAGCTTGACGAAGTCCAGGGTCATTGCTGACTGTTTTTTTTTTTTTTTTGTCATGTTTACTCAAGCTCGAGAATTTGCTGTGCTTGATTTTTCAGGCTTGGAGGTGGTGGTCCAGCGGTAACAGTCTGTGATGCTTTTGCTCCGTGGCTCTACAGCACAACTCGTGCAATAAACAATGCCTAACGCTAACATGACCACAATAAAAACACATAGTGGTACCAGCAGTGCCACAAGCAGCCAGCTTTTGTCGTGTTTCTTCCTGTCACCTGGACGCTGTTCTGTTCCCGATGCCAATGCATCTTCTGGTATTTGCAATGTTGGAGGAGTGAGCATGACAAAATCCCATTTTCTCTTTGGCACAGATGTCGAAGCCTCTGAGGGTCCTTTGTTTCCTGAAGTCCTTACATCTGCTGTATCACCAGCTGCTATTGATATTTCCTCCTCATGTGCATGCTCTTGATGAGAATCGTCTGAAGTTGTAGTATCCATCAAAAAGTTTGATGAAGGTGAATTCGGAGATGCATGCTCAATTAAATCAGGTTCCTGTGTGGTCACATCTCCCTCCTGTGTCTTCTCCGTAAACCAGCTCAGGTAAGTCGGATGCCACTCTATGCTTGGGGAATCTGTTAGTGATTCCAGAAGGTTGGCATCTGTCATCAGTTCAGGCAAGCTGGGATCATTCAGTGTTGCATCAGTTGATTCAGCCATCAAATGTTCATCCTCTTCGACAGGCCGACAGTAGTAGTTGTCCTCTTGCAACATATAACCCTCCTCACATTGACACTCAAATCCACCTTCGTAATTTTTGCACACCTGCTCGCAAATGTCTGGAGTTTTGCACTCATCGATATCTTCGCATTGCTCTGAATCTTCTCCGAGTGGAGAGAATCCGCCATGACAGCGGCACGTGTAGGAACCAGGCAAGTTCTCACAGATATGAACGCACTTTCCTTCCATACATTCATCCACGTCCACACATTCTCCAAACTCAGACGGAAGGTAGCCCTCGTTGCATCTACACTCAAATGTACCAGGTGCATTGACGCATTCCTGCGGGCATGGTTTCTGCAAGCACTCATCTATATCAAGACAACTCTGACCATCACCAGACAGGAGGTACCCCTCGGGGCATTTACAGCGATGTCCCTGAGGAGTGGACTCGCACTCAAACTCGCAGTTGGCGCTATAGCAGGGATCCGAGAGCTGGCAGGTCTTTCCGTCTTCTGCCAGAACATAATTCTCAGAGCACTCACAGTAGTAATGAGTATCTGAGTTCACACAGTAGTGCTCACAGCCACCATTGTCCTGTTCGCACCAGTCCATCGGAGTGTCAGTGCAGAGCGGTGCATCCTTCGACCAGCCAACACTTCCATCCTCTCTCAGCATGCACAATACTGACTGGTCTTCCTTGTCTCCATCGGGACAAGGGAGAGTTGCCACTGAGCCAAAAGGGATGTGAGTAAGAATAGTACTTGCCAGTTCAAACGGGGTGGTGTAGAGTGCAGGACCCCCTCCTTCTTTTTGAAGAGCTGGGCACATCCCTTGGTAGGTGTAGCGGCAGAGGAAACCTTCCACGGCCACTGCACAAGATCCATCGAGCCATTTGAAGTTGTTCTTGTCATTGCCACTTTTGTCAGCCGTGTTGTAGGTAATGACCACACAACGAGGAGCAGCACAAGCATTGGCTAAGTCGTCACGTTGCCAGTTCGTATACTGTGTTTCCTGATCCCCAGTGATCCAGGTAAAGCCCCTCAAAGGGCGCGTGGCCGAGCACTGCCGAGGTTGTCGCTGAAGGCCAATCCACAACCTGATTCTGGGCCGGGAGCCACGTCTGACCCCTGACGATAGGAGGTCATGGATCATGGAAGCTTCTTCTGGTCCTTTAATGGTAGCCAGGTTTCCCCCTTTATCATTGCAGCTCCTCCAGGACTCCCTGAAGGTCTTGCGCTGGAGATGAATGGAATAGCATCCCTCAGCGTTGCACACGCCATCCTGCTCCTGCAAGCTTTGTCCCATGACTCCCTTACACCAATACAAATACAGAAGACCAAAGAAAAGACAGGGATATGCAGCACAGCATTTTCTAACAGTCCTGTTTCCCATAATTGCTTTTTTGTTTTCTACAGCTGAGGTATTTCTTGTGCCTTGCCTGCAGTTTTTTCTAACCTAATTAGATGTTTAAATTTACCTATGAGCTCTTTCAAACCTCTGGTCTCTCTGCTCAAAGAGATGACTTTTGTCTGCAGTCTGTCTGCAGCAGAGAGATAGAGAAGGAGGGTACAGACATTTGTTATTGGAAGAGGGGGCGGGTAATGAGTGTGCTGAGTGGTGGAGGGAGATTCAGCCTGTGGTTTTCCCTTGTGCCGTATGGTTTTCATAAGTCTGTTTAAGGAAATAGTTTGTGACCCTGCCAACAAGTCCTCCCCCAGCCCCCCCATCCTCTACTCACTCGTCCAATCACTACAACAATCACTATCACAAATCCATCAATCCAACCTGAAAACTTCATCTTGGGTCATCCTGATCAGATTTCACATTTTTCCATTCTTGTATGGTTCATTTTTGCACAGCTGCTCAGACAGTTCCTTGACTTTAAATGAATTTAACATAATTTTTTATATGAAATTCATTTGAAGTGATGCAATGGCTTCAAAAATATTGAACTTAATTTTGTATAGCCTACTCTGTCTCATCACTTTATTGATGCATTGAAATTCCTTTAAAGGGGTCATATGATGCGATTTCAATTTTTCCTTTCTCTTTGGAGTGTTACAAGCTCTAAAGCAACTAAACATTAGAGAATATGCAAGTTTTATTATATGTCACCTAAGAAAGTTATTTATGTGGAGATCATGAGGACGTTAGTAAGGACATCGTGAAAATAGTCCATGTGACATCAGTGGTTCAACCATAATGTTATGAAGCTACAAGAATACTTTTTGTGCGCAAAGAAAACAAAAATAACAAGTTTATTCAGCAATTTCTTTTGTTGCATGTCAGTCTTCAAAACGCGTTCACGAGAGTACCACGACCCATGCGTGTGGTGCAGGAGCCGGTGCACAAAAAGTATTTTTGTAGCTTCTTAAAATTAAGGCTGAACCACTGATGTCACATGGACTATTTTAATGATGTCCTTACTACCTTTATGGGCCTTGAATGTGTCAGTTGTGTTGCTGTCTATGCAGGGTGAGAAAGCTCTTGGATTTCATCAAAAATATCTTAATTTGTGTTTCAAAGACGATCAAAGGTCTGACGGGTTTGGAACGACATGAGGGTGAGTAATATATGACAGAATTTTCTTTTTTTGGGTGAACTATACCTTTAAAACTTCTAGATAAAACAAAAACATAGTCAGTATAGTAAAAGCAGAAATGCAAGCTGAGCTCTGACTGCTGTTGGACTGATTCAAGGTGTAAAGATGATGTTTATAAAAACGTGAGAATATGTAGAGGTTTCCTAACAGTGCTCAGAGCCTTCTTCTCAATTGCATGGAACCACTAAACCACAAAGGGTCAAGGCTTTTCCCTTTAAGACAGGAGAGAAGTATTTGTCCAAGACCACAACCTAATGTTCTCTAATTCAAACTCAGACCCTCATAAATTTTAGATATCCGGTTGTCGATACATTCTTTATTTTTGAGACATTGATCCACATTGAGCTCAAGAATATCAGGTATTGTTATCTCTAATCCTCACCAGCACAGAAGTCAGCAGATCGGCAGTCTTACTTAAGCAAAGCCTGCTGTTCATTACTTCAGAACTTAGAATAACCCCACTCACTCTTTGTCTCTACAAACTCTCTTACCTTTATTTCTCTAAACCAAATAATAAACCTTTCTGAAATCCATACCAAAAATCTTACGTACCTATTCCAATTTAAACAAGTCTATCCTGGTGTGGACTTTCTAACTTGAACATACTTGACCAAAGTAAAATTCCCAAATACCTCTTATTATAGACAAAATAACAGAATAATCCAATAAATATTCACACAGAAGAGACAAAAGAAGGACCACAGATCAGTTCTGCAAAAAAACATGGATACATTCTTTCTACGGAAAAAAAATACAGCAGAAAAAGGTACATTTTGTTTTTATGTTCATAACCCTCAAGACACACTAATCTACATCTGCCTTTTTGTCCTCAATTCTCCAGACATTGAAATACACTCTATTCTGAGGGCACATCTGCCTGCTATTCCACATTAAAAGCTGAGATTTGCATCTTTGCTTGTGCAAGATAAGGCTTCCTGAATAGAGATCAGAAAGACTGGATGCTTAAAGCAACACAACTGTTCTTGTGTTTCATAGCTGGAACTTGGAATGGAACTTTTCTGTGACAAGCGCATAGAAACAGTATCAACTGAAGAATTTTTTCCACCACTTTGGGGAATGACTGTCAGTAAAACAGACTGATTGTATTGCCAAATTCACTTCATTTCAGCAGTCAAATATGTACAGCTTGAAGTTCACACAGTCAATTGAGAACCTTTTTGTACTTATGGGTTTGTAGAATATAGTAATCTTTGATATGCACCGTTACAAGCTTAGTAAAACCATATTAAAGAGAAATAACACAGTAGTTCAACTGCCTATTCATTTCATTGTATGCACAGCTTTCAGACAGCCGTGCTATGCTGTTTGGTCACTTATATCAGATTGGCACTCTCCCCTGTCTAGTATTTCAAGACAAATAAATAATGGTCATGAGTGGTTACAAAGGGTCAGTTCCTGAACTAGGTCTGCAGACTGGAGATATTATCCTGAGGATACAACCTCAAAAGAAGCGATTTTCTCTTGATCTTAACATTATATGCCTTTTATCGTTTTAAGCCTCTTGGGGAAATGTTTCAAACACAATTAACATTAACCAAGTGGTTCTTACATTTGTTTAGTGATAGCCTACATTTTTATTGAAAAGAAAAAGTTTATATTTTTTAGCTTTATATTTTTTCTGATGAATAACAGAACAGTAAAAAAACTCAACTTAAATGGTTAGTTCACCCAAAAATGAAAATTATGTCATTAATTACTCACCCTCATGTCGTTCCAAACCCGTAAGACCTCCGTTCATCTTCGGAACACAAATTAAGATATTTTTGATGGAATCTGACAGCTCTCTGACCCTCCCATAGACAGCAATGATATTACCACGATCAACGCACAGAAACGTAGCAAGGACATCGGTAAAATAGTCCATGTGACATCAGGGGTTCAACCGTAATTTTATGAAGCTACGAGAATACTTTTTGTGCGCAAAGAAAACAATAATAACATAATTTATTCAGCAGTTCTTCTCCCCGAGTTACCATCTTCCGCCATTTTGGAGAGTATACCCAGAACGTAATCAGCGTTGTTTACGTTCAGTAGACAGCATGCGCATGCTAAATGTAAACAACGCTCATTACATTGATGGTGGAAGACGGTAACTCTGGGAGAAGAACTGCTGAATAAATTATGTTATTATTGTTTTCTTTGCGCACAAAAAGTATTCTCGTAGCTTCGTAATCCCTTTAATGAACGTTAGTTAGGCCTGCAATATTCTCTTCTTTTCTGTCATTTCTGTGTTGCAAAAGTAAATGAATTAATAAAAATTGATAGTGCTTAGCAGAAGCAATATGAAAGGTATAGTTGACCTAAAATAAAAATCCTGTCATTATACTCACTATCATGTCTCTCCAAAATGTGTCTGAAAAACACCAAAAAGCTAATAAAATACCCTAAGGGTAGTCCATATGAATTGTGTGCATTGTTTGAAGTCTTCTGAACAGACAAACAGACTCTAATTTAAGTCATAGTCACTGAAAATCTTGTCACGAACTTCTAAATGTGGCGCGCAAGCGTGAACATCTGTATGTTTACCTTTATTGTAATGGTTTTGTCTAAAAATGTTTCCATTCCCTTACCAAAAAGTAGTATACTTCAAGTTTATTTTAGTAAGTATACTTAAGTAAAGTTCAAGTATATTTTTAAGTATACTTTATGTAGTAAGTATACAAATATCAGTGTACTACTGGTATACTTGTAAGTGTACTATTTCAATACTCCTTGGGACTAAATTGGCCCACTTTCTAGTATATAAAAGTATACTTTTAAGTATAACAGTAGTAAACTTTGAGTACACAACTAGTTTACATCAAAATGTTTAGTTTGTACTGCAACTATACTAAAAGTGAACTTATAGGTATACTGATAGTTTACTAATTAAATACTTGTAGTAGCATTTTAGTACACTTTGAAGTATAGTCTCAATAAATAATAGTCCCTATTTAGGTATTAATTTGTATATATTTTGTTACATGAATATCTGAACATACAAAACATCAAAAGAACAGGGTATCTGCTTGTAAACAAAAACATTTTATTCTAGCTGCATGCATTCTTTTTTTAAACACTTGAATGTAGATAAGTTTCATAAATAAAAAATAAAGAAATAAACAACATTTTGAACAAAAAGCTGAAAAAAGACTATGAATTGGATTCAGAATGATAATCAAAACGTAGATAAAGTCGATCAACACCCCAAAGCTTGACAGTTATTATTACCTCTTCATTGGTCAACATTTTATTCCATAACGTTACACAGTTTTGATGCTGTTTTATGTCTGATGATCATGTTAGAATACATGTGGAAGCATCTGTTGTTTCGGTTTCTTCTTCACTTGTGTTTTTTGGAAATTCTGTACAGAAGATGTGTACTAGCGCCCCCTACAGTGTAACAATGAAAACACGGATTCAAGTATAAGTCAAGTATACTTAAATGTCATTTTAAGTATATTTCTGAGAAGTACATAAAAAGTAGACTAAAAGTATACTTTCCTATTTTTAGTTTAAAAGAAGTATACTAATAGCACACTTGAATAAACTTCTTTTTCGTAAGGGATTCATTCAACATACTAATTAAAAGCACAACTCTACAACCCACTGTGTCAAGCTTCAAATTCAATATGACTAACAAAGGATGTTGTAGTATGTTTGCCCCCATCTGAGCATGAAGGACCCTGCCTGATGTATGCACTTAAGTGATATCCTGATGAGGAATGCTGGGAAACGGTGTTTGCTCATTCTGGAAGGGGGGTTACTTTTAACATCCTGTCTCCCATTTTCTCAACACCCTATGTTGAGAGATCAGAAAGCCACTAGAGGTGTCTGCACTAGTGATTTAGCAGGACTTTCTGCTCAACTCTCTGACCCTGGATAACCCTTTAACCTGTTCATGCCCCTGACCTCTTGCATGTTTAATTTCCAACAACTCACATAAACAGGAAAATATTGCTACAGTGACTCTTGGGTGGTTTGGGATGTGCTCTTTCTGTATTTTTGTCGATTCAAATGGGTCGTTTGGACCATTTTAAAGGGCTTGCAAGAATATACAATGCGTGTCTATTGGTGGAAAAGAGGTTTGGAAAAACTGGAAGCTTATGGGTTCTTATGTAATTCTTTTCTAATTCAGTACACAGGCCGAGCCTATATTTCATTCTGTCATCAGCTGCTTGTTCCAAGTCAGAGGTTGTAGCCAGCATCGAACTGCTACGTATACACTTTTCCTTTATTGGTTCGAAATGAATCATGGTTACTGCTTTGATAAAATGTCAATAAAACACACATATGCAACCTACTGTGGAGAATAAACCAATAAATCTACTTTTTTTCATTACTTTATCCATGATGAGCTACTCATTTTTCCTACCTCATCAGATTTTTAAAGAGCAAACTAGCTTTCACAGAACATTTGTTTTCTTCTCCCATCCTCTTTTTTCAGTTTTCATTCTGTAGACTTAAGAGCTTAAACAAAACCTAGCCATTTACCCTGGCCTCCTCTATCCCTTTCTGGTTTTCTAATTGTAGTTTGTGACTGTAGGAGGCTTTGATCTATAAAACCATTTCACTCTAGTCCTCAAGCCAGGTATGAAAGTCTGCAATGACTTCTCCTAGTTTCTTTATTACCTCAGCTCCTCTTCTAACTGATGTGCATAGCATATGCTGGCTCTGATCTAGATAACATCTGCTCATTCTCTCTGTAGATTTGCTTACTTAGATTGAGAAACCTTCACATTCCTCAGAGCTTTTCTACCCTGCTGAGGTTGAGGTCTTTGTCATGGAGTCTTCAGCAGTGATGCTTCACAAAAAGAATCAAATCGCAGACGTCGACACTGAATATCACTATGGTCTAGACAGCCCAAAAATAGTTTGTAAAGGCCGAGATATAAAGAAAAACTCAAGTGTTTGGTGTCTGCTGGTAGTCTATGATCTTAAAGTCCTTAAAGTATCTCACAGGTCCCTTCGGGATAAGAGCGCTTGGCAGGCTTAGTGTCTGGTTGCATTGCTAACAGAAGTCTCACTATGTTAAAATCACATGCTACTCCTGCTACTGCAAGATTTTAAGCAGACTCCTTTTGGAATCCTCTCCTGGTTGAAAAATTCTTGTTTCACTGCCATCAAATAGTCCCTTAGTATTTAGTAGCAGCTTTCAACTAATCCCATGTTATTTTTTTCCCCTCACACCTATTATGCAATAACATATATCTGTCTACACATACTTGGACCATGCAGGGAGAGCAGTAAAGGGCATCAGGTGAGGTGTAAGGGTTAATGAGAACAATCTGGAAACCCCTGATGCTACTGTGAATAGTCTAGAGCAGGGTTTCCCTAACTCTTTACATCAGGCAGATGCTTTTATCCAAAGTGACACTGCATTCCCATGTTATTAGTTCATGCATTCCCTTCAAATTGAACCTATGACCTTGATGTTGTTAGCGGCACACTTTACTGTTTAAGCTGCAGGAACACTTTTCATGCTAGGAACCACACAGAGAGGTATAATAAATCTCAAGACCCACCATAAATGTTTTGGAACAATTTTTGAAGAAAAAAAAAAAATTTATATATATTTTCCTTGTCATATTATTTCGTTGGATAAGTCTGCTATAAAAATGAGGACATGAACAAAGACATGACTGTGCATGCAAAAAAAGAAAGAATATTTTTGCTTTCTTGGTGGCACAGCAAGTAAGAGCAGCCATATTAATGTAGTTATGCATTGACCTTGCAGTTCAATAAGTAAATCATATGTTTATTCAGAAGCCACTCAGTAAAGCATTCGTTAGAAGGATTCAAAGAGATAGTTCACCCAAAAATGAAAATTACCCTATGATTTACTCACCCTCAAGCCATCATAAGTGTATATGTATATGACTTTGATATAAGCCAAGAGGAGACTTTTGCTTCTGCAAACAAAACTTGGTTCTCGCGAGACTAGCATATTCTCACCGGAGCTTACACTACACCAACTGCTTGGATACTGGAACGCCACTCTCTCGTGAACATGAGTACGACAGTCAGTGGAAGCTGGACATTATGGTTTATAAAGTTTTAAATATGGATGTTTTTCTTACACAAATGCATCGATTTGCTTCAGAAGGCCTTTATTAACCCCCCGGAGCCATGTGAAGTACTTTAATTGATGGATGGATGCACTTTTTTTGGGCTTCAAAATCTCCAAAACCCCCATTCACTGCTATTATGAAGCTGGGAAGAGCCAGGACATTTTTTAAATATAACTCAGATTGTATTCGTCTGAAAGAAGAAAGTCATATACACCTGGTTTGAGGGTGAGTAAATCATGGAGTAATTTTCATATTTGGGTGAACTATCCCTTTAAATCAGTAACTCCTGAGTTCGCAAATCCTAATGAATGATTCAATAAAATAACCAATTCATAAGAGGCATTTGTTAGTGAATCGGATTACACAAGTCTCTCTGTATTTTTGCGTGCTACAGCACACGACCAAAGTCGCCTCCAAGCAAGAAACAATGCACATTCTGCAACACATTTCTGGTGAATCATGTCAGAAAAATGTAAATACAAATTATGCCCAATAACGAACTTGTTAACTGAATTTGAGAACTTGCTTCTTTATATTTCTGAAATGGCATGAATGCATCATTCTCACACTCCGCCTGACCCACCAAAGTTGCGACCCACAATTTGAAAAGCACTGGTGTATATCAATCTTAAACAGGTGGCCATGAAAAAAGCATAAAAGAAAATAAAATTAGCTTATGGCCTTTTAGCACTTTTACCTCACACATACCTTAGACGCACGTTACCTTGAGGCAGTACGCGCTGTATAATGATAATGAGCTTTACAAAAACAAGGTGTTGAGTTCATTCAGTATGTGCGTACGGATTTAATGGGTTCCATCGTTTGTTTATTGACTTAAAGCGGCATGGCTCTCAAGCGAGGCCGACCCTACAGGGCCTCTGAGCAGGAGGCAGAAGCCGCTCATCATTCATTAGACATCCTGAATATATTAGTCAAGACTACGTGGCAAACGTATTCAGCAGAATGTATTCCCAAGGACTTTTCACTTTGAGAAAAGGCGACTCAATTACTGTTCAAGTTTTTACATCTCGCTGAGCTAGCCTGTTTCCTTTCAGATTTTTTGCAAGGGCTCAGACCTTCTAAACTGTCTCCATATCAATCTTGAATTACTCCCCAGCCTTTCAAAAGAACAACGGTGTAGTCACATGTCCTCAGGATACAATGCACAGACTCCTTTGTTGTTTTATTTAGCCCATTTAACATTGTGGAGCGGATGGATGGTTTGAAGACAAAGCCACATCTTAGAGAACATTTAATATGTTCCAGTTATCCATGTTTCAAAACATCAAGAAAAATGACAGGGTAAAGTCTAGCGACATTTTTCTTGAAAAACAGTTATCTTTAAATGTATGGTCTGCGTTAAACATACTATGTAAAACCATGAATGGAATGTTGTGCGTTTCGTGGAATTCAGCGTAACACGATATGGAAAAGCAGGAAGATGGCAAGCTCACAGAGTCTGCTTTTTAATTTACAACAGAACAATTTACTTTGGCTCGTTGATAGAACAAAACAACAAAATGCTGTTGAGGCAGAAATTATCAAGATCTGTGTGAATTTGTGGCAAAAAATAGTTTTAACAATAAACATCTGCTGCTCACAGACAGGAAATCGTGGCCTTTCTATGATTACACCAAAAACTCCCCTTCTTGTCTTTGAAGAGGAAAAGGGATTCCTTTTTAAATTAGTCAATTACCCTGGGTCCACTTGTTTGTTTGCTTGTACACAGAAAGAATAGGAAGTCGAGGAACTATACGTTACAACAAGTGGTGCATTTACCATACAGCAATCTGTATTGCTGTGGGATCCTAAAAATCTTCTTTAAGTCAATGCACAACTGTCAGTGCAAAGTATATTTTGCCTTTCCAAAAGGAATGATCAGATCCCTTAATGGACATTCCAGGTCTATCAATGTCTTTCTAACTCTTCACCTTGATTATAAACACAACAGACAGATATAGACGAAGCCCAGCTGACACCTGCTTATGAAAGAGAAGGGGGCAAGAAGATTTTGAGACAAGCAAAGAGTTTGAGCAGTGTGAAATGGAAAATGAAAAGCTGATCAAATATTCCAGATTTCGCCAGCTAAATTGCTGCAAAAGAGACCAATAAAGAGAAAAACAGTCTGGAATGGGAGAAAGAGTCATGATGTTAAAACTCTCATTATTTCCATGATCTCTGGCTGGCTAGCTGGAGGCAACCCACTGACCTCAACCAGACTCCAATATTCTTACAATCTAATTATTAAAACAATATGTTCTTCCAATGCAAAGTTCTTAATATGCTTAACACGTCTGCCGTTCTTATTTTGCATGCAATGGCACCATGAGCTTCAGTTCAGTTCAGAACAGTCAGTCGTTTTTCTTCCTCTGTGTTGGTGGATACTGATAGCTGCTTGTGGTTATTAGAAAAACAGAACATCTTCCATAGAAATATGGCAAATAAATCACCCTTGCACAAAATAAAACAATATTTGGTTTCAGAATACACCAACTTACATCATATTTCACCAGCACTGATGGTTTTGTCATTGGCGCTGCCAGTGGAAAACCATATATTCGCATGAGGCCAATGAAACACATATGTGAACATATAACGGGAGAATGGTGAACACATTAACAATCGCCACGGGTTCCGGGAGCCAAAATATCCTGGGGATTCTTCAAAGTTTCAGAACACAATGGCTGCCCTCGGAATTGCATTAGGCCCCCAACCGCAAAAAGTCAGCCGGTGCTCCTGAGGGTGACCGTTAATTCATCATGGAAAATTGAGTCAGAAGATCTGGATTTCTGGTAAAGCTTCTCTGGTGAATCACCTTAGAGTCTGATATCATTTTTTGAATATATACGCTACAATATAAAGCATAAGCAAACTCTCTTAGCTACTGAATTCCTTCAGTCCTTCACACCTGAGGGTCAGTGTAGATGAAGCAAAGGGCAACCGCTCTGTTTGGAGAACAGTAATAAACCTCAGACATCTCACTGCACCTCTCTTGTTACGGCTCCCAGATACTCTGCATTTGGGTTTCCACCAGGCCTCAGGAGGACCCTGGAATTAAAGTTTCCTGGAGCCTCAGTCTACCTCAGCCGAGCAGAACCATTCGGAACACTCCAAACACACCGAGGAGAAAAAGAGCTCGAGTTTTTCATTGCTCTGCTGACACGTCCTCAAAGTGTTAGACACAAAATCTGTGTTTGTTTTTTGTGGAAATCCTTTTGTTGAACATTGAATAGTGTGTTATATTGATTGCCAATTATTATTGGAAGACTGACAGCTGCTGATGCCCAACACATGGTTTGAAATCAAATACCCTCAAAGTCCAACATTCCACAGAAATGTGTATTTGGCAGGAGCGTCCATATGGAAAAAATTGTTGTGCCGTGACCTGAGAAGTTGTGTGGCAAAAAAAAACACAGGAAATGTGTTGCACAAATTCATTTATCATTGGAGATCACTATCAAACAAGAGGAGATAGAGCCATATAAAACTGCCTGTTAGCTGGAAGATGCACATTGCTAATTACTTCCCATAGGTACAAACTCCAAGGTTATTTTGAAAGGCTAGTGCATAAATGAGGAGCGTTCACAGGAGAGCAATGTACCAGGTATTTTCAGCTCTTTGTATCTGTTTGTTTAGTTATCTAAGTGTCTCTATGGATATGTTCTCCATTACACTGGTCCTCATCACCATAACTGAACTTTGAAAATAGAAACAGAGACAGCAAACCATATAAAGTACACTCATGACAACATTGATGTTTTATCCATTATATTGGGCTGCATTCACATGCTCAGAAATACAGTAAAATAGCAATATTGTGAAATATTATTACAATTCAAATAACATTTCTATTTTAATATAAGCTGTTAAAAATAATTGTTGCTAATTGAAAAAGCTTAAATAAAATGTTTACTTGGTAACAATGATTTTAAGAAGACTGAAATTAAAATAAAGCTATAAAAAAATATTAATGTTATCTCTAAAATAACTGACTATTGTCAATGTTGAAAACAGTTGTGCTGCTTAATATTTTTTAATATATATAATAATGCTTTTTTTCTGAATTCTTATGAATACAAGGCAGAGAATGCTGCTCATCTGAGATTAGTATTATTGAATGTCGACTAGCATCTCATCTTTTATACACATCAGCACCTGGTTTTAATTTAACAACACGACAGCTGATAATTTTAACTGAAAGAAAAAGAAATATGGGGCATAATGAACGAATAAAACATTCGAATGAGCCACTGAGCCACATGCCAGTTTGAAAACTCTTACCACAAAAAGGCAAGGAAATGAAACATGACAGTCATTTACTCATCATCTAGGCTGATGAATGTCTTTTTCATGAAAGCAACATGCTTCATTTACTGTCTTTCATGCTCTTTCCCCAGTCATATTTTTTAAAGACTGTGAGGTACATTTCCATCCAGGCACCGTGAAGATGTGTCATGCACAGGCAGAGCGAGGTGTAAGCAGTAGACTGCAGATGGGGGTCATGCCATAAAAAGCAGGATCTGTGAAGGGGAAGAGGAGGATGAGGAAGAGCAGAACACCCAACTGGTAGGAGAGCAGGATCACAGGCCTCTGCGGGTGCTGTAAAACTGAGCCAATGGCAGGAAAACCCATCTGGTTGCAAAACGAGTGGCACAACACGGGTCCCACCAGATGACCTGGGTCATTAAGATATTGAAATCTTATGTGAGGCGCAAGTTAGACAACACTGTCTTTAGAAATGTCATTAATACTCACCTGTCCTTATGAATATGAAGGCAGAGTAGACTCCAAAAACGTAAGTATAAGTGAACTGGAAAGCTGAAAGATAACATTTAATTAAGTCTTAGCTGAGACAATGCCAAATGACTTTTAATTGCATTTACCTGCACAAATTAGGATCTCAAACACAGTGTCTTGTCCAAAGCGAAGCTGTTCAATGATATGATGGAAATGGGCTGTGTGGGACAGAAAGCACACAGTAAAGTCATCAAACCAATTCATGGAAAACCCAACATTCCCTGACACGCTGAGCTTTTAAACATCTCCGAACAATACCTCTTTAAAAAAAGCATTCACATACTGGCATATTCACTGATCATTATCAGAGCTTGACAGCGCCATCTGCTGAAAGGACTACATTATAATCTTGCTACTTTAACATACCCACGCCAAAGAAGAGTGGACTGATGAAGATGGCAGCAGTGGGACCGGTGCATGGCACCAACATTGGAATCATGCAAGCCCGAAAAACAAACTCCTCTGTTAATGGAGCCACCACCTGGTTCCTCAACCATCGCAAATCTTTCACACACTTACTCCAAGATCGAGAATCTGCTCAGTCATGAAGATCTCAGTATTATAAATTGTGATGAAAGGCATTGAACAAATATATTCAGATTCATGAGATCATTTTTTAATATTCAATAATATTTTTACTCATATATTTAATATCATATACATGCATATATTTAGTAAGAAAAAAAAGTCAACTAATTGATCAAAACGTATTATGAAAATTCACATTAATTGTTCATACTAACTCAGGCCTGCTTTGACATCATGAAAAAGTCCTCTTGGACTCTCAATTGCCAGCTGGGTCAGAGGTCCAAGAAATAGTACCTGTGCCCCCCAAAAAAAGAGAGAGACAGAAATTTTTTTTTGAAGGGGTCATGACATGGATTTTTTAAAAATTATTTTGATATGTTCCTTGGGGTTTAATTATAATGTTAATATCGTTTTTTTGCACACAAAAAAACATAAATATGTGGAAAAAGGATTATTTTCAATCCTCATTCTGCCCAAACGACCTGTTTTTAAGGGGCGGGTCCCTTAAAGCTTCTCAGTAATCGCCCACTGTTATGATTGGCTAACGTCATTGCATAGGAAATAGTATCAATGCCCCCTCGCTATTGCATGAGTGTTTTGACTAACGTTACATGATCAAAAATAAAATGGTAATTTCCAGACAAAGCATTATGAAATAATTTACTTACGGTTTGTGATGCAGCTGCAGTCAGATCTACCGCTTCATCTTTCAACAAGTGATGAGTTCATTTGCAAAAACAGATAACTCCATTTTTATTTATTTTCAGATATGTTTCCGTTTTTTTTTTATGCATTCCAAGCAGAGCATGTGAGTGTAGCGGATCAGGGAGTGTAGCGGTCATATTTCCTTCGACGCGGAGAGCGCCCTTCTGAAGATTCCGCTCAACCCAAAATGCCCTTTGGTAATTTGCTAGTTCGAGAATCTGTTCTATACTCCTCTGATTATATAATGGTAAATATTACAATATCATAGCACAACAACAGCGATCAGCAATAATGATAAGCCTAATACTCACAATAAAAATAATACGGTCATATACAGGTGCATCTCAATAAATTAGAATGTCGTGGAAAAGTTCATTTATTTCAGTAATTCAACTCAAATTGTGAAACTCGTGTATTAAATAAATTCAATGCACACAGACTGAAGTAGTGGGTTTCCACCAGGAAACCAACACCAGGAAAACACAATGGACCAACACCAGCAGATGACATTGCACCCCAAATCATCACAGACTGTGGAAACTTAACACTGGACTTCAAGCAACTCGGGCTATGAGCTTCTCCACCCTTCCTCCAGACTCGCATCGAGCGTATTTTGCAGTATAAAACACGTATTTATACCGATTTCATCAGGCTCCGAAAATTCTTCAAAAAGAACACAAAGAATGGCCTTCTCAGCTGCCATAGTTGCAACTCTTGCGTCAATAGAACAGGGTGTTCAACGCACCACCGTTTCCGTTTAAAAAACGTTTTACAACGTTTTGTCGCAGCTGAAGGCAGCCCTGATTGATTGATATCCCACAATCCTGTGCATTCCATTCCATGATTGGGTGAGCTAAAAAAAATAAATATGACGTCTGAAAGTTGCATTTGGTGGTCAGTTTGTGTGTAAATGTATATTTCTGACTAACTTTTTGCACTTTTGATGTTATTTCTAGCAAGAAATCAGTACTATAGTAAATAAATATTCATATAGACATCACCAAAACTCGTTCTATTTTGTTCTGCCCACAAGCCTGTCCAAAATCAGTTACATGAGGTGCCTTCGTGTAAAAACGTTGCCTGCAATGTCATCGCCTGATAAGGCAGCTAGGCAGCAAGTAAGCTATTCCTCAATGTCTTGCTCTGGAGGCGTGTTTATGCAAATACTTGTGCCCGGGTGACATCACATTGCACCTCAGATCCAAAACCATTTTTGGAGCTTGATTAAATTAATGCTTTGTTTATAATGAGGAGGACGTTTTAAGCTATGAAACTTGCAGGATGTTTTAATAGTACAAAGACCTCTTATTTGCCAAAAGATCAAGGCAAATTAGATTTCTCATGTAATGACCCCTTTAATCATTATCAGATGGTATTGTTTGTTTTTAATTTGCATAACTAAAAGATTATGAGGTGTACATTTGGGTTTAGAGGCCTGGTTTGTAACCGGTTACTGTACATGTCTATCCAAAGGAAATGGAGAGTAAAACAAACGAGAAGACAGCAATAACATACCATAGTGAGTGTCAGCGGCAACAGAGCAGCAGGGAAAAAAACGTCTAGATGAATTCCCATCAGTGCCCACAACGGTGGACTTGGCTGTAACAAGTCCAAAGAAACATCATATTAAATGTAAAACAATTTATATAGATAAATAATAACTTATTAAATAAATAAATAATCTTAACACTTGATAAAGTACCTGAATACCTGTAAAGTATTCAGTCACATACATGAGGCACTCTGGCAGCCCACACTCACCCTGACTTTCATTGAATTTGTCCATGCCAACACAACCAGTGGTGAAGCAGCTGACAGCACAAAACAGTGGTGAACGCCTTTTTATTGTGTTTGGGTGATCCCTACAGAACGATTTAGACATTATACACTGCAACTGAACTATAATCCTAGATTAAAAAAAAATAGCACAGTGATTGCAGACACAGCTTCCTCACTAAGTTACCTGGGTAGGTTTCCCCTCCATACATACAAACTCCCAACATACATACAGGCAAGCAATAAACAACACACAACAGATATCCAACACTCTTCTTCAAAAGTCTCTGAAAGGGTTTTGATTGATAACATCGTCCGTTATTCCAAAGAAACATGCTGCTGTGTGAAAAGAAGATAATGAGCTTAAGCTACTTGCAGTTCATGACGTAGCCTCCGTTGTCAAGCCTGAGCAATGTAATGTTATTCTAGCATTGTCACATTTTTATGTCTAGGTTATGTCTTCTCTTATGTTTTCTAAACTGTTTTAATGAACAACTGAATGTTTTAATAGTTGAAGTGGTTAGTTTTATTGCACTTTTAACTTTATGCACTTTAGCATATCTGGAAATGTGGCCCAGACTAGTTTGGCTGATTTTAAGAAGTTTAGAGAGAGTCAAACTGTATTATTATTATTATTATTATTATTATTATTATTATTATTATTAAAGTAAATATTTATACAGATTTACTAGGTGGCAATGAGGTTGGCAGCTGTTATGGTTGACCAAAAAAGTCTCAGCAAAAAAGAATTTCAATATTAACTATAATAATATGAATACAAACAATGTTTACTAGTAATAAAAGAAAAAAATTGTTATAAACGCAAAAATACTTTTATATTCCCATACCATCTACCCGCCAAAATACGCGTGTGAAGTGAGATATGATCAGCGTCAAAAACTGTCAATATCACCAACCTGTGGAAAATAAATGTAATTGAGTTAAATTTCAATAGTAAGTCTCACTCCCTCCAACTTAATATTTTTAAAGCATGCATATTCCTTGTGCAGTTTTGACAGCCATGTGTTTGCAAACTCCACCACCTCTTTTGTTTCTTTTTGGCCAGCGGACTTTTATTTTGATGGCCGTTTTCGCGCGCAATCATCTTGGAGCAGTGTAGCACCGTTCACGCTGTTCTTCTCACACTTGCGGCATGGCTGCGGACAGCACAATGTCTAATGGTCGGGAAGCAGCCTCTCTGAACGGTGAACCCGCGCTCAAGCGTTCCAGAGACAGCGTGGACTCACTGCGGATCCCGCGGGAGCCCCAGAATAAAGCGACTGTCGTGTTGGGAGCCCAGTGGGGCGATGAGGGGAAGGGGAAAGTGGTCGACCTCTTGGCGATGGACGCCGACATTGTATGCAGATGCCAGGTGGGTATCCAAGCGCTCATCTCGCTTATCATTTTGTGTTTATGAGAGTTTGCGCAAGCGTTATGTCTGTACTGTGTGAGGTTTGCAGTTAGTATACTCTTTTAATGAGGTTAAAGCGGAAGGAATCATTTGCAAAAGTCGCATCACTAACCTCACAAGTGACGCAAAACAAAGTTTCCTTTTTTTTTTTTTGCCATCGCCACTTTTTGGAAGTGATGTAACGTTTCCTGCGTCTGGATTTTTATCTTATCGCGATACTTGCACTCATGTTTATAACAACTGTGTGTTATCAGGGAGGGAATAACGCGGGACACACAGTGGTGGTGGACAGTGTGGAGTATGATTTTCACCTGCTGCCTAGCGGCGTTCTCAACAAAAAGGCCACTTCATTTATTGGTATGGTTTTGTTTGACCTTTTTCCTAGTTTTCATTTCATAGTATGTATTTATAACTTTTCATTCAAACTGGCAGTCTTCTCATCTTGTTGATCACGGTTCATTGTTTGGGATCAGATGCTGAGCTATTGACTTGCTGTTGTGTTTGCTGAGATCTTTTATTGTTCTGTCCCTCAGGAAATGGTGTTGTGATACACCTGCCAGGACTTTTTGAGGAGGCCGAGAAGAACTCACAGAAAGGCAATGGTAAGTTATCTGTTCATGGAGTAAAATTCATAATCTTGATGTCACTATGTCATTGTGATATCATCGGTGTAATATCATTTGCTCAATATGTGTTCTTTTTTTAAAACCTATTTATTAGGTCTGTGATATAGGCTATAGTTAAAAAATTGTATCATTATTTTATGTGTATCACAATGCGTTTTCTTTTTTGCCCCAAATGAAAAAGACAAGATCTGGATAGAACAGCTGTTGTTATAAAGTACATGCAAATTATTTTTTGCCAAATCAACATGGTTTAAAAAAAGTTATCTAGACTTGGTGATCCCTCGCTGCTTTTCTTTTTTTTAGTAAATGAACATGTAAGGAATGTTGGAAATCTTAACTACTTAAAGGCAACACAGTACCAATAGAAAATATGAAAATTATGAAAAAAAGAGCATTGTTCCTTACAAAAAGTTGTGGTTGTTGCAAGAACAAAGAAATACATGAAGAGCAAAGAAACAAGTCACTTGTTACATAGAACAAGTGGACAGAGGGTCAGTAGGTAAAACTCAGTGACATGCTATCACATACTTGAAAACTGTAATATATATGTAATTTTTAGGGATGCACCGATACTGGTATCGGTATCGGGCCCGATACTGAGCTCCTGTACTCGTTAAAATGCCCCGATACCAAACGCCGATACCACACATCATGTGATAAGCGCCATATTCAGACAAAGAAACACCGACAACAGACAGCAGAAATTAGTTAAGGGTGTCTACTACGAAGTATATGTATGCAATGAATATAATGTTAAACATTCAGTATTAACGCCTGTATAGCTGAAGTGCGCGAGCTGATAAAAAAAGCACGCTGAGTGGATTGAGCGCGCGGCGGCGCAGATGCGCGAGCTTGTCGAGTGAATATATCTTTCTCACAGACATCACTGGAAAGTTTGTATTATTTTCTTTCTCCACCATCTCTGTTAGATTAGGTATTTGGGGGGTTTATTTTCTTTTAATTAGTTATTTTGCTTTGTTTAATTTAGGACTTCAAGGATGGGAGGAACGGCTGAAGATATCTGACCGGGCACATATTGGTACGGTTCTGTTTTGACTTCATCAGGCCTTGAGTAATTTGGGTTTATTCCTGATGACATTAACTATGTGCGGCATTGTCTCTGACAACTAAAAACACCAAGAAACTCCATATCTATTCCATTGGAATTAGAGCTCTTCTCTTTTTCTGTGTAGTGTTCAATTTCCATCAGGCCGTTGATGGGATACAGGAGCAGCTGAGACAGCAGCAGGCAGGGAAGAAGTGAGTTTTCATTTTTTGCACTTATAAAAGCTAATTTATAAAAGATTAATTTGTAGATAATTTTCTGCCAGATTAATATTGAGTTCACCCTCCTTTGTGTTACAGTTTGGGCACCACTAAGAAGGGCATTGGACCTGCATATTCTTCCAAAGCAGCACGTAATGGACTGAGAGTGTGTGATCTGGTCTCAGACTTTTCAGTCTTTGAGGAAAAGTCAGTATAAAGCCTTGTACACACCGGGACGATTATCGCTCATGCTTATTGTCGACGTTTTTCGACGCATCTTTTGTGTTCATACCTAAGCGTTTTTCTCTGGCGATGAGCCGAGTGAACGTGCAAATTCACTCCCTGACATTAGATGGCGCTTAATGAAAAACAGAAATACCCCGGTACACATCGAATCTTATTTGATCTGCAATTCCTCTCCATAACTCCCTCTTATCGAGATTTTTGTAGTTGCTGTTGCGTTTGTCATAAAGCCCTTTGTGTTCAGACACCAATGAGACCAGCAGCTCTACATTCATCTTGCCTCGATGCATCTTACTACAACTACTTACTTCCTCTTCGTCGTTAGGTATCAGTGTGTGCTCGGCAAGACCGTTTTGTGCTTGAGCGCCACCAAGTCGTGTTTTACTGTAACTTCAGCAGCTCCAGGCACGTGAACAAAAGAACAAAACAACAAAAATCTCATTGGTCGGCCAGTTTTTAAAGGGGTCCTATTATGCTCTTTTACAAAGTCTTGATTTTGTTTTGGGGGTGTACTAGAACATGCTCTCATGCTTGGTGGTTCGAAAAACGCATTATTTTTCACATAATTTACACTATTAAAATACCTTTCTGCGGCGCGTCAAACAAAAAAAACGACCCCGAGACGTTTTTTAAAAAGTGACGCTTTTGCGCGTCGGTGTGCACACTCGCATTGGCGCCCTTTGTTTAGTCACGAGGCATTAAACGTCGGCGATAATCGCGCGCGATATTCGTCCCGGTGTGAACAAGTCTTAATGTATTTCTTTTACATTTTTCTGAAAACTGTCCATAAAAATGAGCATATTTGCTTCTTTCAGACTACCTTTGTCTTAGAACTGCAGGTTTATGCAATGCTAATTGATTATCTTGATATTGTAACATTATTTAATTTAAATCACATTATAATTGTATGGCAATTACATATTATTAGTGTAGGCTACAAATCAGTGCCTAAATGATCAGATTGACCCTCATGGCCGAAAGAGAAATACACGTTAATATCTCTCCACAGGTTTCGGGTGCTGGCTGGTCACTTTCAGACCACATATCCTAACCTTAATATTGATATTGATGCTGAGCTTGAGCAACTGAAGGTGATTAGCATCTTGGCATCTTTCAATATGATTAGTGAAACTTCTCATTCATGAACCTGCCAAGTAATATTTTCTCCACTTCACCCACAGGGTTATGCTGAGAGGTTGCGGCCTCTAGTAACTGATGGGGTTTATTTCATGCACAAAGCCCTCAATGGACCAAGCAAGAAGATTCTGGTGGAAGGAGCCAACGCTGCCTTACTGGATATCGATTTCGGTATGAATGGCAATCCTGCATAAAATGGGAGATCCACTGGAGTGTGACAGTGTGAATGATACAAATGTCTAATGTTTCCATCTCTTTCAGGAACCTACCCCTTTGTGACCTCATCAAACTGTACTGTCGGAGGTGTTTGCACAGGTCTTGGAGTCCCGCCGTCTCATGTTGGCCGTGTGTATGGAGTGGTGAAGGCCTACACCACCAGGGTGGGAGTGGGGGCATTCCCTACTGAGCAAGATAATGTGAGTGTTTGTCAGTGTGTTGTAAAGAGCGAGTCAGAAGGTAAAACTCACGACATTCCCTCTCGTGTATTATATTTGAAAATTGTTAATGTTTTTCTTGATGTGTTCTAGGATACTGGTGATCTGCTTCAGAGCAGAGGGAGGGAATTTGGCGTCACAACAGGCAGGCGGCGTCGCTGTGGATGGCTGGACCTGGTTTTGGTTCGCTATGCCCACATGGTTAATGGTTTTTCAGCGTGAGTTGTGTTTTAGCTACACTACCACTCAAAAAGTTCTCATGCTAAACGCGCCCGCTTTATCATTTGACAAATTCAATAGAAAAGCAATATTGTAAAATATTACAATTTAACATAATGATTTTGTATTTGAATTTATTTCAGCATAATTTATCCTTGTAATGGCAAATCATACTAATATGCCAATTTGGTGCTCAATAACACTTCTTAATATCAGTGCTGAAAACAGTTGTTGTTAAGGTTTTTGTAGCTGTGGCACAGGTTAAACAGTTTAGCAAGCTTTGTTTAGTTAATTTAACACTACTTTTCCTTCTGTTTCTCTCAGCATTGCTCTGACCAAGTTGGACATTCTTGACACATTGCCAGAAATAAAGATTGGCATAGCCTACACAGTTGATGGAAAGCCTCTTCCCAGTTTTCCTGGTAAGTTGACTATATGTGACCCTGGACCACAAAACCAGTCATAAGGGTAATTTTTTTTAAATTGAGATTTATACATTTATAGAAAGCTGAATAAATAAGCTTTCCATTGATGTATGGTTTGTTAGGATAGGACAATATTTGGCCGAGATACAACTATTTGAAAATCTGGAATCTGAGGGTGCAAAAAAAATCTAAATATTGAGAAAATTGCCTTTAAAGTTGTCCAAATGAAATTCTTAGCAATGCATATTACTAATCAAAAATTAAGTTTTAATATATTTACAGTAGGAAATTTACAAAATATCTTCATGGAACATGATTTTTACTTAATATCCTAATGATTTTTGGCATTAAAGAAAAATCGATAATTTTGACCCATACAATGTATTTTGGGCTATTGCTACAAATATACCCCAGCGACTTAAGACTGGTTTTGTGGTCCAGGGTCACATATACATTAGGTGTGGGTGATATGACCAAAATCTTATATCACGATGAGTAATTTTACATCACAATAACGATATTTATCAAAATATTGTTATTTTTGCTTTTAATACATTTTTATGATATCAAGTCAGTATCACAGAAGAACTACTACAAGCCTACAAAAATACAAAAAACAACAAATTATAAGCAGTAGGACAAAAAACTACAATAAGTAAATAATTAATGCTACATACATTGTATAACTTATTCAAAAACACTGCATAGTTTTCACTGTGTAAATTAAATTTCTTATTATGAAAGCTTCAAATGTGATTTAGTCAAGAGCAGTGAGAGATTTTCTGTTTACTTTTAATTAAGACCTAAATGGCTGTTTTTATGAGGATACTTGCAAAGACGGGTATTTTGATACATATAAGTATGTGTATTTAACCTTTCAAAGCCAATAAAGCAAGAAAAATACTCATGTGCTCTATGAGCAGCAGATTCACGTGCGCGCACCGCTCAGACCGCGCTCAGAAACAGTCTCGCAGACAGTGCGTGCATATAAAGCTGTTGTTTACATTTCAGCGGCTTAAAATCACTTGTTTTGAAACCGCAATGCTTAAAAATGTGTGCAAACGATACATTTTCGTGACCACGGCGCAAAGCAAAGTGACGCAAATGCGTAAACGCGATAAAAGACGATAGTCCAAAATCTCTACCGGTTAATCGTGTCTACCCTAATATACATGTTACAGATTTCTCACACATTACAGTGATATTCACACACAAGTATTCTGATAATATTATAACACGTATTAGCATAGACCTTTTCTGATAATTAAGAATTATCATTGTATTTTTCAGCAAACATGGACGTCCTCACAAAGGTTCAAGTGACTTATGAGACGTTCCCTGGCTGGTGTTGTAGCACTGAGGCGGTCCGCACTTTTGATGAGCTGCCTTCACAGGCACAAGCTTACATTCGTTTTATCGAGAATTTCCTGCAGGTGCCAGGTAAAAATACACATACTGTGGAAATCACTTTCATATGAAATAACATAACCCACTGACGTGCTTAGAAATGTCAAAATGGTCATAAGAAAAAAAATTCTCTTTTCAGTGAAGTGGGTGGGAGTTGGCAAGTCAAGAGAAAGCATGATAAAGCTGTTCTGACGAGGGGAACGGCTGAACTTCATTTGATGGTCTGCCAGGACATCCATCATCACGACTGTTTGAGGACCAGAACTTTCTTTTATGCATCAGCGCTGAGATTAAGACTAACTGTGGGTTTAGAATCCACTGAATGTCCCACTCAAAGTGAACACCAGCATTGTGTATACAGGTCTGGTTTGAGCACCAGACTCGCTTTCCTGCGTTCGTAATTCTTGACTCGTACCTATTTCTTCCAAAGCACATCCCAGAACTCCTCAGAACATACCTCTGTCAATCACTAGTAGTTGTCTGAAGTCCGAGTAATTACAGAGCTTCAGATTGAGGGGTGTCATTTTACAGTTTTTCTTAAAATCAAACTTTGTACTCTAGCATTTAAATTTTCCTTTTTCATTGCTAATAGGTGGATAAAACCAAACTGATTTTTAAGATTGGTATGTGCTGTTTATTTTTTATGTAATCCAGTGTGAGGGGGCGAGCGCTAAATCTTGTCGTTTTAATTCAGAGTTTGTGTATACTCTTAAGACCGGTTTGACGTGGTTTGAAATACCAAAAGGGACCTTCAGTGTTTGTGATATTGGAAAAAAAAAAAAGAGGCGTTGTTAATAGTCAGCGATGAGTGCACTCAGACACAGATCTTGAATCTATGAATGATAGTTATACATACTCATATACATTGCATTCCACCTAGTGCACAAACTCATTTGCTGCTGTTTTTCCCGAAGAATAAAGTGCAAAACTAATTATGGTTTTAAGTGAATGTTTGTGTGAATGCTTTTTCATTTTATTTTGAAAACTATATTTCAAATGGTTACAAAATGGTTAATATGTATAAAGTTAGATATTTTAGTTCACAAATATGTTGCATGTCACTTTAAAGCCGCACATCCTGTTGTTTTTTATGAGTTATGAGAAACAATTATGAATTGAGGTGTTATCATGTTACACGTTTTTAAGTAAAAAGGTTACCAAATTTCTCAGAATATATTTTGCAATCTCAGTCTTGAGGATATGGTGAGTAATAGTTCCATCGGAAAATAGGATTCAAATGAACGCAGTAATCTGAATTATCATCAGTCTAACGTTTGTCTCGTGAGGCAGCAGTTGTTCTAGTATAATGCGAGTTTTTCTCTGTGTGCTATGTCTCGTCCTGTGCCACAAGACATTTGGGATGAACGTTCAGGTATAATTTAACCTTTTTTTAGCTGAAAATCAGACGTTTATTATAGGAACCTAATTATGTATTCATTTCAGTTTGTGCTGTTGCATTGCCTGTAAATTATAATTTACTAAATGTTTTCTCTGTAAGCCTAGTTTTTTTTCACTAGTATACTAATTAAGTGGTAGTAAATCGGTATTAATAAATGTCGTGATTTTTAAAAATGCATGAAATTGTTCAGTTATTTATAGTCAGCGTGTGTAACTCTTTTCTGCAGTTTCGTGTAGGTGTTGTAAACACAGCGTATGTGTTTTTGGTTTTGACCTAGGATGATGGTGTACGTGCTTAGGCTCATAATATCTGTTAGTGTAATTATAACAAGAGGCAGGAGAGATGTAGACACGCCTAATTTAATTTGTAGCACAAGTTTCGGTCTGTCTATTTTTATGGCCAATACATGCTATTAAGACAAAAACAAAATGTTTATGTGCAGATTATGCCATACATGGTGACACCTGTCGGTAATTCTGAAACGGAATGCCGTAGAAAACCAGTTGGAACCTAATAAATAGGGTGACCATACGTCCTTTCCCCGGACATGTCCTCTTTTTGATGCGTCCGGCCGGGATCTTGTTGGTTGCAGCATTCACTATTCTTTTTCTATTCTTTCTATTTGTTTTCTTTTTATTGATTATAAAAACAAAATAAGCAACAAAAAAAAACTTGCTACTTATACTGTTAGGCAAAGCTCCGCCCATGAACCCCGCCCCCTACTGTCCTCTTTTTTGAAAAACTAAAATATGGTCACCCTATAATAAATAAATATCGAAATTAACCAAACCTTGTTGTATCTTTAAACCCACAGCATCCTCAAAATATCGGTCATGAATCTGTTCAAGGTATTCCCTCTCGCTCTCTGTCTCTGTCATTGGTCTGTTTATAACTATTCATAGGAATCAAGTTGATTAGACCATATCATTTTATTGTTTTCAACAATGAACTCAACTCAGATATTATGTGTCTTTGTCATAGTGTGTTCTCATTCGTATTATTATTTTTTATATTTTAATTAATTATTTTAGCAGGGAATATCTATGTCAGCTCCCTTTGCAAGCCCCGTGAAACTTTAGTTGAAGTTGAGCGCGAGTTCCCTGAGGCGATGCTCAGACGTGTTCTTCCCTCATGCGTGCCTCTGCAGCGCTGTGGAGGCTGCTGCTCTGATGAGGCGACGCTGTGTGTGAGTGTCAGCACACACACCACTGTCATGCAGGTAAGGCAATGTAATGGATTCAGACAGTTCATCATAACACGTGTTGTTCCTGCTCTCATTTGTTAGTTATTTTATCATTTTTTTCCCAAACAAAATTACAGTTGAAGCAGTTTGCCAAGAATGTGCATGGGGATACTGTTGAAGAGATTATTGAGCTGCCGTTTGTTGAACACAGCCAGTGTCAGTGCAGGTAATGTTCAGGTGTATGACTTAACATTAAAAGCAATGATTGCTTTATAATTTCATAGATATTCTGTAAATCATATATCTGTATGATTTGTGTTATTTACAAGTTAACTTCTCGTGGTGTTTAAATAATAATAATAATTATTATTATTATTATTTTCCTTCTTCTTGCAGGCACAGAAGCCAACTATGATACTTTTTGAAACAGCTCATCCATGCCGCAGAAATTGTAATCTGCTTATTTAACAGTTATTTAAATGATTTCCTATTACTAACATTATTAATATATTAAATATAATAATAACAACATTACTTTTATATTTAAGGTTGTGTAAAACACTGCTTTTATCTAAAAAAAAAAAGTGCTGTTCCCTTAAGTACAAAGACTTTTTTTCTCTTTTAGTTACTCTCAAAAACTTCTTTCTTTCACTCAGTTGTTTTTTATGCATATTCTACATACAAGACGAAATAAGAACAGACAAACATTCCTACATTGCTTCAAGTCAAAGTAAGCAATTACATTATTAATTATTAAGAGATTATAAAATTAAACAAAAATAACAGAGAAGAAAAGAAGAAAGGAAATGCTACACATGAAAACACATTCAGAAAGAATGTCAAACATGGTGCATATTCTGGTGCCTGTTTTGATTGCTTTCTTATTAATAAACTATTTTAATTCAGTCATGTGTTTGACTAATTTAACATAATAAAACTTTGATGAAAATAATGATATCAGTATCTATACAATGTTTCAGTCATTTTCACTCATCTGTGTTTTTTTTTTTTTTTTTAAAGAATTAGAGAAAGTAGTGTTTATTTATTCTTTAATTCATTCATACAATATTGCAAAAGCATAAACAGGCACAGACTAAAAATAAAATGTATTATGATATTCTGACACACTTATGCATTTAGCAGACGCATTTATCCAAAGCGACTTAAAAGGGGACAGTTACTGAAACATTCTGTGATTTGTAAGAAAAAAAAGAAAAGGCACACAAATAGAAATACAAGTATATTAGGGAAAAATCTTAAACATGGCACAAATTCTAGATGTTTTAGAGCTTTCTTGTTAACAGACGTTGAAATTGTATTTAAATACAACTTCAGTTATTGTCTGAAGATGTTAAAGTGGGGTTTACATTTAGTATATTTACATTTATTTCACTCATCTGTGTTGTCTTCAACTCACTACATCAAACATAGTTTTACAGCGCCACCTTGTGTTGAAGATAATAAGCGAATCGCCTTTAAGAATACGTGGCAGTGACGTCAATGTTTGTGTTAAGACCCGGATATAATTCACAACCTGCACACAGTTCAACCATCAGAGAGGCAGAGTGGTGAGAAATGAATCTTTGTATCTTTCAGCTCACATGTTGCCATCTCCTCTTCACTTCACAAATTAACGCTGTTAATTTAATCAGACGCGTGTGGCGCTTCTCATTGTTTGACCGATGAAAAATTAGGATCATATATTCAGCTACACACTGAGCTTAGCAGTTAACAAGAGCTGGATTTCATGAAAAGAGTATAAAAATCATTGCAAAATAATGAGATACGCAGAACACATACTACCACACTGCTGGATTTTTTTGTGTTTAAAAGTGACTTTGCGCAGAGGAGCATAAGTTTCTATATATATTCTCTTCAAAACAGCTGCTGTCTAAACTAAATTGATCAGGAAAGACATTTATAATGTTACAAAAGATTTCGAGTAAAAGCTGTTATGTTGAACTTTCTATTCATCAAAGAATCCTAAAATTATACAGTTTCTACACAAATATTAAGCTGCAGCACAACTGTTTTCAAAATTGATACAAAAAATAATAATAATACAATAAATAAATATGTAATTCAGCATATTTTGAATATCATAGGTACATTCCCAGTCTAGACACTATTTAAGTTGTGAGACACAGCTACATGCATCTTCATCCGAGTCCTGTTTTTACTTTATGCTAAATAATGAAAGTAAAATTGTAAGGGAATTTTACTGTTAACACTTTCACTTTGATCTCTCTTTATAAGGTGATGAGTTGGTGCATCCATGAATGCACGGCGGCGTCACGGTCCTAGAAGCAGCCAGGACGGGGTGTACGCTGGGCCGTCTCAGACCCAGTCCCAGCTGGTCCAGCAGCTGGAAACCCCCCTGGCTGTCCCAGCACCCATCGCCCCTGTCCTAGACACATTCAGCATGTCCTGCCGAGACCGTACCAGCGAGTTTCAGTCGGCGTGCAAGTCCCTGCAGGGGAGACAGGTGCCATAACTATTGATGCATTTTGTCCAGTAACCTGCGAGTGGCTAATAGGTTTAATAATATAGTCAGTCTCCTTAGTGGAGTTTGTGTTGAAGTTTTTCTCTTGTTTTTTTCCAGAATGGAGCACAACCTGTCAGAGTTGTCAACAGTGCAGTCAGACAGCGGAGTGAATTCACACTCTTGGCTAAGTGAGTTCAACTCTCAATCGCTCATATAAAGTTCAAGGGGGAAAGAATGTGATTTACCTGGATTTCTGAACATTTTGATTTGATCTGATCTTCAAATAAGTAACAGCAATACCCATGCATATTCTGCTTAAATTAAAAGCACACACATACTGATATGTGAATATAATTTGGTTTTATTTACACACTGTGTACATATTCCCAGTGCATGGTGGAAATAATATGTGAATGCTTGTTTTTGATAATGCTTGGATCACTAAACCTCAATGAACCCAGTGTTTATTGCGGTTCAGACCTCGATGAACCAGAGGAATTTTACACCGCTCCTCTAAATGTTACTGTTTAAGTTCTACAATATTCTTGGAGTGTTTGGTTTGGTTGCTCTCTTAAGGTCATGTTGAAGTGTCTCCGTTAGGTTTAAGGTGGCTTTCCAGCTTCATGCAAGTCAGCAATTCTTAATCTTAGGTGCTGTGAGATCTCTTTTGTTCCAGGCATGGTTCACATCAGGCATTGCTTTTTGTGAATGCCTATAAAAAGAAAAGTAAACCTGTTTTCTTTAGAAATGTACTCTTTTTTTTTTTTTTATCATTGGTGCTTTTTAACAAGAGAGAGGTAAAAACAATAAATCAACATTTGGTTTGATATGTTAACAGACTTATCAAGATGAAATCAAACAAAAGTATTTCCTACTCTCAGAGTGTGTTACAAAATACAATTATGTATGCTCGCTGCAAAATAAAAAGAAAACAAATGATGAGAAAAATGCATAATAATAATGAATATGTATATTTGCAAAGCAAGAATTTAAACAAAACCGAGAAAGAAAGTTTATTCACTCAAGAAATGTCATATTGTGTAATTAAGTAACAAGTAATAACATTTTAATTACACTCTAAATACATGTCTAAACCATTTTAAGCATTTTTAAAATAAAACAATGATTATAAATTACAGATATCATGAATTATTCATTCTTAAATGACATTGTTTTTACTCTGGCAATTTTGTTAAATATATAGACCATATATAGACCACTGTTCAAAATGTTTGGGTCAATATTATTTTTTAAAGAAATTAATCATTTTAAAATAGCAAGGAAATTGACAGTAAAGACATTTAAATGTTACAAAAGATTTATATTTTAGATGGATGCTGTTGTTTTGAATAATGAAAGAATCGTAAAACAAATGTATCACATTTTCTGCAAAAATATTAAGCAACACAACAGTTTTTAACATTAATGATATTAAGGAACGTTTCTTGAGCACCAAATCAGCATATTAGAATGATTTCTGAAGGATCATGTGACACTGAAGACTGGAGTAATGACTGCTGAAAATTCAGCTTTCATCACAGGAATAAATTTTAAAATATATTAAAATAGATAACAGGTAATAAATTGTAAAAAATATTTCACAGTATTCCTGTTTTTACTGCATTTTAAATTAGATAAATGCAGCTTGGTGAGAATAAGAGACATCTTTCAAAAACATTAAAGGAGACACATTATGCCCCTTTTTACAATATGTAATATACTGTAAGTTTCTGGTGTCCCCAGAATGTGTCTGTGAAATTTCAGCTCAAAATACCCCACAGATCTTTTATTATATCCTTTTGAAAATGCCTATTTTGAGTGGAAGCAGAAACACGCTGTTTTTCGTGCCTGTCTCTTTAAATGCAAATGAGCTGCTGCTCCCCGCCCCCTTTTCCAAAATAGAGCTGTGTCATTACAGCTCGTACCTGCTCAAAAACATCTGTTTTGGTTCTGATTATCATGTTTATCGCGCTGAAATCATGCGTTTTAAACCATATGAGTTTAAACTTCTGATATACGGTTTTCTGAGCGCACACATCCGAAGCACACGGACAGAAAGCGGCTGTCACAGCATGTGAGTACTAAACTAAGTTCTCATTCACACACAAGTTTACGTTAAAAGCACACACGAGTTACAAAAACAGTCGGTTATGTCTGTGAAGGTAAACAGCTGGGAAATAAATTGCATGTTTATTTTAGATCTGTGTGGCAGCAGCAATATACATTAAATAAATAAAAAAATCCACTGCTCTGTTGTCTCCTCTGAGGCTGGGACTCTGAATAGTGTTCTGTGCAGCCAAAGGCAGAACAGTTAGTATGTTTTGCGTGAACTTTCGCCATGGCATTAGAGCTAATACCGTTGTCGCTTGCCAAATCAAAATGACGGCGCCGTGGGTGCAAATTTACAGATTAAGTGGCGGTAATATTATAATCCCTTTATAGATCCCTTTGCCACGTCACCAAGGGAGCGAAATCAGACGCACTCGTTTTCTCAGAGGCTTGCAGAAAAAGGCTTCCCAAAACAAACTCACTGGGTTCATCTTTTTCACGTTTCCTTGGTTGGTAGATGCACCAGGGACCTGATTATAGCACTTAAAACCTGGAAAAGTCAGATTTTCATGATATGTCACCTTTAAAAAAACTTTTGATTGTTAGTGCTTCAGGCTTTTCTTTTTCAAGAATTAATTTTCATTATGCTATCACAACAGTGGTATCACACTGACATTTTTTACTTTATTAAAAAGTTTCCTAAGTATGACTTACATTTTTATTGTATTTTTTTTATCAGTACATTAATAGGTCTGAATAAAAATAAACAAAGGAGCATCATGTGATTGACCCAAATGTCAAACTCCAAAATTGTGAATGATTTTTAGTGTCTGACTGCACTCCAGGTTAGCTGACTCCTGACTGCTGTTAGCTTTTGAAGCTTCACATACTTCAGTCTATTGTTTGTTTATTGTTGAAGATCAGATCAAATGACCAATTTCCTGGAAAATTCAGAGGGTTTACAGACTTTTTCCTGCAACTGTGTTTAGTATTGGCACCGAGACACTGCATTTGACCTATAATTTATTCAGACCTACTTAAGCTTTAATGGTCTGTGTTATTTCATCGACTTGGCCTTATGACAGATATTGACCGCATCTCATTAACAGGCGAATTGGAAGAGACCTCAGCAACACTTTTGCCAAGTTGGAGAAGCTCACAATCTGTAAGTATCTCTTCTCACACATGTGCCACTGTGTACTGTTTTAACGTGTAACTCAATCTGTTTTTACATGCAGTTGCCAAAAGAAAGTCCCTTTTTGATGACAAAGCAGCTGAAATTGATGAACTCACTTACATTGTGAAACAGGTTAGGGTGATTGTTACTTTCCCTTCGCCAAGGACACATTATTCTGTCTGTCCATTTCATACTGTAATCTGTTCATTCAGGACATTAACAGTCTAAATAAGCAGATAGCTGGCCTGCAGGAACTCGTTCGATCATGGAGTGGACAGAATGGCAGACATCTTCAGACGCATTCCAACACCATTGTTGTCTCTTTACAGGTATTAACCTCTGGCCTTACTGCTCAATCACAAAGTAAAGATGTCTAGTGGGCTTCCACTTGAAATTAAAGCCTGTTTTCTGTTTGTAGTCCAGACTGGCATCGATGTCGAGTGACTTCAAGTCAGTCCTGGAAGTCAGAACAGAGGTATTTGATTTACTTTTTAAATGTTCGACCACGTACCATCATGCTACGTTTCTGATCAGTTTTTCAATATTTGAATCATGTTTTCTCTCTGTTTAGAACCTAAAGCAGCAGAGAAGCAGGCAAGAGCAATTTTCTCAGACTCCTGCCTCGTCCTCCTCTTTCCACGCAAACAACTTCAGTAAGAGCATCTCTACTTGTGAAAAAAGCAGACGTTGTCCACATTCATGTAGTTATTCTTCACTTTTGGTCCTCTTTCAACAGACAATTCGGTGCTTATGCAGGACGACTCCAAGAAGACGGATATATCTATAGATATGGACCTCAGCTCCAGTCAGCAGATGCAGTTAATCAGCGAACGGGTATTGTTTGTTCATCGGTTGTTTTAGAATGTACAGCAACTGATTTAAGTCAGTTTGAATCTCTGTTGTCATGTGTTTGTTTAGGATTCATACATTCAGAACCGTGCTGACACTATGCAGAATATAGAGTCCACCATTGTGGAGCTCGGATCCATATTTCAGCAGCTGGCTCATATGGTGAAAGAACAGGAAGAGACTGTACAAAGGTGAGGAAGGATCTTCCTTGAGAGATTCTTCATCATGAGGAGGTATTCTATGTCCATTTAGATAGATTTTCTGACATTTTCACCTAAATTTCTGTTGTTATTGTTTACCAAAACTATTAAAAGTCATTTTAGATAATTTAAATAAAACTAAAATAAAATACGGGTTACACTTTATTTCGATAGTCCACTTTAGACATTCTATTAACTATAAGTAACTTTGTAACTACATGTCAACTAATTCTCATTAATTTGCAACTACATGTCTACTAACTCTCAGAGTGGACTGTTAGGGTAGGTTTAGGGTTAGTATGGAAGAGACGAATTGTTGAATTTTCTTTGCATACAAAAAGTATTCTCGTAGCGTCGTAAAATTACGGTTGAACTCCTGATGTCACATGGATTATTTTACCGATCTCCTTGCTACGTTTCTGGACGTTGATCGTGTTAATTACATTGCTGTCTATGGGAGGGTCAGAGAACTCTGAATTCATCAAAAATAGCTAAATTTGTGTCCCAAAGATGAACGGAGGTCTTACGGGTTTGAAACGACATGAGGGTGAGTAATTACAGAATTTTCATTTTTGGGTGAACTATCCCTAGTTAATTTTCGTTTAAGTTGAAATTACTGTAAGTAAAACTGAAATAAAACTAATAAAAATTACAAAGCATATAATGGAATTACTAAAACTTAAACACAAATTCAAATGAAATCTGAAAATATAAGAAAAAATGCTAATTCAAAATAGTAATAAATAATAAATACTAGTAAATAAATATGACTTAGAAATGTACCTAGAAATGTAGGTCAGATTCAAGCACCAGTCTTTATTTTTTTCTATTTCAGTTTCAGTGTCTAATCAATAAACAAGTGTGTTTTTTCCCATTTGCTTTCATTTGTGGTTTGGTCATCACTGTGTATGACCATAATGAAAAGCTCTCTGCCAATGTAATCACCACTTTTACTGCCGCATAACAGTTACCCAGCAGTTTCTTCAGTAGTAAGTGGTACCAGTGTCATAAAAAATAGTTTTCTAAATTGTTTTGGCAGAATAATGATTTAGGTTGTTTTGAATAGGCCAGCATCTTGACTCCACTTTAACATCTTGAGACATACACTACCAGTCAAAAGAAATTACATTTATAATGTAGTATAATTTATAATAAAAAGATTTCTATTTCAAATAAATACTGTTTGAACGTTTTAACTTTCTGTTTAATGTAACCGTTTCCACAAAAATATTCAGCAGCAAAGCTTTTCTCAACATTGATAATAAAAGAAACATTTCTTGAGCATCAAATCAGCATATTAGAATGATTTCTGAAGGATCATGTGACACTGAAGACTGGAGTTATGATGCTGAAAATTCAGCTTTACCATAAAATAATTAGGTTACATTGTAAAATATTTTTAAAAACGAAACATTTTAATATTTTAAATTGTATTTCACAATATTACTGATTTTATAAATGCAGCCTTGGTGAGCATAAGAGGCATAAGACTGAAAAAAATCTACCTGACCCCAAACTTTTAAAGGGTAGTGTTATTTACTCTATGTATGAACAAACAATAATTCTTTCCGTTGAACTTCTTTCTTCCCTGACAGAATTGATGCTAATGTCGAGGACACTCAGCTGAACGTGGATCTCGCGCACACAGAGATACTCAAATATTTCCAGTCTGTGTCCAGCAACCGCTGGCTGCTCATCAAGATGTTCCTAATCCTCATCATTTTTTTCATTGTCTTTGTGGTTTTCATGACCTGACGTCCACTCTTAAGAGGCGCAGATTTAAAGATTCGGGTGATTCTCAGTATTTGAGGAATGAAAGGGGCCGTTCTCTCAGTCTCTTTTTTTTTCTTTTCTCTGCTCTTTCTATCCTCACTGGCTGCCGAGCTCTCTTTTAGTGATCTTTTTCCTCAAAATGGATGGAATTGAATATTCGTAAGACTCTATATAGACAGAGCATTTGTCAGTTTGTAGTCAATTTAAAACGGTCTGTCCATTTAAATTTCAATCTGATATGTTTCTGTATCTGCACAGCCAACTCTTGAAATCATGTCCCTTATTTTGTTTTTCTAAATCACACAGATTACAGAGATATCCTTGAGTAAAGCCAGCAATCGTCTCATGGACAAAGAACCACAATTTTAACAGATTCTGGACAGGATTCGGGACAGGACCCCCCCCATCTGAGGGTTGTCCCCCCTAAAAATATGATTTAAAAACCACTGTGTATTGTAAATAACAATGCTTTATACTTTAAACAATTGTGTAAGTAGTAAAGCAATGCAAACGGGACAAAAATGCGTTTTAAGTTTAGAAACATTTTGAGTCTTCCCCTCCCTTGCCTCACAGTGCTTTGGTCCAAATGCCTGCTTTCCTCTTTTACATCACCTGTCCTACACACACACCAGTCCGGTGAGAGAGAACAAAGCCAATAGTTGTGGTACTCTAGTAAGTAAGGCTGTCAAGGCTATTTTATTCACTTAAACATCGGATGAAGTTATTATTTTCTCTCTAATACAGATTATGCCAATGTATTTTTTATAAGTCTGCAATGTTAGCAATAATAACGTTACCTGCTTGACAGACAGGGTTGCCAGGTTTTTCACACAACAAAACTCGCCCAATTGCTTGCTACTCAAAACTAGCCCAAACTAACTGCATTTCGAGGGGTCCCCTGGTAAAATTAGCATTCCAGGGGCTAAATATCACATTATTGGGGTTGCTTCAACCCGCAGACACGAAAAACAACCCGCGGCAACCGTGATAAAGTAGCCCAATTCCGCAGGAAACCCGCGGACTTGGCAACACTGACGGATAGTAATGTCTACAATGGACACGAGCGCTGGCGCGGCGCGACCACAACAGCTAGAAGTTATCTAATTTGACACGGTCTGGTCTCCCTGCTACACTAATAGTAGTATAAGCTTTCCTCTGTGTATACATATCATTACAAGTACAATTTTAGCTGTATTATTTGTCACCTTCAAAAATTGCTCTTGAGAAATTGTATGTTTATTATTTATATGACGAAATTTACGCCCCAGCTTATTATGCATTTGCATTTTTTTCTCTCTGTTGTCTAAATCTTCTTTTAGAGAAGACTTTATGCAGTGGTTTGTAACAGAATCCATCTTATATTCTGCCTGCTGCAGTAGACTACCAAGCCATCTCAAATGACGATTATTCCTCTACACTTATGATGACTGACTAGAGGTTTTAATATGTATTCTTTCTGTTTTTGATTTTGGGATTGATTACCACGTTTACAAAACTTGTGAACACAGCAGGTTCAGAAGGTGAGAAATAAGTATTTGGAGCTAGTGAACTTTTACAAATTTTGGCTGTGAATCATGAAAGTTAAACACAATTCAAACAGGATTTTTCTTTTATTTCGTTGGGTGTTTTAATCCTCCTTCACAAGCTTGTTTGAAATGTCTCAGTATATGGTCTCATGGGGTCCATGAGAATACTTCAAATGGCGTTTTCTAGAGAATACACCCTTTTGTGTCTAACTGGACATTGAGATTGGGGGAACGTCCTACCCCACCATTTGTGAAATGCATACTGTAAAATGGAAAAACTAGAATTGTATGCTTTCTTTGTGTCTGTTGCTATTTGTGTTTTTTACAGTAGCATATGTAGTAACTGATTACTCCAAATTAATTCAGATTATTAATAAAGTTAATCAAAGCTACTTTTAAATAAAGGACAAAAGCGGCATTTTAAAACTATAATGTTTAATTCTTGCATTTGATAAATATGCCACATTCGATGGAAGGGAATTGTACAAAAGGTTCATGATGCTGAAACAGCAAGACCATGCTGCTTGAATGAGAACAAAAGCAATACACTCTTAAAAATGAAGGTTCTTTATTGGCATCTGATTCAGTGAAGTACCTTTAACATCAACAGAACTGTTCCACTCTCTCAGAAAAAAGGTACAAAACTGTCACTGAGGCGGTACCCTTTCAAAAGGTACAAATATGTACCATTTAGGAGTAAATAAGACACTTTGTGGCTACAAAAACTTAGTGGAAAATGTCCTTTGCTATGAAAACCGACTTCATCATCCACTGAAATGACTTGGTTAGTTTTGACAAAACGTCTAAGCCAATGTGATTTTTTTAGTATAATGTAGTATTTTTCATGTGTTTTCATATCATGAGGGGAGGTTACCACAGAAATGGTTTTGAAATTAAAGGGTTTTTTGTTTTTCAATTTAACATTTCAGTAACCAGAAATGTTTCGATGCATGCATAAATATGCGAATTTATTTTATTTTTTGTGTATTTAAGGATGGTGGCGCTAAGGATGGTAGGTAATAGGCTGCTTAAACACTTGTGAAGTGTTTGAAGTTAAATAGTAACCACAAAACTTTTGTTCCAAGTCCATTTCAGTGCTGGATAGATTAGTTGCAATTTGTAGTCCATTACTGATTCCAAAATACATGAACAAAATTGCAGATGTAATGCATTACATTACACATTTTAGGTAATAGAATCAGACTACTTTTTGATTACTTTTGACCTAACTCATTTATCACATTGATTTAAATAGGAAAATCTTGTACCATATTGATATAAAAATACCAAGAGAAAGAAATTATAAGCTATTACATTTATTGTTTTTAATAACATGAAGTGTGTAAAACATTACATTATGGAAGGGTTTCCCAAAGTGGGGTTCATGAATAAACAGCATGGGTGGATGAGTTTAATGAAAAGCTAATAATTAAATCGTAAAATGTGAAATCTAAATAAATAATTGTAAAATAACAATCAAAATAAAACACTTACAAAAAAGATTCAATATTTGATTTGCTTACCTGCATGTCATGTGACCATTAACCAACATCAGAGAACCATGAACATGTTACCTTAAATTCCTTAAAAATCATGAGGGACATCTCAATATTTGGGAGGGTATTATTGTCAAAGGCGGAAGGTATATCTAGATCTGTCTACACATCATTATCGTTAGATGTGCCTCCCAAGATTATTAAAGATCTAGATCAGATTCTTTATAACTTTATTTGGAGAAAAAAAAAACATTATTTAAAAAAGGAGGCAATTTGTAATCCTAAAGAGCAAGCTTAGATTATAATACTCTCAATGACACGTTTAAAATTAAATGGTTGATAGAGTTTATGAAGAATAGAGAAAGTCCTTGGAATGTATTTCCTAATTATATATTTAATACTCTTGGAGGCATAGACTTTTTGTTGAAATGTAATTTTTCTGTTGATAAAATTCCTGTTAAATTGGCCGGTTTTCACAGACAAGCCCTGCTAGCATGGAAATTGATGTATAAGCACAATTTTTCACCCCACAACTATTTCATATGGAATAACAAGGACATATTATTTAAAAACAAATCTTTATTCTATCATATTGGTTCAAGGAAGGTATTCTTTTAGTAAGACAGTTAGTTAATTCCCATGGGTACTTGTTGTCGTATACTGAATTTCTTCAGAAATTCCAATTACCAGTTAAACCAAGAGAATTTGCTATTGTTTTTGACGCAATTCCAAAGAGTGTGATGTTACTTTTAAAAAACTGCATCTCAGAAGAAATCAGCATGGTTAATCCTTGTGGTAACATTTTCATTGAAAATGTCAACGTTTTAAAACAACAGTGTAGCAATAAGATTATAAGGAATGCTCTTTGTTCTGTGTCCCTACCTGCAGCAAGATTTTTTTGGTCTTCTTTATTTGATAATATCTCTTGGGTTAAAGCATGGAAACTGCCAAATAAGTTTTGTATCAATAACAAAATTAAGGAAGTGTCTTACAAAATACTTCATCGAATTTATCCTGCTAAGCATGTTTTGGAAAGATTTAAGCTTAATATTTCGTATACCTGTGAATTTTGTGGTCAAGAAAAAGAAACTATTTTGCATCTTTTTTTTCATTGTATTTATTCGAGATTATTTTGGAAGGATTTGGAATTCTATATTAACAGAAAAATAGATGTGTATGATGGAAATTTGTATATTTGATGTACTTTTTTTATACAGAAAACGAAAATTTGAATTGTAAAGAACAACATATTATACATTTGTTTATTTTGTTAGGAAAATTCCATATACATAAGAAGAAGTGGGCTCAATGTAAACCAAATTTTGCACATTTTATAAATGACTTTAAATTATATGTAAATCTCTTAGAACAAACAAAAAACAAAAAGCACTGAAAACATGTAATGCTCTGAAAGCATTGAACTTTATGTAATTTTCTTCCTTTTTTTTTCTCTGGCAGCTAATAATGTTAATTTGATAATGTGAATATGTAATACCTCATGTTCTTGTGGCATTGAATTAATAAAGCATTACAAAAAAAAATCCTTAAAAATCTCAGGGAGTAGGCTACTTCAAGTAAATATTAGTTATATTGATATATTTCCTTTTACATTTAAAAGGACATTTTAAAAGATGAAGAAAAAAAGAGTTAGTGAGAATCAATAAATTATGAATAATTTATTGCTATTGCGAGAATAATAAGCTATGTTATCATGTATTTTTAAATGCCTACTTAATTTTTGGAATCTGATTACGTAATCCAGATTACATGTAATCAATTACTACCTAGCACTGCACATCATAACTATAGCCTTTTTTTTTTTTAAACAACACACTTCTTTATTAGGAGCGGCAAAAGATAAATTGTGTTGCGCTATATATATATGAACAGACTGCACTCCAAAGTTTACAGACAGAAATTTCTTTTAAAAAATCGACACCACTTAAAGTACTCGATCATTCACAAACTAAATGCATGTTGCTGTCTGAGGTCTGAGGTGTTGTTCACTAAAGTCTAACTCTAACCTACTATTGACGTAGGCCTACCTGAGGACGAGGGGACCGCATTGGGAGGGAGAGACCTTGGCACACAGATCCTGAAGCTCCAGCAGCTCCCCAGCTGGAATCTCATAGGAGGATTTAGTTTTGTGGAGGTGCAGCCAGCCAGCTGTAATCCACAGAGGAGCTGCGCCTGTGGTTCTCCGTCGCCCTCTCCTGGCGGAGGCGCTCCGTGCGCTTCAGCAAAGAGCCCAGCTCCAGCATCAGCATGTTAATCACCAGTTCCTCCGGCTAGCGCTGACCAGGAACCTGGGGTTCCCTGGAGAACACTGATGACCAGAGGAACATCTGAAATGGTAAAGAACTTGTAAGTGAACAATAAACCAAATATACAGCGATCGCTTTTGCACCAACGCCCGCTGTTGACAGAAAAAGCCTAGTCAAATCTAGCCCCAAAATATGTCATGAATAATAAAAGACATTCTCCAAATATGGTTCAAGAGTTATGGCACTTACCTTCTCCTAGATGAGCTGAGGGTTGGTTATATCCTCACTGGACCTTTCCATCAACTTAGTCTGAAATATTTACACATGAGAGCACATGTCTTTACCACATGGCAGTTCCTCTCAACACCAGATAAAGGGCTAAAGATAATCCCTTATGATTTTAATCTACAGTAAAGCCACATTTAAGTGGTTCATCACTAGCAAAGGAAAAAACAGCTGTCTAAGTAAGCTATCCTTCCAAACATACAAACCAATTAGAACGCAAACCACGCCGGTGGATGTCTAGCTTAGTCATTCCGATGAAATACTCTGTATCAATAGGATTATTCCTTTTATGGGCTGCACAACACAGAATTAGATCCCAATCCTGTCTTAATAAACACTGCTAAGGCGAACAAAATGATATGAAATCAGATTAGTAACAGAGAAATACAAATCTTTGCAGTTCTCATATTTCAGACATGTCTGTAACATTCATCCCATTTCCTGAAGCTGAAGTCGTAGAGTATGACATAATACTAATATTTGTCAGAACTCGACTTTCAAACAGAAGAAGCTGGAGATCGAAGTTAAATTTTATTTAATTTCTTGTCTTGTTATGATCCTAATACCACTGAACTTCTCACTTTTAGCCTCCTGTCTCCTCACCCGTGTTAAAAGCCCTGGGAAATTGCTAGGATTAGATTAATGTGTAATGTAAGAGTTCTTAAGTACTGATGTTCAGGGAAGAGCTGCTACTCCGTATGTGTCTCTCAGTCTATAGGAATGAGGAAAAAGCCAACTCAGCTCCATTTTTTCCAATGATTTCGAACTTCCTGTCATATCTGGATGAGTCCAGGAATGTGTGTTTTTAATGGATAAGAAATGGAGGCCTTCTAAATTATTCATGGTTTAAAAAAAGTTTCTTTTTAATGCTTTTTGTACATTTGTTTATTCAAAATGTGCATACAGCAGTGGTTTTGTTTGCTTGACTGCTCAAAAATCATTTTAAAAACCACAATGAAAATACTTTTTTATTATTGAAAAGCTTTTCTTAATTGGACACAGGATTCAATCCACATTCTCATCTGCTTTTTTCAGACCCACTTCCATCTTTGCAAATTCAGTTCCTGCTAAAATACCCTTCCTTTAGATTTCAATCAATTTTGACGTTTTAAACCAGTGATTCCTCTCTCATCCGTTCTTCAAACCCTCTGTTAGGCATTATCACATTGCTCTACAGTTACAGTTACTAGTACATCTCTGTCTGTCATATTTTATCTTTAAATGTTTCAGTGTGGACTTTAATTTGAATATGATATCAAAGCACATTATTGAGGAAAAAGGAAACTGATACTGGTTACTTCAACCCAAAGAAAAAGAAGTAAGTAGCATTTTTAAAGCATGGATTTTCCCATATAGTTGACAGGAAGGAAATGTGTGTTTAGGAGTTTATCTGTCATGAAATGAGTGACAGATCTCATCTGGGAAGGAAATGATTTCTCTAAACATTTATTTAACAGATAGAAATGAAAATTATTTGCATGGCATGAACATTTTCTCTGTAATTCAAAAGATGGAATAAGAAATGTATTGAAAATTAAGAAATTCTGGATTTGGATTTTAATGAATGATTTATTATTATTATTATTATTATTATTATTAAATAGTATTAAAATTCTCCAAACCACTTGTCCTAAATAGGGTCACAGGGATGTCTATTTCAGTTCTGTAATAATAATAATACAAAAAATAATAATGGGTTAATAATAATTATAGCAGTAGTAGTAATAATAATAATAATTATTATTATTATTATTATCATCCACCTATTCTCCAAACCACTTGTCCTACATAGGGTCACAGAGATGGTGGAGACTATTTCAGTTCTATAATAATAATAATAATAATAACAGTGGATTAATAACAACAACAACAATAATAATAATAATAACAGTGGATTAATAACAACAGCAACAATAATAATAATAATATCATTATAATCATCATCATCATCATCATCATCCACACATTCTCCAAACATAGGGTCACATAATAATAATAATAATAATAATAATAATGTAGCATTCTGCATTGCAATGTGGGATTCTTTAGTATAACTCAGTACATATTTAATTAAATTGTTACAAAAACAATGTTTTTTTGTTATTTATGTATGCTGCTTTAGATAAATGTATTTTTCTATAATGTAAAGTGACTAACATATTAGAAATGAGGAATTATCAAAAACAAACAGACACTCCCACATATGCTAAATAATATACAAATATTTATTTATTCAGTTGTTCATTTATTTACAATCCTTTTAACTTTTTCCACATAACCTTATTGTCTCCATCAGACTCACAACAAACAAACACCCCTCCCTTCCTGATCAGTTTTTATATTTATCCCCAGCCTGTTGTCGCCATAAATCTCCCATATGCATCTGCTCAGGAAGCGGGTCTGATTTACCCCGGCTTGCCTTTGAGCAATAAAAGTCCTCCACTGCTTGTGGAACCCAGCCAAGAATTTGAGGAGATGATCCAGAACCTCTCACACAAATTACACTGAGGGATCAAAGTGGGTATAAAAGTCTATTTAGAGAGTGCAAAATGAATCAAAGTTCCGGTGTAGATGTATCAGATGGCATATGAGCTCTATATCTATGTACGTTGTTTGAGAAACAGAAGTAAGATGTGACAGAGCAGCAGAGCGTTTGGTCTAGTGGTGCACGTTTGCTGTTATCTACACTATTCATGTGTGTTTGGCAAAAATCATTCTCCACTGAGACAGAGAGGCCTTTATGATCTTTGCTGAAGCATGTCTTTTGTATCGGAGTCCAAGTCTTGTTAAAATGAGTAAAAGCCAAGTGTATTTCATCTTCAGCACAGATGGCACCTAGCCCAGTGTAAACAGCAGCGCTACATCAGTTAATTGCAAACTTTGTGCTGACAAAGAGATGACTACACTGCTTAATACTGGGATACAGGAATTATTAAATCACAGGGGAAAAAAACATTAATATTTCTTTTGAATTCAAAACAAGAATAAAATCATTCTTAATCTTTTATTTAGTTATATATTATTTTTTTCCCCAAAATGACTTGTCAATGTCGTGTTTCTCAGTAGGAAATGCTCCAGCAGGGATGGATGGACTTTTGGCACTTTCTATTAATTGCTTAAAATGTTTTTTTTTAAATATATAT
>NW_015642528.1:1940894-1946942 GCF_001515625.1 Sinocyclocheilus rhinocerous
TATAGTTAGTTAAAGGAGCTGCTTGTTGATTGTCAGTTCAGGATGTCAAACAATTTGTATATAAAACAATTGTATTTTTTTTATTTCCTTAACTGATTAAAATAAAATATAAAAACCTAAACTTTTTTATTTCAGATTATTTTACTTCATTTTCTTTTAGTTTTAGCTAAAACCAAACCTGAAATAAAAATAAATAAAAACTATAGATTTAATTGAAAATAATAATAAAACGGACAAAAACACACACAAAAAACTAATTAAACAAAAATTAAAATGAAAACAGAAAATACACAAATAAAAATTTATTTAAATATTAATAAAAACTTGAATAGTATTGTAATGATGCTAAAACATCACTGCTCAGATGTAGGTCAAAGTAAATGTTATATGAGCTATAACTTATGGATTTGTTTTGTTTGTTTATGTTATTATTGTAACCTTATAGGCAAAAGGCCATGTCTAAAGAGATTTTTTCAAAATTATGACAGTGGATTTGTACCTCCAATGCTGAATAAAAAAAACAAATAAATAAACTAACTAGCTTCATTTGACACCAAACTGTATCATATTAATGTACCTTGAGATTTCATATAATTTGAGTAGTTACAAGCATCTGTCCACTACAATAAAAAATAGGTGTAGATATTCCAGAGGAACTTGGTGCACTGTCAATTTTAACAATTTATGCCTTCATGAAAACATAAATAGGACTTTTTATATAGAGATATGAGTAAAGAGCAAAGGTAAGCATGCCTGGTGTTTTGGATGCAACATCACACCCTGAATAATTTAAATGCTTTTTAAATATCTGTCAACGTTAGTGAACATCAGCATCAGAGGTTCAACCACCGTTTTCATCTGCATTTGATGAAATCCTCTCGCACCCTCTGCAAATACAAAAAAAATCAATAAAATAGCTCATGCGAACTGTCACTCAATGGCCTGAGTGAAAACATCTCTGTCAACAAATAGACAGTTAACCTGCATATGCAGCCATTTAATTACGTCTCTGCCTGTTGAGTAAGTTCCAAATGAGTGCTAATGTTACACTTCGCTCATTACGCTATTTCAGTGCCCACGGGAGGATAATCTTTCCCATACTTGTTAACACAGTCTCTGACTGCTGATGTCACCCTGTAAATCAAGCTTTTTGGTGAGAAGAGGGTGTTTTGGGCCTGAGCCAGGAACGGGAATACAGAGATCTCTAGCATTAGCAATGGGGTTGCTTCCTTTCTGCAGCAGCCACATTTGTAGTCTTGTGAAAACATCGTCATGAATAATACAGACTTACTGATGGATTCCCTATCTGGTTATGTAATGGCCTTGTTGGTGATGGCTGTAGTATATTAATGTTACACCACACTAGTGTTTATCTCAGAGACAAAACCTTCATCGTTTTTGACAAGAATAATAATCTTTCCAAACATAATCGATTAAAGGTGGTGATACGCACACAATGATTCGTGGATCACGTGTGACTGTCATGAGAAGTGTAACCACATCCCTGGCAGGTCTGTGCTGTGAGCAGCTTGAGCATGTGGCTGCTGGAATACAGAATACATGTTACAGCTGCACTTCCCAATAAGTTCTGCACATAAGTGTGAATCACATGTCGCTCTGATACTGACACAAGCATATGGGAAGCGTGAGATGGAAGAAGAGATAACGCATGGGAAGGGAGACTGAAAAGATGGTTTTGTATATTTCAGCTGTATTGCACTGCCTACTCAGTGTGAGAGAGGGAGAGAGAGAGAGAATATGAGAGACAGTAAAGGGGAGGTAATGAAATATATTGAACAATATAATGTCTGGAGTGACCAGAGAAGCCTGCTGTGATTATAACCTGCCTGTACTCACCAGCAGATTTTTTCGTCTTTGTTTTTCAAACAGCATTCATTAGTGAATGTTAATTCATTAATAGTACGATATTATAATAAAATATTTCATCAAGCTGGATAAATTAAAATAGATTTTAGAAATGTATAAATTTGAGAAAATTGTAGCACTCCAAAAAAAAAGTTCCTTGTACTGCAGGTGCGTAGAGCCAGTAGGATACTTGAAAATGAGCAAGAGGGTGGGCTTAAAGTGACGAGAAATTGAAGATGCATCATCCTGTCTCCTAATGGCACTTGTGTGTTCAATCATTCTTGTGCGTAATGCACGTATAGTTTTGCCAACATATAGTTGTAAACATGGACAGATGATAATGTAAATAACATATGTACTCTTACAAGTGATCAATTGTCTAATCTTATAGGTTTTTAGTGTACGAGGATGTGTAAATGATTTACATTTAACATACTTAGTACAGGAAGTACAGTTGTGACATGGAAAATTACCCTGGGCATCGACAAGAGTAGTCGGAGAAGAGATGTAGGTGTCAGCATAAACAAGCTTATCCCTCAAATTAGAGCTCCTGGAAGAGACAAAGAGTGGTTGATCACTAAATACATTCAATAACTGGGGATCACTTTGGATAATGTGCCAATGACTCTTGATAATAATTTTAATGTCATTACTCAGTGGACTGTATGTGGATTTAAAAATACATGAACAATTCTTGTTTCTTTTATTCATAGTCAAATTTCTTTCCTCCTGTTTTTGTAAGCTAGAAACCTTCTCAAGTGCAGTGTCAAGCCACTTATTAGGATAACCCCGTGATTTAAAGTCCATATACAAGCTCTGGGCTTTAGCCTCAAAATCCTCTTTCTTAGAACAAATACGATGGAGTCTCAAAAACTGGCTATAGGGTAAATCACATTTTAAGGGCATTGGGTGAGCACTCTTAGCATGAAGACTGTTCTTAGCGGTGTCTTTTCTATAGAGAGGAGACTATTTGATTATCCACAAAAACACATTTCATTACACCAAATACACCAAATAATGTTATTTTTAGCAACATCATATGACCCCTTTAAACAAAATGATGTTGTCAAGGAAAGGATTATTGTTGAAAACATAGCTGTCCTCCAAAAAACCCAAATATAAATTAGCATAATCTGGAGCCATAGTGGCCCCTATAGCGGTGCCCTCAACCTGTAAATAATATTGATTTTCAAATAGGAAATAGTATTTAGTGAGTACCATTTCAGCCATTTGAATGATAAATTTGGTCGGAAGACCATCATCATCATCGCGCAAATCAAGGAAATGTCCTAAAGCCAATAAACCTTCATGATGTGGAATGTTAGTATACAGTGAGGTAACGTGCATAGTTGACAATATAACATCCTGATGAACATTTGGTAGAGTTGCTAAACATTGCAGAAAATCAGCTGTGTCTCTCAGATAACTTGAAAGGGAAGTGACCAAAGGTCTTAGAACAAAATCAACTAAGTTTGAAAGAGGTTCAGTAAGACTATTGTTTCCTGCTACTATAGGTCGTCCCGGTGGATTGACCAAGCTCGTATGTACCTTAGGTAAGATGTAAAAAACAGGTCTAGTCGGGGAACGATTCAACAAATATCGCAACTCTTTATCAGAAATTAATTGATGAAAATGTGCTTCCTGAATAAATTTCTCGATCTCACTTTGAAACTGAGTCGTTGGATCTGATGGCAGAGCTTGATAGTAACTAGTATTTTCTAGTTGACGAAAAACCTCATGGTTGTAAAGCGCTCGAGGCATAATCACCAAACCACCTCCTTTGTCTGCAGGTTTGATGACAATGTCTTTATTTCTACACAATTCATCAAGAACTTCTTTTTCAGAATGTGTCAAATTTGACTTTTTGTTCTGAAATGATGACTGCTCGAGTAAATTGGTCACATCCCTTTCCACTAGCCTACAATATGTCTCAATAGATGGATTAGACACAGGTGGACACAAGGTGCTTTTAGGCTTGAATTTCGCTCGACTATTGTGATTATATGCATTTAGTTTATCAACTTTGTCGTTTTTGTACAAACATTTCAATCTTAATGTCCAAAAAAACTTAAACAATTCAATTTTAGTGACAAAAGGATCTATAGCTTTAGTTGGAACAAAGCTTAGACCTTTATTCAGAAGACTTCTTGCGGATGTAATTCTTGACCAGTAAGATTGAAGATCAGATTGTCTTTAGGCGGGTTCCCCTCTTCCGAGCTGGTTGTTGAGTGTCTCCTCTTACCACCATGTCTCCCATGACGAGTGGTCTTCTGCGAAGTGGGTATTATCGTGCCGTTCTTAGATGATTTTCTGTCTCGCTTGTATGATCTGATAAAAAATCCACTTCACTATCACCAGATGCAGAAGTGTGCAGAGCCTCATCTTCAAACCGTACCTTACGTGAGGGTCTTGAAAACGTGCTGTTGCGATTAAGCCAGGGATAGACTCTGCTTTCTTTGTAGTCTAATGTGTCTCTGCGGAATTTACTTATCTTCTTCTGTTGTATACCTTGCTTGAATTCTGCCATAGAAGTGTGCCGCAGTTCCAATTGTTGGTTGAAGTTAACTTCACTGTGGGATGCTATGATAGAGGCTTTGGTTTCTTCAATCTCTTCTCTCACCTTCTTCAGTTCCTTCTGTGTGAATTCAATAACAAGAAGAGTGAGGTCCAGTGAAGCCTTATTCATGATCTCATACCATTTCTTGCAAAACTCAGGATCTCCACCACCAATTGTAGGTGCCTTTTGTATTCTGAGACCTCTGGGAATTCTGCTTGCTCTCCAGTATTCACTTAGAGTTGAACCATGTAGAGTGTACCGGATCTCTTTCTCCAAAAGGTACTTGTGATGTTTCATAGAGTTTGAATTGTTTCTGAGTGCAAAACATTGGTTTCAGCTCTAGGAAAAAGGATATGCTCGGAATCTTCACGGTTGTAGGTGAAGGTAGTAGCTTTGGAGTCTGTGATTAAGTTGATTTCAGCAAACGACGACATATTCAATTAGGAAGTGGTGAAAAGAGCAGCATACAATATAGAAATCATGTAAAACTTTCCGCTCCAAAAATTGTACCGCTCCAAAAAAATAGTTCCTTGTACTGCAGGTGCGTAGAGCCAGTAGGATACTTGAAAATGAGCAAGAGGGTGGCTAACCGCACACTGATCCACTCAAGACTAAAAAGTCTACAAAAACATATTTTTAATTTTTATAAATTGCATTGTGCAAAAGTGCAAAGTGCATGTGAATTAAAAACAGATGGACACGAGCAAGCAAGCAAACGTTTCAGCATACCAGCTGATTCTGGCGATTGCCCATCTCACCACCTACCCGGACGACGTGCTCTGCGCGTTCTGTGACGCCAGCCTCAACCCCGCGTGCAGAGCGCCGTCGTCCGAAGATCGCCCTCGAGCGGAATTCGCCGCATTTGTGGAGTGGACACCCGACCCCTCTGTCCCGAGGGGGATCTCGCCGGTGCCACTACAGACCCAGAGCCCAGCCCACCATCTCCCCGCTGTGTGGAGCTAAAGCCAGAGCCCGCCGATGATGGAGAGCCCATTCCCACCGTGATCTACGAGCCAGCGCAATGCCGAGCGACTGAGCGGAGGATTGCCCTGGAAGGAGAGCCCAAGCCATCAGATCAGGTGTGAGAGCTGGCGACAATGCCCACCACGAGGGAGAAAGAGGTGGTGAAAGGGAGAGGAGCTCCGCCCCCTGCACTCTGAGCTGAGTATGGCGCGGCGAAAGTGCCAAAGCGAGGAGGAGAGGGCTCCAGTCCCCGAATCCAGTCCAGAGCGCCCTCCAGTGCCCGCTCCTAGAAAGCGCCCTCTAGTGCCAGCTCCTCGTAAGCGCCCTCAAGTGTCCGCTCCTCCTGAGCACCATCCTGTTCCCGTGTTCAGTCAAGAGGGGGCTTCCGATCCAGAGTTAAGCCCCGAATGCCCGGAGACGCACAAATGCCCGCCCTATCACCCGCTCCTGCCTCCTCCACCGCTGTCGTCTGGCAGCCCCTCTGCTAACATCAGTAGCAGAAATACAACAACATATTGCCTTCCTCAAGCAACCGTTTCTGAAGTAACCAAGGAACTTCTGAAAATTCGAATGAAGCACAAGGCTGCGAATCGAATCATCATCCATGTGGGGAAGAATGATATTCGGAAAGAGCAGTCAGAACTCCTTAAGAAGGACTTCAG
>NW_015642528.1:1946976-1949164 GCF_001515625.1 Sinocyclocheilus rhinocerous
AATGAAAGTTGCATAAATTAAAATGTATGTCTAGTGAACAAACATGAATTAAGAGTGAGTATAATAATGTATTTAAACAGTTATCTAAATATATCTAAATAAATATATTTATTTTTATGTGTGTGTGTGGGGGTATATGTATCTATCTATCTATAATAAAAAATATAAAATTGTGTGTGTGTATGTATGTATAGTTCAGTCAATCTCAATAAATCGCTAGATGGCACAGGCTGATGGGTATTAACGTAACTGATGATATTCACAGCGTTAAATAACTTGTTGCATATGCAACCAATGAGCTTGCTGCTTTACATTTAAATGGCTGGTTAGCATCCACATGGGCATTTTGCAGCATGCTTTCAGAGTTCCTCTGAAACCCTCCACCTTTCCCAGCTCCACCTGTATAGATCTGCTACAGTTTATTTTATATGCTGTTTGTGCAGCAGCAGTATGTCTTAAATACTCACAGCACCGTATTGCCGTAAGTAGCAAGTTCCTGTGCCTGCTTGCAGCAGCAGCAATAATCTACAACTACAGCAATAACCAAAAGCAGCAGCAGCAGATCTATTCCGCCAAGACTAAATAAATAAACATTGTCATAACCATTACCATGCTAAAATCTTTCGAGAGTTGTCATGATATTTTTACAATTTAAAATAACGGTTTTCTGTGTGAATGTACTTTAAAATATAATTTAATAATATACTAGATAGCAATCCAGACAATGTGCTTGTGTGAACTGCGTGCTCTTATACTGTGGTGCTGGTGATTAGTGAATGACGGTCAGGTGTGTGTGATCAGTACTCCGGTGATTGAGATCGCTGATTAGTGGAAGAGCCTGGTGTTTCCATGACAGAACCCCCCTCTCCACGGCCCGCTCCTGAGGGCCGAAAACCCCAACGTCGTGGAGGACGACTTCGACCACGTGGCACTGGATCTTGGGGATGAGAAGCGTGGAAATCTGTCAGGAGATTGGGATCAAGTGGGTGGGGTGGAATGTGGGAGTGGAGGCTCTCCGGACATCCGCATGATGTTTGTGCCGTCGTACTGCACGCTGGAGATGTTGGTGTGCTGAGTCCCAGACCCTCTCACTCTCCTGGAACCAATGAGTGACTGATGGTACATCCGAAGGTTCCACAAACAAAGGGAACAGAGGTGGCTGATAGCCGAGTACGCACTGGAAGGGGGTTAGATCCGTAGAGGGCTGATGAAGAGAGTTCTGTGCGTACTCGGCCCAGGCGATAAATCGATTCCAGAAGTTCTGGTGGCTGTGGCAGAAGGTACGGAGTTAGCGACCTATCTCCTGGATCTTTCTCTCCGTTTGACCATTGCTCTATGGGTGGTATCCAGAAGATAGGCTTACTGTCACCCCTAGGAGCGAGAGGAAAGATCTCCAAACTAGTGAGATAAATTGAGGACCTCTATCTGATACTTTGTCTTCGGGGATGCCAAAGTTTCGAAAGACATGGTTAAAAAGTACCTCCGCAGACTCCATGGCAGTTGGGAGTCCTTTCAGGGGTACCAGACGACAGGCCTTGGAGAATCTATCCACGGCGACTAGGATGCAGGTATTACCATCTGATGCTGGTAAGTCTGTGACGAAATCGACTCCTAGGTGTGACCATCGAGGAATGGGGAGAGGAAGGATCTTCCCAGATGGTAAGTGGCGGGGTGTCTTTGCCATGGCGCATTCCTGGCATCCTCTCATGTACCTTCTGATGTTGTTTGCCATTCCCGACCACCAGAAGCGATCTTGTAGCAGTGAGAGGGTTTGATTGGTCCCAGGATGACCAGTACCCAGGGAAGTATGCGCTGTATGGATTAATGGGGTCCTTTGGCTGTGAGGGACATAGGTGTGGGTCGGGGGGGCACTCCGGCGGAGCAGGATCGGAGACACTGGCAGCCGCGATGTCCTCGTCCAGGGTCCACTGAATCGGGCTGACAATCAGACTGGATGGGAGGATAGGTTCAGGGTTTTCTGAAAGGTCATCTGGAGCATGGAGTCTTGAGAGAGCATCTGCTTTAGTGTTCTTAGTCCCTGGACGATATGAGATGGTGAAATGGAATCGGGTAAAGAAGAGGGCCCACCTGGCTTGTCTGCGATTTAGTCTTTTGGCCTCCCGGAGATACTCAAGGTTTCAGTGGTCTGTGTATACTACAAACGGATGGAGGGCCCCCTCCAGCCAGT
>NW_015642528.1:1949338-1958258 GCF_001515625.1 Sinocyclocheilus rhinocerous
CAAACATAGGGCGGGCCCCCTCCAGCCAGTGTCTCTATTCCTCAAGGGCGAGCTTGATGGTAAGAAGTTCTCTATTCCCAATATCGTAGTTTTGCTCCGCCGAGGATAATTTATGGGAGAAGAAGGCACATGGATGAAGCCGAGGAGGATTCCCCTGCTGCTGGAAGAGGACGGCTCCAACTCCAGATGTTGAGGCATCCACTTCGACTATGAAGGACTTCTGTGGGTCAGGATGGACCAGGAGTGGGGCCGACGTAAAGGCCTGTTGGAGGGTTTTCATGGCTGAGGTAGCTTCGGGCGACCAGGACAGAGACTTAGGCTTGCCTTTCAGGAGGTTGGTCAAAGGGGCTGTAATGGAGCTGTAGTTGTGAATGAAACTCTTGTAGAAATTCGAAAAACCTAGGAATCGCTGAAGTTCTTTGATAGTAGTGGGTTTGGGACAGGTCTTGATGACTTCAACCTTCCCCTCATCCATCTTGACACCTTGGGAGCTGATCTGATACCCGAGGAACTCGATTGAAGCCTGGTGGAAAGTGCACTTCTCAGCTTTTAGAAACAGCTGGTGTTGTCGGAGCCGTTGGAGGACCTCAGAGATGTGCAGGCGATGTTCGGCCTCATTCCGGGAGTACACAAGGATGTTGTCAATGTAGACCAGCACGAAGCGACATAGGTACTCCCGGAATACCTCATTCATATAGCCCTGGAATACAGAGGAGGCATTGACCAAACCATACGGCATGATGAGATATTCATAATGGCCAGTAGGTGTCACAAAGGCAGTTTTCCACTCGTCCCCCTCACGTATCCGAATGAGGTTATATGCACTTCTGAGGTCCAGCTTGGTGAAGATCCTGGCTCCACGTAGCTGTTCTAGTGCAGATGGGACGAGGGGAAGTGGATATCTGTATTTGACGGTGATTTCGTTTAGAGCCCAGTAATCTATGCAAGGCCGCAAGCCTCCGTCCTTCTTGGCCACGAAGAAAAAGCTAGAAGCAGCAGGGGAGGTAGATGGACGGATGTAGTTTTGCTGTAACGACTCCTCGATGTACTCCTCCATGGCCTTCTGTTCGGGGATGGAAAGGGAGTATATTTTACCTCTGGGTACTGGTTCATCGGGTAGGAGATCAATGGCACAGTCCCATGGTCTGTAAGGTGGTAACTTGGAGGCTCGCTTCGGACAGAAAACGTCACTGAAGTGGGCATATTCCAAGGATGGGACCCACGCAGTGTCGAACCTGTCCTCGGCCGAGGGGACTTCCAGTTATTGATTGAATTTTATACGGGATGTCGTTGAGTCTTTTCTTGAGCTGGAGTTGATTGTATAGGTCGGCGGAGATGAAGTTGCCCCAGAATCGAGGAGGGCATGGACTGAAACACAGTTGAGAGGGGTAGTGAGCTGCACAATTGTAGTCAGACGATGTATATTAACTGAGGAAGAGGAAACCACACTCACCACTGGTCGTGGGGGACGGATGGGACATATCCGTATTACATGTCCGCCTTGGCCACAGTAGAGACATAATCCCTGGGTCAGCTGACGTAGACGTTCGGCCGAGGACAACCGGGTGTTATCGACTTGCATGAGTTCATACTGTGGTTCTGGAGGGCTGGGAAGCTCTGGTTGGCGGAGAGGAACGGGTGGATTTTGGCATCGAATATCCTCCATACAGCCGTGAATCCAATTTGCCACCCGGATAGAGAGTTGGATGAAACGCTTGAGCCCCATGGTGTCATCATAAGCGGAGAGATGCAACCGCAGAGAGGGCTCTAGTCCTTGGCGATAAGTTGTTAACAGGGAGCGGCTCGTTCCAACCACTTGAGGCTGCGAGAGTGCGGAAACGTAGAGCATAATCTTGCACGGAGGTTTTGCCTCGTTTCAGATGGTATAATTTCTCACCGACTGAAGCATCTCCTACTGGCTGACCGAAGACTTCACGGAAGTGAGTAAGAAAGGCATTCAAGGATCGAGTGACCGGTCCATTCTGCTGCCACAATGATTCTGCCCATTGGAGCGCTCGATCTGTTAATAAAGACAGAATAGAGGAGATTTTAGCCCTCTCCATTGGAAAACGATGTGGTTGCATCTCCAGGGCGAGCGAACACTGCAGGAGGAATCCGCTGCAATAGTCCGCCAAACCAGAGTAGGGCGCCGGATTGACCATGGGACTGGCAGCATAGATCAGTCCGGGTGAAGAAGTGACAGATTCGGGTGCTGGTGCGATGGTGACAGGAGGAGTGAGCACACGGCAAAGTGAATCCACCAGCTCCTGGAATGGGCCCACATCTGTCTGATTCATGGTGGTACGGTCTGGTCTTCTGTAACGTGTAGTCAGACTCAAGACACAGACAGGTTGGAATCAAACAGACGGGTTTATTGTGCAGATGTCAGGGAATAGCAGAGGCAGGTGATAAATGGCAGATAAGGAGTCTTTACTGAGTTGAGCAAGGATACTGATGACGGTGTTATCTGTTACCAGGTTTTGGAGAGCGTGAGATGACGGAAGGTTTTCCTAGGAGCTGGTATCGGGGATCGGACGCAGGTAAGTAATTGGATCACACACACAGGAACACCAGGAAAAAACGAAGGAGATCGGGAGACTTGGAACAGGAATTCAGGTAAGTAGCTTGGCATGAGCGATGAGTCTTTATCCACAATGGAGACCAGACAATGTGCTTGTGTGAACTGCGTGCTCTTATACTGTGGTGCTGGTGATTAGTGAATGACGGTCAGGTGCATGTGATCAGAACTCTGGTAGTGATTGAGATCGCTGATTAGTGGAAGAGCCTGGTGTTTCCGTGACAGTTTCCTACTTTTTCAACTGCACCACAGCATTGCTACTGAATAAAAATACAGTTCAAAACATATGTGTGACCAGTGTAGTCCAATTCCCTGGTAACACTTTAGTATAGGGACCAATTCTCACTATTAACTAGTTGCTAATAATATTACTTCTAGTATATTTGCTGTTTATTAGTACTTATAAAGCACATATCCTGCATGACCATAATCTAAATCCTTAATCCTACCCAATATCTAAACTTAACAACTACCTTACTAACTATTAATAAGCAGTAATAAGGAGCTTATTGAGGCAAAAGTTGAGAGGCAGGTGATAAATGGCAGATAAGGAGTCTTTACTGAGTTGAGCAAGGATACTGATGACGGTGTTATCTGTTACCAGGTTTTGGAGAGCGCGAGATGACGGAAGGTTTTCCTAGGAGCTGGTATCGGGGATCGGACGCAGGTAAGTAATTGGATCACACACACAGGAACACCAGGAAAAAACGAAGGAGATCGGGAGACTTGGAACAGGAATTCAGGTAAGTAGCTTGGCATGAGCGATGAGTCTTTATCCACAATGGAGACCAGACAATGTGCTTGTGTGAACTGCGTGCTCTTATACTGTGGTGCTGGTGATTAGTGAATGACGGTCAGGTGCATGTGATCAGAACTCTGGTAGTGATTGAGATCGCTGATTAGTGGAAGAGCCTGGTGTTTCCGTGACAGAAACAGTTGTGCTGCTTAATATTTTTTTGGAAACCTGTGATACTTTTGTCAGGATTTTTTTAGCATTTATTTAAAATAGAAATCTTTTGTAACAATAGAAGTCTTTACTATCACTTTGTATCAATTTAGCACATCCTTGCTGAATAAAAGTATTAATTTCTTTTAAAAAAAAGAAATAAAAAAATTTACTGACCCCAAACTTTTGAACAGTAGTGTATATTGTTATAAAATATTTCTATTTTAAATAAATGCTGTTCTTTTTAACTTTTTATTAATAAAAAAAATCCTGACAAAAGTGTCACAGGTTCCAAAAAATGATTAAGCAGCACAACTGCTTCCAATATTTAGTTCGGGTGACGTCTGATTATTTGCTAATCTAGCCACTGTGCTAAATAAAATCCTTGGATAGTTTTGGTTATCTTCTATGAGTTCACGGATATGCTCTGCCCTGGCAGCTTTTATAGCTGGACATACTGTTTTTCCATGCAATTCTAAAAACTTCCAAGTTGTTTTTTCTCAATTTGCGTTCAAGATTACAAGTTTTTTTCATGAGTGAAAGGGTATTACTGTTGTACCATGGCGCAGTACGTTTTTCTCTAACCTTTTTTAATTTGATGGGGGCAACAGCTTCTAATGTAATAGAAAAGATAGTGCCTATATTCATTCACTAGTATATTCACTAGTCATTTCGTCTAGTTCATGTGTATTTATGGGTACAGAGAGCATCTTATCCCCCCTTATCTGTTCCACATGTAACGCCACAGCAAGCGGTTCTGTTCAGCACAGCAAATCCTGCATGTCAGGTTACCTCATCACTGCTACATATTGTTACATCAATGAAGCTGCCTTTGACCACTACAACGTACAGACCCCTAGTGCCCCCTGTATATCAGTTACAGGCTCACGTGCCAAGCCAATCCACATGGTCGTTTGCTGTCTCCGACCCGTATCGCCCTCTGCTACCGACCACTGGGTATCACCCTGCTCAGCCTCCCGTTCACACTCCGGTGCAGCCCTGGTATCCCCCTTCAGTGGTTCACCAGCCACCACCTCCTCTTCCGGTTTACCGGCCTATGCCCATTACACCCCCGCTACAACCAGTTCCTATTCCAGCCTTGCCTAAGCTCGTGAATGATAGTGAGAGGGAGTTCACAGACCTGAAGATGGCCTTGGATAATCTTCTCAATCCTCACACAGAGCTTACCGAGCACTATAAGTACAGGGTACTGATGGAGCAGTTGGTTCTGGAGGAAGTAATGTCAAGCATGTCGCCATCATCCTGCACCCTATACGGCAGCGATGATAGCGTTGCAACGACAGTATGGCCAGCCTCATCAACTGGCACAAAGCGAGATCGCAGCCCTGCTGAATTCACCTGATATCAGAGTTGGGGATGCAAAGGCCTTTCAGAGTTTTGCACTCAATGTTGACTTGCTAGTTGGTATGCTGATGTCACTCGAGGGTCCACAGGGGCGAGAGCTCTCTTGTACGGGGCATGTCGACAGATTACTCAGTAAATTGCCCAAACACTACCGAGACAGCTTTATAGAGCACTTACAGTTGCGAGGCCGATTACACACTGACAGCCTCAACCCATATAACCTGCAGGACCTTGCTGACTGATTGAAGGTCAAGGCGGAAGCGCAACGTTTATCGTTCAAGATGGTGCAGCGCTACCAGACCGAGAGAGTACAGGTCTCATGTAAGGATCGCCAATCTGTTCCTAAGCCCCAGACTCGATCCACTGCAGTCTATCATGGCTGCCCATGGAAGCTAGCACAGGGCAGTCTGTCCGTACCGATGCTGCTCACGCTCAGTCATCAGCCAGGAGACTGAAGTGTTTGTGTCTGTTCTGTAAGAGTCAGGAGCATTACCTGTCGCAGTGTAGCAAAATCACTGAGTGCTCCCCTGATCAGATTCTAAAGTGGATAAAGGATGGAAAAAGAAGCTGGAAATGTGGGCGCACAAGTCATAAATGGGAGGAATGTACGTTGAGGAAGCCCTGCAGGGACTGTGGTAATATACATCTGGAGTCCTGCATTCCATTGCCCAGGATGGTCCTAACAGTGTGCTGCTGACAACATCTCACGAGCGAGCATATCTTACTTCTCCTAGTTTGACGGGTCGTGTGTACCTGAAAGTAGTTCCAGTGCTTCTGTGGAGAGGCAAGAGGTCTGTTTTGACCTGCGCTATCCATGGACGATGGGGCTCAGCAGAGTATCATCCTTCCTGCAGCAGTCCAGCAGCTAGGAATTGAGGGAAGGGAAGAGATTATGGCCCTTCGCACCATCTGACATGACATCACAGAGTTGAAGGGGCAGTCAATTGACCTGCTGCTTTCCCCGCAGTCAAGGCCAGAGGAGAAGCACAGCCTTAAGGGTGTCTTCACCGTGCCTCTCCTCATGCTAATCGAGCAAACCTACCCTGTCAAGAGGCTCCAGCAATGTTATCACCATCTCAGAGGGATCCCCATTCCATCTTTCGATAGGGTCCAACCCCTAATTTTAATCGGGTCCAATTATCCGTCTCTGATTACCCCAAAGGAGCCCATCAGATTGGGACCAGCAGGCGGACCAGTCGCTGTACGCACGCAGCTCGGTTGCATCCTCCAGGGACCAGATGGATTGTTCCCACATCAGGTACCTTCCCCGCAGTGTTTGTTCACTTCTCTTACACCACTGCGAGACCCTGTCTATCAACATGTCGAGCGACTCTGGCAGCTCGATGTCCTTCCATCTCGCAGCGAGAAAGTGATAACTCGGTCTAAACAGGATCAGATGGCTGCAGACATGTTGGAGACCAGGACGCGACGAGTAGAAGTTGACAAGAGTCTGGCGCTACGCTACTCCACTCCTTCGTGCTCCAGACGCTCCACCGCTGAAGGGGACTACGGAATCCGTTCTGTCCAGCCTCAGGAACACTGAGAAGCGCCTGAGTAGAGACCCCGAGAGGGCTAAGGTGTATGAAGCCGAAATACAGAAACTCCTTGTCTCAGGATATGTCGTCAGGGTACCACCAGAAGGCCAGCAGGTAAGCGAGGAGTCGTGGTTCATACCACACCACCTCGTGCAGCATAACGGCAAATACAGGTTGGTCTTCAATTGTTCCTTTGCATACCAAGGTGTCTCTCTTAACCAGCAGTTGCTTCCAGGTCCTACCCTTGGTGCCTCACTACTAGGAGTCCTTCTCCGGTTCCGGCAGTACGCAGTCGCCATCAGTGGGGATATACGTGGCATGTTCCACCAAGTGAGACTCCTACCCGAGGACAGACCCCTTCTGAGGTTCATTTGGAGGAACATGTGCCGAAGGGACCCGCCGGACGTTTACGAATGGCAAGTCTTGCCTTTCGGGACGACCTGCAGCCCCTGCTGCGCAACCTTTGCACTGCAGATGCACATTCGCTGCCAGCAGTTTGGGAATGAGGAAGTGTTGCAGTCCATAGAGCGAAACTTCTACGTGGACAACTGCCTACTGAGCCTTCCCACTGCTGAGGAAGCCAAGGGACTAATTGACAAGATGAGGCATCTCTTAGCCTCTGGGGGCTTCGAGATCAGGCAGTGGGCCACGAATGTCCCCTCCGTTGTCCAGCACCTACCAACTAAAGCTCGTTCAGAGAACATCGAACTGTGGTTACAGCAAAATCATTCAGACCCGCTGGAGCCGGCTCTTAGCTTAATGTGGCACTGCCGAGAAGACATCGTGCACTAGCAGAGCATCACCCGACCATGAGGTATATCTATAAGGTCTTAGCAACGCAATATGACCCCTTAGGATTCTCCGTTCCCTTCACCACCCGATCCAAGGTTCTTGTTCAGAAGCTCTGGACCAGACCTAGGGATTGGGACGATCCAAATCTTCCTGCAGACCTGCTGGAGAAGTGGAATGTGTGGGAGAAGGAGTTGCCTGATCTCTGTAGACTCAAGCTTCCTAGGTGCTATCTTCCTGCCGACTTTGATGTGGAGAAATCAAGATTAAGCCTACACGTGTTTGGAGACGCATCCGAGGTTGCTTACGGATCGGTGGCTTATCTCCGTGCCGAGCAGCATGGTAAGAGCCACATTGCCTTTGTTATGGGTCGCTCTAGGGTAGCCCCCAAGCGGCAGCTGTCAATGCCACGCCTCGAGCTGTGTGCAGCACTGACTAGCGCTCAGCTTGCACACTTCCTCAGACAGGAGCTGACCATTGCCATAGAGACAGTGACATTATGGACAGACTCGACTACAGTGCTCACCTGGATCCAGTCTGAGTCCTGTAGGTACAAGGTGTTCGTCGGGACGAGGGTGGCGGAAATACAAGAGTTGACTGAGCTCCACTCTTGGCGGTACGTTGATTCCTCGAATAACCCGGCGGACGACATTACCAGAGGGAGGACGCTCATGGAGCTGGCGAACTCTGACATGTGGAGTCGAGGCCCAGGATTCCTCTGCGAACCACCAGACCGATGGCCAGCCAAGTCCCTTGTAGAGGCCCGAGAGGATACCTCAGAGACAAGGAAAGCCGTCTTCTGTGGATTAGTTGCAGACCATCAAAATCCAGACATGCTTGATGCATCTCAGTATGCTTCTTGGAGTGCCTTGATCGACGCGACCTACCGGTCCCTCCATGGGCGGCCGCCCAAGATACGAGTAAAGCATCCTTAGATTACAGGTGTGCGGAAGCGCTCATCTTGAGTCAATGTCAGGAGGATTCCTTCCCAGAGGAGTTCAAGGCTTTAAAATCAGGGAACCAGGTGCCCGCAGCCAGCCGTCTGAACACGCTTGCACCCGAGTTCGACCCAGAGTTAAGTCTAATTCGTGTGGGAGGTAGGCTACGGCGATTGGATGGCTTCAGCAAAGCTGAGATACATCCAGTGGTTCTAGATCCCCACCATCAGGTGACTAGACTCATCGTAAAGCACTTTGACGAGCGTCTACTCCATCCAGGACCTGATAGGGTCTTCGCAGAGCTACGTCGTCAGTTCTGGATTCTAAGGGGCAGGCAAGCCATCAAACGACACCAGAGAGAGTGCGTAGAGTGCCAGAAGTGGAGAGCTAAGCCGACTCTACCTATTATGGCTGACTTACCATCAGCTCGTCTGCGATTATACCAACCCCCCTTCTTCTCCACTGGAGTCGACTGCTTCGGGCCCTTCGTGGTCAAGATTGGCCGTCGCACGGAGAAGCGATGGGGCGTTATCTTCAAGGGCCTGACGATCAGATGCATTAATCTTGACCTACTCAACAGCATCGACACTGATGCATTCTTACTGGCATTAAGGCGCTTCATAGCACGTCGAGGAACCCCGTCCGAGATCCTCTCAGATCAGGGAACTAACTTTCGGGGAGCCGAGACCGAACTGAGAGAAGCTTTCAAGGAGATGGAGCCCAGACTGCAGGAGCAGCTGGCTAGCTACCAGATCACTTTTAGGATGAA
>NW_015642528.1:1959265-1962527 GCF_001515625.1 Sinocyclocheilus rhinocerous
GTGGTTCATACCACACCACCTCGTGCAGCATAATGGCAAATACAGGTTGGTCTTCAATTGTTCCTTTGCATACCAAGGTGTCTCTCTTAACCAGCAGTTGCTTCCAGGTCCTACCCTTGGTGCCTCACTACTAGGAGTCCTTCTCCGGTTCCGGCAGTACGCAGTCGCCATCAGTGGGGATATACGTGGCATGTTCCACCAAGTGAGACTCCTACCCGAGGACAGACCCCTTCTGAGGTTCATTTGGAGGAACATGCGCCGAAGGGACCCGCCGGACGTCTATGAATGGCAAGTCTTGCCTTTCGGGACGACCTGCAGCCCCTGCTGCACTACCTTTGCGCTGCAGATGCACATTCGCTGCCAGCAGTTTGGGAATGAGGAAGTGTTGCAGTCCATAGAGCGAAGCTTCTACGTGGACAACTGCCTACTGAGCCTTCCCACTGCTGAGGAAGCCAAGCGACTAATTGACAAGATGAGGCCTCTCTTAGCCTCTGGGGGCTTCGAGATCAGGCAGTGGGCAACGAATGTCCCCTCCGTTGTCCAGCACCTACCAACTAAGGCTCGTTCAGAGAACATCGAACTGTGGTTACAGCAAAATCATTCAGACCCGCTGGAGCCGGCTCTTAGCTTAATGTGGCACTGCCGAGAAGACATCGTGCACTAGCAGAGCATCACCCGACCATGAGGTATATCTATAAGGTCTTAGCAACGCAATATGACCCCTTAGGATTCTCCATTCCCTTCACCACCCGAGCCAAGGTTCTTGTCCAGAAGCTCTGGACCAGACCGATGGATTGGGATGATCCAAATATATTATAGCTCGCTCTAGGGTAGCCCCCAAGCGGCAGCTGTCAATGCCACGCCTCGAGCTGTGTGCAGCACTGACTAGCGCTCAGCTTGCACACTTCCTCAGACAGGAGCTGACCATTGCCATAGAGACAGTGACATTATGGACAGACTCGACTACAGTGCTCACCTGGATCCAGTCTGAGTCCTGTAGGTACAAGGTGTTCGTCGGGACGAGGGTGGCGGAAATACAAGAGTTGACTGAGCTCCACTCTTGGCGGTACGTTGATTCCTCGAATAACCCGGCGGACGACATTACCAGAGGGAGGACGCTCATGGAGCTGGCGAACTCTTACATGTGGAGTCGAGGCCCAGGATTCCTCTGCGAACCACCAGATCGATGGCCAGCCAACCCCCTTGTAGAGGCCCGAGAGGATACCTCAGAGACAAGGAAAGCCGTCTTCTGTGGATTAGTTGCAGACCATCAAAATCCAGACATGCTTGATGCATCTCAGTATGCTTCTTGGAGTGCCTTGGTCGACGCGACCTACCGGTCCCTCCATGGGGCGGCCGCCCAAGATACGAGTAAAGCATCCTTAGATTACAGGCGTGCGGAAGCGCTCATCTTGAGTCAATGTCAGGAGGATTCCTTCCCAGAGGAGTTCAAGGCTTTAAAATCAGGGAACCAGGTGCCCGCAGCCAGCCGTCTGAACACGCTTGCTCCAGAGTTCGACCCAGAGTTAAGTCTAACTTGTGTGGGAGGTAGGCTACGGCGATTGGATGGCTTCAGCAAAGCTGAGATACATCCAGTGGTTCTAGATCCCCAGCATCAGGTGACTAGACTCATCGTAAAGCACTTTGACGAGCGGCTACTCCATCCAGGACCTGATAGGGTCTTCGCAGAGCTACGTCGTCAGTTCTGGATTCTAAGGGGCCAGGCAAGCCATCAAACGACACCAGAGAGAGTGCGTAGAGTGCCAGAAGTGGAGAGCTAAGCCGACTCTACCCATTATGGCTGACCTACCATCAGCTCGTCTGCGATTATACCAACCCCCCTTCTTCTCCACTGGAGTCGACTGCTTCGGGCCCTTCATGGTCAAGATTGGCCGTCGCACGGAGAAGCGATGGGGCGTTATCTTCAAGTGCCTGACGACCAGATGCATTCACCTTGACCTACTCAACAGCATCGACACTAGTGCATTCTTACTGGCATTAAGGCGCTTCATAGCACGTCGAGGAACCCCGTCCGAGATCCTCTCAGATCAGGGAACTAACTTTCGGGGAGCCGACATCCGACATGGCAGACTTGGATTCGGTTACCCCCAATATGCTTCTCATGGGGCGGCGGGTTGCCTCACTTCCCCAGGTCATTTACACACCTGAGCCCCTTGTTCAAGCGTCGTTGGCGTCATTCCCAGACTATCGTCGATCACTTCTGGTCTTACTTCACACGACATTACCTCCCAGGTCTCCAGACTCGCCAGAAGTGGCAGCAGGTAACTCAAGATCTAGCTGAGAACACGGAGGTATATAGTTAATCAGTATCATGCGAAGACTGACGTTTTTTCCACCAAAAAGCAGCATGATTACAAATGTGATATTGATTTTATACAGCAGTTCAATAAACAAGAATTTAACATTAAGACACTTACATTTTAGACATAATATTGACTGGTATTGCTCTATTTCGCCAATAAATATAATTCCAATTTGCGTCTCTGAGCAACATGATGCTATTTTGTTCCTGAATGAATCAACCGTTTAAATGATTCGGTTCAATCACAATGACTCACTTGTTAACAGTGACTTGCTGCCACCTACTTGCTGCCACCTAGTAATTAAATGTGTTTTAATTTCACATTTAAAATATCTTTTCATTTTTTAAAATAATTTCAAATATCAGTAGCCTATTCACCGTTTTATGTTTAAAATATCAAAACAGTATTAATGCATTTGTAACTGCAGGTTAAACATTCATGTCCTGCATTAAACAGTGTGTAAATGCATCTAAATGTCCCTTCTAATGCAGCTTCTGTGTTTTCTCTGCATTGCAGATTAAATTTGTTAATACTGATTTCATTTGCTTGGTAACAGCCCAAATTTCTTTTTTATTTAATTATTCTAATTGACTGATTCAATTTAAGAATTTGACTGAAAAGATGATGCACATTTTTTTTTGTTGAAAAATTGGCTTTATAAAGGTAAAACTGCCCATAAAAGGTAAAAATCAATTTAAACTTATTGGAAAAGATTAATTTCTATCACTGCTGTGAACTGATCACCACACAGAATATGAGGAATATCAAAAACTTTAGGAGTCAGCTGTCTACGGTTGTCCTTAAGATATCAGCACAATAACACACAGCAAAATATCATCTAATTATCGTTATCAATAAAATCCCAGAAAATATAGAAATATATTTTTTGTCAATATTGCACACCCCTAATAGGCTATATTTAACGTTTTGTTTAGAAA
>NW_015642528.1:1964411-1965196 GCF_001515625.1 Sinocyclocheilus rhinocerous
GCATTAAACAGTGTGTAAATGCATCTAAATGTCCCTTCTAATGCAGCTTCTGTGTTTTCTCTGCATTGCAGATTAAATTTGTTAATACTGATTTCATTTGCTTGGTAACAGCCCAAATTACTTTTTTATTTAATTATTCTAATTGACTGATTCAATTTAAGAATTTGACTGAAAAGATGATGCACATTTTTTTTTGTTGAAAAATTGGCTTTATAAAGGTAAAACTGCCCATAAAAGGTAAAAATCAATTTAAACTTATTGGAAAAGATTAATTTCTATCACTGCTGTGAACTGATCACCACACAGAATATGAGGAATATCAAAAACTTTAGGAGTCAGCTGTCTACGGTTGTCCTTAAGATATCAGCACAATAACACACAGCAAAATATCATCTAATTATCGTTATCAATAAAATCCCAGAAAATATAGAAATATATTTTTTGTCAATATTGCACACCCCTAATAGGCTATATTTAACGTTTTGTTTAGAAATACAAATTAAAATTAAAAAGTGCCCTTTTTTCCACTTGAGCCCCTGCCCCTCAAAATGTCTGTGCACGTCCCTGATACAGGATAAACCTGGATCACCATGTAAAAGCATTCACCCCCGCGTGGAGCACGACCGCTCCTGTGCTCTCGTCATCCTTCAGGATCGCTGGTATCTGCGCAGAAACATTGAGAACACGAGCGCCAGGGAAACAGTGAGTGTGCACTTTACCTTTAGCAAGGGTAGCACGGACATGCCGGACGATGGAGTCTCCAACGATCACAGCGTCGCGTTCCA
>NW_015642528.1:1965504-1966188 GCF_001515625.1 Sinocyclocheilus rhinocerous
CGGGCGATGTGCTGCGTACCGTCTCGATCAGGCTCCTGAAGTCCCTCTTCAGTGTTTCCATCTGCCGCAGCTTGATGTCATTCACCCCCGCGTGGAGCACGACCGCTCCTGTGCTCTCGTCATCCTTCAGGATCGCTGGTATCTGCGCAGAAACATTGAGAACACGAGCGCCAGGGAAACAGTGAGTGTGCACTTTACCTTTAGCAAGGGTAGCACGGACATGCCGGACGATGGAGTCGCCGACGTTCACAGCGTTGCGTTCTCTCTTGCGGAGGGGAGTGAAGCAGTTCCAGGTGGAGATCTCGAAGACTGGAAGCGGCAGAGGGGGAGAGGTCCTCGCCCGGGGCTTGGCTCGCATCTTCCGCTGTTGGTGCACCCAGGGTCCGTGGTGTCCCAGCACCGGAGTAAAAGAGGCCTGGGAAGATCGCGTCCTAGGTGCACAGGCCCTGTGCAGAGAAACACAGGGAGTAGAGGTGTTGGGAGTGCTAGCGGTTCCGGGTATACAATATTTTGTTGAGAATCCTTTGCAGGCAATGACTGCCTTAAGTCTGGAACTCATGGGCATCACCAAAGACTGGGTTTCCTCCTTTTTGATGCTTTGCCAGGCCTTTACTGCAGCTGACTTCAGTTGTTGTTTGTTTGTGGGTCTTTCTGCCTTTAGTTTTGTCTTCAGCAAGTGAAATG
>NW_015642528.1:1973699-1976638 GCF_001515625.1 Sinocyclocheilus rhinocerous
TTAGTTTTGTCTTCAGCAAGTGAAATGCTTGCTCAATCGGGTTAAGATCAGGAGATTGACTTGGCTATTGCAGAATATTCCACTTTTTTACCTTCAAAAACTCCTGGGTTGCTTTTGCTGTATGTTTGGGTCATTGTCCATTTGTACTATGAAGCGCCACCCAATAAACTTTGCTCCATTTGGCTGAATCTGGGCAGACAGTATATCCCTATACACTTCAGAATTAATCTGGCTGCGTCTGTCTTCTGTCATGTCATCAATAAACACCAGTAACCCAGTACCACTGGAAGCCATGCATACTCATGCCATCACACTGCCTCCACCATGTTTCACAGATGACGTTGTACGCTTTGGTTAATGAGCTGTTCCAAGCCTTCTCCATACTTTATTCTTCCTGTCATTCTGGTACAGGTTGATCTTAATTTCAGCCATCCAAAGAATGCTTTTCCAGAAGTGGTCTGGCTTTTTTTTGATGTTTTTTGGCAAAGTCTAATCAGGCCTGCATCTGTATTTGCTCTCGTGAAGTCTTCTCTTGATTGTAGACTTTCACAGAGACACGTCTACCTCCTGGAGAGTGTTCTTCACTTGGCTGGATGTTGTGAAATGGTTTTTATTCCTCCGATCATCCACCACAGTTGTCTTCCATGGACGTCCAGGCCTTTTTCTGTTGCTGAGCTCACCAGTGTGTTCTTTTTTTCTCAGAATGTATCAAACTGTTGATTTGGCCACTCCTAATGTTCCTGCTATCTCTCTGATGGATTTGTTTTGTTTTTGAAGCCTAACAATTGTCTGTTTCACTTGTATGGAGAGATCCTTTGACCATGTGATGTGAGTTCACAGCAACAGCTTCCAAATACAATTGGCACACTTAGAATCAACTCCAGACTTTTTACCTGCTTAATTCATGTAGAAATAACGAAGGAATAGCCCACATCTGTCCATAAAATGTCTTTTGAGTCAACTGTCCAATTACTTGGTCCCTTGAAAAAGGGGGGAGGTACATATCAAAGAGCCATAATTCCTCAACTATTCCTCCAATGAGAATACCCTCAAATTAAAGATCAGAGTGTGCACTTTAAGCCCATATTCATTATATAACTGTAACTTGAATATGTTTTGGTCAGCAGCTAAAATAAAAATTGTGCCTGTGTCCAAATATATATGGACCTAACTGTGTGGGTATATATATATATAATTTTAATTTTAATTATTATTATTATTATTATTATTTATTTTTAGTTCATGCACAAATTCCACACACACACACACACACACCCCACACCAGTGGCCTTTCCAAGAGGAACCTTCCTCCTGGGCGGAACCATCCCATTAAACTGGAATAAACTGGGCCGGGAAAAGAATGATCCGAAGGGAAAGACCAATTATCCGATCAAGCTCAGAATCTCTGCATTGACCCCACCCTTTCTCTTTTTTTCTCCTCTCTCTCTTTCACCATCCTTTACTGTAGTAGCCCTTCCCTGCTCTGCTGATCCCACCCTCTCCCACATACACACACAAACGCACTCACAAAGCCCACAAACATGCTGCCAGTCTCGCATACACTCACTCTCTCAGCTCTGCCTCCGTCTGATTGAGTACCTTTTCATTCTTGGGCACTCAGCAACAGTCTCTGACTATCTCACACACATATACACACACACACACACACACTCACTCACACACCCTCTGGAAGGAATCCTGCAGTTTGCGGCTGCAGTGCTCTGGATATGCCGGATCGTCTGCTCTGAGGTGGGAAATGGGCTTGAGAGCTTGTGTGTAAGAATCTGTTCCTGATTCATTCTGTAATTTTAGTGTTAATCTGATCAAATGTTGGTCCTGCATTGAAGTTTATTACATCCTGTGATGGTCTCTTTGGAAGTTTCATACCAAGTGATTTACTAATGCTGTATTTTGGGTATATTTTGAGTAACTGTGCATGGAAATTCTGATTTTAAGTTATAAGTTTAGTGTGCTGAGTCAAATCAAATAAGCAATTATGCATACTTCTAACTACAAGTTAAAGAAGTTGTGAATACTTGTTATAAACTGTATAAATGCACTGGAAGTTGGACATTCATGCTGTGAAATCTTCTTAAACCTGCATGGGCTGATGTGTATTTTGGGGAGATTGTCTTTAACTTGATTAATTAGTAGATCTAATTGCCTGAATGTCTATGTATTTGCTGGTTCACCAAACCACTTTTTATAGAGAGCTTGCAACTATGCAGTCAGCAGATCCTCCAGCGCTCCGAATCAAACTCTAAACCCAATAACTGCCACAGACATTTCAGTCTCCTGGGATCTGAACTCAGATCTCACACACACATTCACACGCACATGAGGAGTTAGTCACACACTCGTAAATACACAAATACTGTCCTCAGTATAACTCACGGCGGATATCATTACAAATATCTCTTGATACTATAAAATAAAAATATAAGAACTGCTAAATAATTTAGTCACACAACATGTGACGTTGTCACAAGGAATATATGAAATGTGCTTTTTCTAGCAGTGGTTTTGTATGTTAGTTTTCAAAACCATCATGAATGACAATATTTTTTTGTAAATTCTGTCCTCCAAATTAAAATTTAAATCTCAATATCACCAAATTTTAATGAACTGAACAGTTCATTTATATTTTCATAAGTCCCAGGTCAGAGAAGGCTGTCACAAGGGTTTTTAAATGTTATAAATGCACACAATTTGCTAATTATTAACTATTCATATTTATTATCTAAAACAATATTTGTATAATTTTCATGTATAATTATTATTTGATAATTTTATGAACACAAGTGTGATTATATATAAGTTAAAATAATTAAAACATAAACAATTATAAAGCATAGTTTCATGAATGTTTTATTGCTTTAATTAAATGTTTTTATATGTTGCAATATATATATATATATATATATATATATATATATATA
>NW_015642528.1:1976694-1979900 GCF_001515625.1 Sinocyclocheilus rhinocerous
TATATATATATATATATACACACAAACACACACAGTATGACAACAATATGTTGACTATACTGGTCTAATTTCTCACATTCTCCGTGCCCAATAAAAACCTGGTCAACCTCAGCTCTTTGTAATAATCAATAACTGCTCAGCTGTAATTCTTATTCATGATACTTTTCCTTCGCATCATTTATTCACAACTGACACGGCCTTCGCTGACTCTAAAGTGCTTCTTACTCACACTTTCTGTAATTTGATTTGCATATAGTTGAGCTCATCTTCTGTATTGACAAGAATCATATTCAGAGTCGTTCTGAGAACGAATCTTTGTGTCCTCATGTCCCAAATTCACCTCTATGTCCTGTTTATTAGGTTTTGTTTGTCTAACAGCTGGTAAATGTCTGATGTTGCTACTCAGTAAATAAGAGAAGACAGATGAGTTTTGTTTCACAACGTGACTGTGAAGGTGCAACCTTCATAACATGACGGGAGCCACCTGGCCCTCAATGTGATTCCTGTCATAACTGTCCACTGAAATCCAAAAATACATTTGTTTAAAGTCAGGAAAGCATTCAGAGCAGTTTCACACTGGGTACCAGGGCTTTATGTGTTTTATGTCTTGACAGTGTGTCGTCAAAGTCCTTTAAATCATCAAAAGAACTTAAAATAGACTTCTATAATTCATGTGTGGTTTATAAAATATTAAAAACAACAACATGTACACTGCCATTGGGGTCAGTTATTTTTATTTTTTTTATAAATTCAGCAAGGATCCATTAAATTGATCAAAAGTGACATTTATAATGTGACAAAAGATTTCTGTTTTAAATAAATGCTGATCTTTTGAACTTTCTATCTGTCAAAAATAAACCGGTGGTGGACAAAGTAATGTGAACACCCACCCATTATTATAGAGGTTAATATCATATGTGACCCTGGACAACACAAAACCAGTCATAAGGGTCAATTTTTCGAAATTGAGATTTATGCATCATCTGAAAGCTGAATAAATGAGCTTTCCATTGATGTATGGTTTGTTAGGATCAATATTTGGCCGAGATACAACTATTTGAAAATCTGGAATCTGAGGGTGCAAAAAAATCTAAATATTGAGAAAATCACCTTAAAAATTGTCCAAATGAAGTTCTTAGCGATGCATATTACTAATCAAAAATTACGTTTTTATATATTTACAGTAGGAAATTTAGTCGTTTAGAATTTAGAAGTATCTTCATGGAACGTGATCTTTACTTAATATCCTAATGATTTTTGGCATAAAAGAAAAATCAATAATTTTGACCGATACAATGTATTTTTGGCTATTGCTACAAATAGACCCCAGCGACTTAAGACTGGTTTTGTGGTCCAGGGTCACATATGTGTAGGGTATAGTGAAAAAAACCTTGTGATTGTCTTTTATATATATTTTCGTTTTCTGTACTCTCTAGTTTGTATAACAGTGTAGTATAAGTGTTCAGCAGTGTTTAGTACAAGCCGTGGGTGAAATGGGTGAGTTGTCAGACTTCCAAAAAGGGCAAATCATTAGAGCCCATTTAGCAGGAGCGTCTATAACCTTAACAGCCCATTTGTTTAGTGTTTTAAGAATTAGGCCTACAGCATGGCAAGACTATCATTGAAGAAGAATAGTGGTTAAACACTGAAAGTGACTGATAGGGACCAGAGATCACTGAGAAGGGTTGTACCCAAGTGCGTCGCTAGTGGGGGGAAAAGGGTGACAGAGTGCATAGGGCCCAGAATTCTGGGGGGCCCGCGATCGCATAGCCTACTGGCCATCGGGAACACCGGGACATTCCATTCAGTGGGCTGATCGACAAAACGAAGGAGACCTCCCTGATATTAGGCGCTGTTTTTAAATTACAGCGCATGCGAAACCGCATAAAGCAAATAATCCAAAAGTGCGAAGCAGCGCTACCCGATGCATCCGCCAGCCCCGCGTCAAAGCAGAGCGGGATCAGTCACCGCACAGCGTTGACGAACGTGCTTCTGCCACGATTTAAAAGAGATAAGTCGCTTGATCTATTCAGATGTGACACAGAATTGTTATACAGTGGTGTGATATGAGAACATTAAAGGTTCTGTGATGCTGGCTGACAACAGCCATGACAATGAGGTATATTGGAAAACGCCAATAGGTCAATTCAACACCATAGTAATTTAACTTGAAGTTATTAACACTGTACAAATAGCCTATGTGTTGGCAGAAATGTATTTATTATAAATGTTACTGTTATTACATATTGGGGAATAGGCTATTTTAATTTCATAGAAGCTGTTTTGTAGTTTCTTCATGATTCGTTTTTTTTAACTACAAATTTTATAGTTTATTATTACTTGTTTATTTTAAAAACCATGTGACCCTGGACACACAAAACCAGTCTTAAAGTGGAAATGAAGCAGTCAGTCAAGTTTACATTATTTAGTAAAGTGATTTCCACTTCGATTAAAAAATATATAACAAACATGATTAATGTAACCATTTTAAAGAAAAAAGGTTGTTTTGTTATAGCTTTTAGAGCAAGGGCGCCGCCATCTTAGTTCTTAGCAATGCATATTACTAGGGCTGGGTTTTGACACAAATTTCACGATTCGATTTAATTCTCATTCACAAGCTTGCGATTCGATTCGATTCGATTCCCGATTCGATTCGATTCAATATCGATTATTTTGGATATATCAGGTACAGTAGCCTACATGACAAATTTTCTCAAGGAAAAATTATCTCTTAACTAATGCTGTAAAATATACACGAGTCAGTTGGTACTACATTACTATAATATTGAAGGTTAAAACTGACTGATTTTTTAGGCTATACAACTGCTTAAATTACACTTAATGAAGTTTTTATAATAAAATAAGTTACAATTACATAATAATATTTCTACTTCAATTCGTTGAAGAACATTGAAGAACAGTATTACAATTACATAATAATATTTCTTCTTCAATTCGTTGAAGAACATTGAAGAACAGTAAAAGTTATAATGAATATATTATATGGTGCATATATTTAGCAAAATGCTCCTCTACAGTTAATTTTTCTAGCTGACTAATGAGATTATGGTCACCTAATATGTTTTTTTCTGAGGTAAATGTGACGTTATGTGACATTGTTTACAAGCCGTTATATTGACGTCTTTGCGCGGAGGAAACACTGATTGAGCGATTACATGAGACAGAATACGGATTGTAAAGGTGTA
>NW_015642528.1:1980140-1982249 GCF_001515625.1 Sinocyclocheilus rhinocerous
TCTTTCTTTTAACTTACCTTCGGATGTTTAGTCATGATTATTTTGTGCTGAAACTGGTATTAATGTGGAGGAGATGATCAGTTCACGTGGGCCTCGCGCTGCTGCTTTTATTGAACCGAGGCGCGCCGCGCTACAGCGATCACTCCAGTCCACATTAAACATTGCCAAAATGGCATTCATGAACATAATTTGAAATCTGAGACTTTGTTTCATATTAAAAGTACATAACCACGGATGGGAGGTGCCCTTCAGTGTTCCATCCATTAACTGAAAACAGGTTAGACTCGATTCTTGGGATTTAAGAAACGATATCGTTTCGTAAAAATGAGAATCGATTATAATCGAGATATCGATATTTTTTACCCAGCCCTATTAAATTGTGTGGCTTCTTGAGGAGAGGCGTGCTGTTAACTTTCAGACTTATCAGCTAAAAAGGCAGATGATAAATTGGGCATTAAATCCCATAAACTAACACTGAAGGAGGGAACAGAGGCTTATATGTACCAATATGTCATAGATCCAGTCAGTAAGGAGGCTTCGCCGCTTCTTGAGGGCGTGCTGTTACCTTTCAGACTTATCAGCTTAAAAGGCAGATGATAAATTGGGCATTAAATCCCATAAACTAACACTGAAGGAGGGAACAGAGGCTTATATGTACCAATATGTCATAGATCCAGTCAGTAAGGAGGCTTCGCCTCTTTCTGAAGTCAAAATCCAGACGACACTTTTTAACACACCTGCCAATGATGATCATGTGAATAGAGAAAAATTACATCATATTAATATTAAAATAAATATTATAAATTCAATATAATACAAAATAAAATTCATATCATGTAAAGTGATATAATTAATATCATTTAAAAAATAATAATTTTATGGTCACACTTTATTTTAAGGTCCAATTCTCGCTATTAACAAACCATTAATTATGACTTTTGCAGCCCTCTACGAACACCTTGGCAATTGAATCGCCATTGGCTAGTAAATTTTTTTGTTTACTCGCCAGACTGATAAATATATACATACACATATACATCCTCAATAAACTCCTAATTGGCTGCATATTAATAGTTAGTAAGGTAGTTGTTAAATTTAGGTGTTGGGCAGGATTAAGGACGTAGAAAATGGTCATACAGAATATGTGCTTTATAAGTACTAATAAACAATAATATTATTGCAATTAGTTAAAACTGAGAATGGGTCCCTATACTAAAGTGTTACCTATTTTATTATATACTGCTGTTCAAATGTTTGGGGTCAGCAGAGGTGTGTTAAATTTGTTAAAAATTAACAGTAATCAAACATTAAGTTTTGATATATTTACGGTAGGAAATTTACAAAATATCTTCATGGAACATGATCTTTGTATGGGTCAAAATCGATAATTTTGACCCATACAATGTATTTTTGGCTATTGCTACAAATATACCCGTGCTACTTATGACTGGTTTTGTGCTCCAGGGTCACAAATAATAAAGTTCTTAAAGGGAGATTCACCCAAACATGAAAATTGTCATCATTTACTCAACATCATATCATTCCAAACCTGTATGAATTTCTGTGACGAGTGGGGGCGGGGCCGAGAGCCGTGGGAACGGAGCGAGGCCGGTGGAGTAATTGATAATGAGCGACACCTGCACCACTCACCGGTCTCGAGTCCCACGGAGGAGCTCCGGAAGCGCGAGGGGCTGCCGCTTTACTTTCATTTTGTGTTTGTTTATTTTATTAAAACCTTCTTTAAATGTTCGCCGGTTCCCGCCTCCTTTTTCCCATGACTACGAACTTCGTTACATTGGTGCCGAAACCCGGGAGGAAGGCCAAAATGGTTTGGTAACATTCTACAAAACCTTCTTTTGTGTTCAACAGAAGAAAGTAATTTGGAACAATATGAGGGTGAGGAAATGATGACAGAATTTATTAGCAGTAACTTTCCCGCAGTCTAGCTCAAAATCAATTCTTTACTGTCAAGTGCTTTTCTATGTGACAAAAATGCATTAAGTTTGTTGCATTTGTCATGAATACAGTAATATCTATCGTTTCTGTCCTGTTTTATTTATTCATTTATTTACTCCAACTGAAGGCCCTATGACCCCAAACATTATTTTA
>NW_015642528.1:1982434-1982582 GCF_001515625.1 Sinocyclocheilus rhinocerous
CCCCCGAACGTGATTTTGAGGGGGCCCCATAGCAAATTCAGTGCACAAGGCCCAGAATTCCTAGCGACGGCCCTGTACCCAAACTAAACACTGTCTTACTATAAGGAGATGAGAGGGTCTGTATTACTTACTATTGGAGAAAGTGTAA
>NW_015642528.1:1982592-2012282 GCF_001515625.1 Sinocyclocheilus rhinocerous
CATAAGCTGAATCCCACCTGTCGGAAAAAGTCAGTGGCTTCTCTTATAAAACGGCATTTTTTTCGTGGTAAACTCTAAAAATAGTTCAATCCAAAAGTATTGTTTAGTGTAAAACATGTTGAAGATTAAAAGATAGGCTGTAGATTCAATAAATGATAAGCCGTTTCCTCTAAAAAGCTGTTTGTTCAGCGTAGTTAAGCCTCTTCTCCATTGACATCCATTCAAAAAAAAAATGGCCTCTGGTCTCCTTTCCCACGTACTGCCAGACCGGAAGCATTAGCTTTAGCCGTTACGCTTTTTCGGCTAATGGTTGCAGGCTTGCCTTCTAGTGGCTTTGACTCTCCCCTTGTCCAAATACCCACACTTGCGGTCTTGGCCACTCGAGAGCGCGTACGCGCGACAGGAAGTAAGTGCGCAAGACTGTCCCAGTTCTTAAAAACATCTTGGTTAAGTATGTAACCATGGTTCCCTGAATAGGGAACGAGATGCTGCGACAGCGGTCGCTATGGGAACACCTCCGCTGTGACGAATGTCTGAAGCCCTTATACTACCATGCCAATTCATTGGCCAATAGCGCTTAGAACCGCCTCGCGCATACGTCACGTATGCCATATCAGCATGCTGCCCGCTATTTCATCAGATTTCCACATGACGAAGTAAGCGCTATCGAAGGTACGGGAATGGCCGGCTTCGCAGCATCTCGTTCCCTATTCAGGGAACCAAGGTTACATATGTAACCGAGATGTTCCCTTTCATAGGTTCACTTCAATGCTGCGACAGCGGTCACTATGGGAACGATATACCATAACGCCTTCACGTACCTGAAGATAGCTGGAAGACAGAGGAAAGCGTCTGCTCAAGCGGATAAGACCCGGGAGCCAGGAGCCAACCATACGGCCAGACTGTATAACTTAACAAAGTGCTGGGAGAGGACCATCCCGTCGCAACACAGATATCTTCCAACAAAGACCCTTTAAAAAGAGCCTGAGAAGAAGCACCCCTAGAGGCAAAGTCAAACCATGCGCCTCATAAACCAAGAGATAGCCTCCACTATCTAATGAGATATTTTCTGTTTAGTGACGGAGCTCCTTTGTTTTTAATCAAATCAAACATACAAACAACTGGTCAGATCCACACCACTGGGCTGTGCGGTCGACATAGATCTTCAACGCCCTCACCAGGCAAGACTCAGAAGTTGCACATACTATCTGACCCAGCAATCAGCAGGGGAGAAGCCTCCAACCACTTGCTGAAAGTGAAACGGAGTCGAAGCAACCTAGGAACGTACTAGGCCTAAGATTTTAACCAGCCCCGTGGCAAAGTCCATACAAGAACGGCTGATAGAAAGAGCCTGCAGATCCCCAATTCTCTTAAGAGAGGATAGGGCCACCAAAAGAACCGTCTTAAAGGTCAAAGTTGTCTGACACAGACTTAAATGGCTCAAATGGACTGCTTTGACCGACAGGAACTTGGTCTGTGCCCAAAGAAGAACTCATCTTGCCAACCTGCACAGGGGGCGTGAGCGTAAACCTCCCTGACAAGACCACAGCCATGTTGCCATCCTGACCTAAATGCAAGCGTCTCCAAACGGCTTATGTGATTGAGCTAATACCAGCCAATCGTTAAGTTGACTCAAAACTCAGACACCCTGGAGCCACAACGGGGCCAGAGACATGCCCATTCACCTTGTGTTCTAGGCCAGTTTAAATGGAAGAATACAGTATTGGCAAGCTTTATTCCAAAAGCAAGCCTGAGGAACTCCCTGTGTCTCTTGACGATCTGGATGCAGAAGTACACATCTTTAGATCGATGGTCACAAACCAATTTCCGGTTCAGATAGAGACAGGATGAACCTCTGCGTCAGCATCATGAAATTGCTACTCAAGCACAAGATTAGGTGACGCAAATCCAAATCAACGCAATCAGTCACATTAGAAGTGACAGCGTTACTTCCAAAATGGGTAGTACCATAGAAGCTGGATGGTGTAACCATACGACAGTCTGATCCTCCTTCATGAGGCCCCGAAACACCTGAGTTGCGGGAAAAACCTCTGAAACCGGAAATAGATCCTAAAATCAGGCAAACCAGCACCAACCACAGAAGTGGGAGCTTGGATGTCGACATAGACCCTGCACAAATGGCCTTAGGGCTATCCTCTCGATCTCCAAAAGCTAAGGCGCAGAGAACGGTAAAAATCAGTTCGAAAAGCAACAAGCAGCGGAACAGCTGACAGAGAGGCAAACACACTTAAAGGTTGCCCACGTTCATGCAAAAGTTCCAGCTCAATGTGACAGCGGAGCTGACAAGAACAGAGTAATTAGTCATGCAAATCACTGCTTGGTAGCATGAAGCGTGCAGTCACGTAGTGCAGCCAGTCATGTAAAGTGAGTGTTGGTAGCATAAGCGCCGCATCTATCACATGAAGTAGGCTGACCATGGTGAGCATTAATAGCTTGCCATAAGAAAATACTCTTACACGTAAACTCATTCACACAGTTCTACAGAACAGAGTTCACAATTTGTTCCAGCTCAAAGCAGCAGCGGAGCTGAAAGAATAATAATAATTATTAGTTGGTCAGAGTAGTATGAAGCGTCAAAAACCATAATGCACAACAAAATGTCAGCTGTGGAACTCAGAGATCGCGCCTAAAAGCAGTCACGTGAACAAGAGTTGGAAGCGTAAGCGCCAAATCAATGTACGTGCCTTCATTAATGCAGTGCAGAAGTAGAGAGAGAAAGGAAAAACCCCTGCTCACTCTGCAGCCTAAGTCACTATGGCATTAGGTGTTAAACAGCTTGCCATAGGAATCACTCTAGATATGTGAGCTCGCCCACTCATTTGTTCCAGCTCAAAGCAGCAGCGGAGCTGAAAGAAATATTATCAGCCGAGCAGACTAATGCTTGGTAGCATGAAGCGCCAAGACCATAGTGCATGACCAACATCTACTCCAGGACTCCTTGAATCTGCACCTAAGAGCAGTACACAAAACAAAAGTCGGAAGCACAAGCACCAATTCAGTTGAACGTGCCTGCATTAGTGCAGCGCAGAAGTAGAGAGAGAGAGAGAGACAGATAGGAAAAACCGCCTGCTCACTCTACAGCCTGAGCCGTAATATCATACTGTTAAAACAGCTTGCCACTTAATGTTCCAGCTCAATGCAGCAACGGAGCTGAAAGAAATAGTAATTAGTAATTAGTCGGGCAAACTAATGCTTGGTAGCAAGAAGCGCCAAAACCATAGTGCACGACATACATCTGCTGCAGGACTCCTCAGAGTCCGCGCCTAAAAACATTACACGAACATGAGTTGGAAGCATAAGCGCCAACTAAAACGAACGTGTCTGCATTAGTGCAGCATCGCAAGTATAGAGAGAGATAGGAAAAACCGTCTGCTCACTATGTTATAGCTTGCTAAGAATATTTTTAAATACGTGAGCTCATCCACTTATTTGTTTCAGCTCGACGCAGCAGCGGAGCTGAAAGAAATAGTAATTAGTAATTAGTCGGGCAAACTTATGCTTGATAGCAAGAAGCGCCAAAACCATAGTGCACAACATACATCTGCTGCAGGACTCCTCAGAGTCCACGCCTAAAAACATTACACGAACAAGAGTTGGAAGCATAAGCGCCAACTCAAATGAACGTGTCTGCATTAGTGCAGCGTCGCAAGTATAGAGAGAGATAGGAAAAACCATCTGCTCACTATGTTATAGCTTGCTAAGAATACTTTTAAATATGGTTCACAACTGAAAGAATCACATTACGAGCTTCCAAAGTAGACCATAAATATCATTGATAAAGACAACTGGGTCCACATAGCGCTCCTCGTACGCTTGAACGTATGTGGCCCGGAGAGAGCGAGAAGAAGGGAGAAAACTCCATCGTCTCGCTCTCCATGAGCTCCGGCTCACATGCGTCAGACAGGCAACCGCAGAAACGGGATGGCGGGGGTTAGATGCGAGGTCTCCTTTCTTTGGAAGGCCGCGAGCCTCGAGCGCAATAATTTTAGCCGCAGGCTATCACATTGTAGACAATAGAAAGGCCGAAAGAACGCTTTCCTATGGGCAACAGATAATCCGCTTCCTGAAGGAAATTAAATCTGATGAAATAGCGCGCAGCATGCTGATATGGCATACGTGACATATGTGCGAGGTGGTGCTAAGCACTATTGGCCAATGAATTGGTGTGATGGTATAAGGGCTTCAGACATTCGTCACACCGGAGGTGTTCCCATAGCGACCGCTGTCGCAGCATTGAAGTGAACCTATGAAAGGGAACGCCAAAGCGCAGTGCCCTTAATGCACACTAAATTCACACTATCTTGAATACCGCTCCAGACTACTTATATATATGTCATATAAGTAGTCAAGTGGTCAAGTGCAAGGACCGCAAGTGTGGGTATTTGGACAAGACATCTGTCTGCATAACGTACATGAACGCGCTAATGACGTATCCTGTCTGCGCGAACAGGGTGCGCAGAGGTATGCAAATACATAATGTTGACAGGCAGGTAGGAAAGTCAATCAACATTGGACGAACATTTCTTGGTCCTACGCCTTCCACAGAATATATAAATACATTTGGACCACTTAACTTAAATCAGACTTAACTATCGGGATATGAAGAGACTTTCAACCAGCATAACAAAAAATGTTTCTGAAGACAATCACCTATTGCACCTTTAAGCATCACCTTGAAGACCCTGTTTCCTCAAAAATAGTCCATAGAAAGCTTCATAAAGACAACATCCATGAAAGAGCTACAACTGCTAAAACTTCAATCACAAACACCAATATGTGGAAAAAAATGGTGTCGTGATCATAAAACTTGGACAGCTGGATCACAAAGATGAACTTCAACGTCTACCCTGGCCAAATCAGTCATCTGACTTGAATATTATCAAACCACTGTGGGCAGTTTTGGAGAGAAGAGTGAGAAGCAGATTTCCTCATTTAACATCTCTTTAACATTTGCCAGATTTTCTGATAGATAACATTCAAAGAGAGACTATTCAAAAGTTGTATGCATCTATTCTAAGAAGATTGGAAGCTGTATTAAAGGCGAGTGGTGGTAAAACACCTTAATAAAGAAATATTGCCAATGTTTTCCAGGTGTTCACATTATTTTGTCCAACCCCTGCATATATTTAGGGTGTAATGTTCTCGGTAAAAAAACAACTCAGTACACGTGCAAATATTGAGTTCTCTTTCCAGTCTTGAGCTTTAATGGTCAAATTCACACAAAAACTATGTCAATATGCATGTACTGGTAAGTATCCTAGCAGACATATTAGGTTGAACGTACAGTATTAGTGTAGGCCTACTGGATCTGTGCATTGTCTTAAAGTGACAGCACTTTTTTAATGTTAATCAAACAAAAAACAAGGATCATTCACTGCTTTTGATTGAATACATTTTGTAACTTAAATAAGAATTACTCTTTAATTTATACAGTCACATATGCAGTGTTATTTTACATTTGATTACTTTATTCAATTTCTGTAAGTATACTTAAAAACTGTTAGACCTACCTAAAAAACCTGAAAAGCACTGTTTATTTTATTTGTATCTTTGCTCTATTGTATTTATTTGTGCTGTTGCTTGTAGTTAGATTATTTGTTCTTATTTTCTTTATTTTTATTTGACAGTATTTTTTCCCTAAACAAACCATAAGTTATTTGAACCGTTACACCCCTAATATTTATGTATGCATCATTTTTTTTTTTTTTTTTTGTACGGGTTTTTATTTATATTTCTATCTAAAACACCTCAGTGTCCCCTCAATCAGATCACGAGGACGAGGGGTTTGCATGTGGATACGGATCCAAAGACTCAAGCAACTGTCATAGACGGAGCTGGAAACGCGAGGAGGAAAACGACAGGTTTGTGGCTGAAGGTCATTGTCCCAGGTTGAAATTCTGAAAGTAGTAGACCAACACTGATACTGCAGCTTTAATGGGTTAGACCAAAATCTTCTGTAAAGTTGTTTTGTGGTCACACTTAAGCTTTCACCATGAAGTGCTTGCAACTCTCTTTAATGGATTCGGCTGTTTTTGCAGTCTCGTCCCCAAGAGGACCAACACGGACCAACACTTGCCCACGCGGAAAGGACAAGAAACGGACAGGCTCCAGCATACATTCAGCCATGCATGGCTCCACCCTTATATTCATCCTCATTGGGGTGCTCCTGTACTTAATTATGGGGGCTCTGGTGTTCAATGCCCTGGAGGCTCCAAATGAGGAAGTCCATCATGTCGAGCTGCAAGCCACCCGTCAGGAGTTCTTGGGCAGCTACACATGTGTAAACCCTGAGAATCTATCGTATCTGATAGATGTAAGTATTGTTGCAAGTTATGATTATTTTTATAATCGATTAGCTGGTCAATCAATTATTCCGATTTTTATTTTTTTATTTTTTTTATTTTGTATACATTGAAAAAAAAAAACATGCTATTCCACATCCTGATAAGTGTTCTTTGTAATGGTACAAATTCTATGAGGTCTAGTAAAACCAATACAGATGTTATGAATGCATGTTATATAGATTATACGCACTAAAGGCTTTAAAATAGCCTATACATATTTGGATTCAAATTAGACCAATCTATGTTTTTATGTAACTGACTTGAAAAATGTTATGGCCTTATTAAAGAAAAAAAATAAGATGATTAACTTGTAAGACTAGTATTAAGTATTTTATGCAACCAGCCACTGATTAATCGAAATTCCTTTATCGATTATTTTCAGTAGATTGTTATTGATCATTCCTAGAGTAAATTATTAGCTTTAAAGGTGCTGTATGTAATGTTTTTGACTGCACTAAAGCATAAAAATACCACAATATGTTTGCAGATATTTAGGAAACATGATAAGTTCACATACTTTCTCTAAAAAACAATGCTTCAGCCAGCTATTCTACTTTGAAATGTGCATTCTGTGTCAGACTGTCTGGTTTTGTTTTGGTTTGTGTGATTCCGCCCACTGCCAATTTACCCAATAGTATTTTGACACACCAGGTTGCCAGTTGGCAAAAAACACAGCATATTACAGTCATGGAGACCAGCAAATGAACTGGGTCAGAGATCGCAGATTCTACCAGACCTAAAAATCCTCAGCATCCATCTAAAAACTTCTATGATCAGAGGCATATTAAAATGCACATAAATCAACTCAAAATCAACTTACAGTGTAAGGCTTTTAATTGACCCTTTGCAGGAGTTTAATTGGCAGGCGATCTGACCAATCATAATGCAAAATCTGCCATTTTTTCTGACAAACAAACCAAACAGGAGAGTAGATTAACATCGTTGGACTTGACCTTGAAAATTGAGTGTATTGATGTCTTTTTGCAGTTTTTTTACAAGATAAGCCTTCCTTCTGTTCTGATGTATTTTGTGATATAACCAGTGTTACCAAGTCTGCCATGTTTTAGCGAAATTAGGCTACTTTTATACTGAGGGTTTATACTGAGGGTTTTATTGTTAGTCAGTAGGTTGAAGCGAAGCCCCCCGTTACCTAGACCTGGCAACCCTGGCTATAACTAGTAGAGGAAGAGATGACCGGTTCACGTGCCGCTTAAACTGTGGTGCTACAGCGATCTGTCACAACACATTAAAGAGCCATAAAATGATATTTATTGTTTGAATTTCATAAAAAAATGACCAAATTTGAAAGCTAAGACTGTTTCATAGCACAAGTAACCTGCTCTGTCTTGTCTGTCGGTGTGTTGTTAGTGTCCTCTTTGCCCCACAATGTATTTTTCACTGTGAGAACATGATGTGTATTGTGTAGTGTGAGAGCACCATGGCTTGTCAGACATAGCAACAGTAGCTAAGGGGGGTGGGTCTTTGCGAAGGGACAATTGCGCTAGTTCCTGTTGCGTGTCCTCAATCTGGCAACCTAGTTGAGCATCGAGTCTGAGAAGGAGGGGGCATGAGAAACAACCCTCTCCAATATTTTGAATTTGGACCACCATACCCATTTCAACCACTAGCTGTCAATATTACATACTGCACCTTTAAGAAAATTTTCATTTTACTGCCTTGCAGCATTGACTTGTATCAGTTGTCATGTTAAGTCAACCTGTGTTTAATATCTAATTTTTTTACCCTATACTCCATTGTCTCTATACAGAAGGTGGTAGAGGCTATCAGTGTTGGAGTTGACCCCAACAGCAATGCCACATTCAGTACCAGTTGGGACCTGGCCAGCGCTTTCTTCTTCTGTGGCACCATTGTCACCACAATCGGTATGGGACTCCCATATCACTGGCTGAACACACCTGCATGTTAAAGCCAGAGCCTGGCCTGGTCTCTGCATTCTGGGGATCATTGGCACTGTGAGATGTCTAAAAATATCTGCCATCAGATCACTGCAAGTGTTTGTCTGTGGTCTAGGTTATGGAAACATCTCTCCAAAGACACCGTGGGGTCAGTTCTTCTGTATCTGTTATACAGTGGTGGGCATTCCCTTGTTTGGATTTCTGTTGGGTGCCGTAGGAGACCGTCTGGGGACGTCACTGAGGAACGCCACTGCTAAAGTTGAAGCTCTTTTATGGGTAAAAAATTATGATGAAGACAAACATAACCTCACAAGACAATCATTAATCAATATCATTGTAGTTTTTCTATAAACTGTCTTTCATGGCTCTTATACATCAAGGTGCTGTAAACCTTTGTCACAAAGTTTCATTTCAATTCATTTCAAAGTTTCATTTCATTTTCTTCAGTTTTCTTTATCTTCTCCATTCAGAAGTGGAAGGTGAGCCCAACCATCGTGCGTGTCATCACCGCTGTGCTGTCCATCCTGCTGGGCTGTGTTCTGTTCATCTTTGTGCCAATTTTAGTCTTCCAGAAAGTTGAAGATTGGTCTCTGCTAGAATCCGCCTACTTTGTGGTCATCACCCTCACAACAGTGGGCTTTGGAGACTATGTTGCAGGTACCACTGGGTGAAATCTTGAAATGTTTCATCACTTGCAACAGTTTAATAAATAGCTTGCATTTTATTTCGAGATCAAATTGATTGAAACTGAGATTTAAACCTGTAAGCATTTGTCTTGTCTCTTGTCTTCTTGCTCAAGAAGATGTTAACCCTCAGCGAAGACCTCATTTAACCTTGGCTCGTTCTTCCATGAAATGTAACATTAAAAAACAAACCACTGCAGTCATCTTGTGGTGGGCTTCGTGGTGGGACCATTTTGGTTTGGGTTGCCAGAACTGAAACTACAAAGCGACTTGCAATGCTAAATACCTTACCAAGAAACACACTTAAAGGAATAGTTCACCCAAAAATCTGTCATCATCCACTCACCCTCATGTTGTTCCAAACGTGTATGACTTATGCGGAACACAAAACAAAAATTCTGAAGAATATTTCAGCTGTTGTACATATTACGAAAGTAAATGGATCCAAAAACATTCGGCAAAAAACGCAAAAAAAAGCACACAAAGGTAGCGTTCAATTAAAGGGATAGTTCACCCAAAAATGAAAATTCTGTCATTAATTGCTCACCCTCATGTGGTTCCAAACCCGTAAGACCTTTGTTCATCTTTGGAACACAAATTAAGATATTTTTGATGAAATCCGAGGGCTTTCTGACCCTGAGTAGACAGCAATGCAACTGACACGTTCAAGGCCTAGAAAGGTAGTAAGGACATCGTTAAAATAGTCCATGTGACATCAGTGGTTCAACCTTAATTTTATGAAGCTACGAGAATACTTTTTGTGTGCAAAGAAAACAAAAACAGCAACTTTATTTAACATTTTTTTTCTCTTTCTTGTCGGTCTTCGACACGTTCACAACAGTACTATAACACATGGGTGTGCATTCCTCTGCTTGTAAACAAGGTGTTCTACGCCAGAACGCCGACTGCTGCATCAGCAGCACCAAACATGTGTCATGGTACTCTCATGGATGTGCAGCATAGACTGACACGGAAGAGAAGAAATTGTTGAATAAAGTCATTATTTTTGTTTTCTTTGCACACAAAAAGTATTCTCGTAGCTTCATAAAATTACGGTTGAACCACACACAGATCACATGGACTATTTTAATGATGTCCTTGCTACCTTTCTGGGCCTTGAACGTGTCAGTTGCGTTGCTGTCTATGAAAGGTCAGAAAGCTCTCAGATTTCATCAAAAATATATTCATTTGTGTTCCAAAGATGAACGAAGGTCTTACAGGTTTGGAACAACTTGAGGGTGAGTAACTGACAAAATTTTCATTTTTGAGTGAACTATCCCTTTAACCCATACAACTTGACTGGTATATTCCAAGATATCTGTATCCAGATTATCATTTTGTTTGATGAATAGATCAAAATAAGCTTTTATTCACTTGCAAATCAAATCAAAAACTTGATCAACACACATATACAGACTACAACCAATATGCCGACTCAAACCTCAAACGTCAAATGCTGTAAAACCTTATTGGTTCTTGTCCAAACTTTTGAGGTTTGTCTCACCATTTTTCTCTTTCTATGCATGAATGTTTTCATTTCATTTCACAGTGAATAAAGGCTTAAACTGAATTAATTTAATGCTACATTTATGCCCTTCTTGGAGCTTGAAAACTTTGGGTCCCGTTGACTTTCATCATATGGACAAAAACAAATGTAACATCGAATATCTTTTGTGTTCGACAGAAGAACTAAAGTCAAACAATTTTGGAACCACATGAGGGTGAGTAAATGACGACAGAACTTTCATTTTTGGGTGAACTGTAACTTTAATTTGAATAAATTACTCTTTATGTGTTTTGTGCATTTCTTGTTGTCCATCAGGTGATAGCGGTGATGCAGGTCAAGATCATTGGTACAAGCCTCTGGTGTGGTTCTGGATTTTGTTTGGATTGGCCTACTTTGTGTCCATTCTTTCCATGATTGGGAACTGGATCCTGGTTCTTATCAAAAAAACCCGAGCTGAGGTAGGCCAATGATTAAATTAGGATATCTAATAAATTTTTTTACAATCAAATGTCTTATGGAGTTTATGAATAAGGTCAGTGCCTGGTCAGACTCCCTGGTCAAACTCAACATTGCAACTCAAATGGGATTTTTAACTTCTCTCTCAATTCCCGCCCCTTCTATATTTCATGATAACCTTCCTTCCATTTTTCTTTATACCTGTAATTCATCACCACAACTCCTATTAACCTAAAATCTGTATCAAATTTCAATCATTCTGTTTATGGTGACATACAAATCTCTCCATAACTCTAAAGCCTTCCCATTTCTCCTGCCCTACTTTCTGCTCTCAGATGGAGGGGTTGAGAGCACATGCCTCAGACTTTACTCAGAACATCCAGAACATGTCTGTGGATTTCCACATGTCCGGAAAATTTGAAGATCCTTTCAAGCGCACCAGGCGAAAGCGGCGTCACAGGCGCCACAGACACAATGGCAGTCAGGGTAGAACCGGAGAGGACGGAAAAGAGGAGAATGAATCCGAATCTGACTCCTACTCGGGTTCATCAGATGAGTCGGAAAGCAGCTCTGAGTCCGAATCGGAGGTGACCCAAACAGAACGTGTCCCAGAGGGAGGGGGTAGTGACAAGGGCAAAGATTTAGAGAAAGAGGAAAAACTCCACACCATGCCCAAAGATCCCATCCTCTCTCAGCCCTTGGATTACTTTGGGGAAAATCTTGCATACATCGACGAGTCTTCAGATGCAGTGAGTGGGAAGATTCACCTGGACCCCCTGCTGGATGTACCAGAATCGAACCCAGCTTCTACAGACAGGCCCAAAAAGAGACGTCAAAGAAGACACTTGAGAAGGGATCAACAGAAACCCAAGACCCCCAAAACAAGTCCAAACGAACCAGAGAATAAAGCGCCAAATGGAGACATTAGGCAGAAAGATCCACCTACGCCAAAGCTGTGAGTGTCAGGGTGTTCATGGGGTTTGTAGCTCCTCAGAAAAGCCTCTTTGGAATATAGTTTTGCAACTTTGCTAGCTTTAGGATATGCTGTGCTCCACTGGGAAGGCACCTGGCATTATTCTCAGATTTTACTGGGACGAAATAAGAAACTATCCATGTGCCTAAAATGAAAGGGGGTTGCGGGAGTAGAATCAGGTGTAGTCAAATCTTGGACCCCTCAGCATGAGTGAGAACTTTTATTGGGTAAACACTCAGATAGCGGCCTGATGTGCAGGAAGGCCACAGTGATCAGACACTTAGTGCCATCTACTGGACGTTCACTGTACATGACTGGCTCACTTGTTTATGGATACACTGACCATCAATGAATGTTTCATTCTGTGTGTCTTTCGCTTCTTTTCTAACGTCAAAATAATAAAGGAATGACACCTTGATACTAATGTTACTAATCCAACTCAACTGATGTTTACTGCTTGAGTTCATCAAACTCCTGTTCCTGCTTCAAGTGAAAAAAGAGGTACTGGTAATTGCGTCTTCATTTCTCATGACTACGATTTTACGTCTCACAGTTGTAATTTCACTTTTAGTAATTGTTACTTTCTCTCATGATTTCTCATTCTTGCAAATTTATATATAGCAAACGACACTTCATATCTCACAATATGAATATTTCTCATAATTGTGACTTTTAATCCTCTACAGTTGCCGCTTTTTCTTGTAATTGCGACATTATTCCCTGTAATTACGGCTTCCTATCTCACAATTGTCATATCCTATAATTCTGACTAAATCCCACAGTTGCTACTTTGTCTTGTAATTGGGAGTTTATTTCTTAGTATTGCAACTTAATTTTTTTCAGAGCTGCAAATTTATTTATTAAAATTGTGACTTGTTCTCATAATTTGGCATGATTTCATCTTTATATCTTACAATTGACACTTTGTCTGACAATGTAACTATTTTTCATAATTGACCTAAAAAGACCTTTATTTCTCATAATTGCAACTTTATTTCTGATAACTGCAACTTTTAATATTACACAATTGTCCCTTTATTATGCCATGTATCACGTAATTTCGATTTTAAATCTCATAGTCTTTTAATTGCTAATTTCTCGTAATTGTGACTTTACATATCACAAATGAAAGTCTTTTTTTCATAATTGCGACTTTATTTCTCTGAGTTTGTTTTTTTGTTTTGTTTTGTTTTTTACTTTGAGGCAGAAACAGGCATTCATAATGTGTAGATTCATCTCTAACAGGTAATCTGCGTCCACACGGCTCGTGAGTGTGGTGTGTGTATTTTCCCTTAACTCATTAAGTAACTCGAGAAGTTCAACCCTGCTAGGAAGGAACTAACACGTAACCACATCAGGACTCAATCGTAACAAGGTATATTGCAATTCAGCACTGCAGTCAGTCCATTACATGTATGTGGTCAAGTTACAGACAAAGGAGGAAGGAAAAATGTACTTTGGTTATACAGTACCGTAATCCTTTTATTTTGTCACAGTCTGTATTTCACTGGGGTTTGATCTTCTGTGTTCACTTTAAAGAGCTGTAGGTAAAAAAAATAATTTTACTTTGATTTGATCAGAACTGTAGTACTTTCGTAAAGTCATTACTGTCCAAAATGCTATTTAAAATAAGACTATATGTGTGTAATGTGCTCACCACACTCATAGAGCTTGTTGATCCTCTGAATGTCAATGTTAGACATTTCCTTTCTCTGTCCAATCTGCACTGAAGGGTTAGGAATTGGAGTGATGGTTTCCTTGCCATACTGTATGGCGAAGGCAGTCCTGCAGATGGAGAACGAGAGTGCCGTGAGGATGTACTTTATATATCTGTACTGGAGCATGATTTCAAAAGTAATATGGGTGAAGTTTTACCTTCCATAATGCATGATGGAGCTGTAGTCATAATGGGTATTCAGATTATTTGTGTCCTTCTTCTGAAAGTTGTATGCAGATGCTGTGCAAGGGCAAATGAGTGTTCATTGGTACTGAGGTTTTCATTACGATAAAATAAAAAGATTGTTTTTTAAAACACCTCTAGTATTTGAGATTTTTCCACATTCACACGCACACATACTCTGACCTTGTGGAATATTCTGCCAGTTGATCTGGACGTATTGGTCTCTGTCGCTCCTGGTGTGTTCGTGGTGGAACCCCAGAGAATGGAGGAGCTCATGCTCAATGATCCCGTGAGAAACACAGCCATCCACAGACAGAGACAACTGCTGTTTACCTCCAGATCTCCCTACAGCAGACGAGCAGCTGTAAAGAAAGATATATATTCAAAGAACTGAAATTCACAAAATCACCTGCAAATTACAGTGTACTGATATGTAAACTCAAATGTAGGCCTACACTAGAGTTCAAAAGTTAAAGGGGTCATATGATGCGATTTCAATTTTTCCTTTCTCTTTGAAGTGTTAAAAGCTCTTGGTGCATAAGGCCGCTCCTTCGTCGAATCCGCCGCCGTTCCTCACTCTAGCCGCAGGCCTCTGCTCACTCAAGCCCGCAGTGTGTGACGCTGTGTTTCGTCGTGAAAGCGAAACTACTTTGTTTGGCCTTCCAAAAATGGACAATGGGTTTTAATGTTTTTGAATCGTCGCTCCGGCCGGACAGGGAATCACAGTATGGTAAGGGGCGTAACATTTCTGTCATACGCTTGAGGTATTCGGTCAATCACAACACGCTGGATAGCTGGCCAATCAGAGCACACCTCGCATTTCAGAACGATGAGCTATGTAAAAATCGATGCGTTTCCGAAAGGCGGGGCATAGAGGAGAAACTTTCACACCCCTGTGGACGGTTGATTGTGGTTTCTCCCTCTGTGTCCTTATTTGGTTGTTCCTGTTCTAATCATTAGTTAATTACCCTCATTGTGCTCACCTGTCTGCCACCAATTATCCGTTCTTTTTTAGCAGCATCATATGACCCCTTTAACTTTTTTCAATGTTTTTGAAAGAAAACTCTTGAATTTATTTTATCAAACATACAATAAAATCAGCAATGTTGTGATGTATTATTACAATTTAAAATAACTGTTTTCTATTTTAAATATATTTTAAAATGTCATTTTGTTCTGTGATGGCAAAGCTGAATATTCAGCAGCATTACTCCAGTCTTTAGTGTCACATGATCATTGAGAAATAATTTTAATATGCTGATTTGCTGCTCAAGAAACATTTATTATTATTATTAATGTTGATAACAATAGTGCTGCTTAATACTTTTGTGAAAACGGTGATACATTTTTCAGAATTCTTTGATGAACAGTAAAACAGAAATCTGTATAATATTCTAAATGCCTTTACAGTCACTTTTAATCAATTTAATGCATCCTTGCTGAATAAAAGTATTAATTTCTTAATCACATCAAAAAATCTCAGTGACCCTAAACTTTTTAATGTTATTCAGGTATATTTGTTTATGAGTATATTCATTATTCAGGTGTGGTCAAGCTCACCCTACTAGATTTTCAATGCTGATGTAGTCCACTTGATTCTTTCGCAACACAAAACGGACGCAGGTTTTTGTAGCGATGCTCTTCATTGCATTTTCAATCACTGCCTTCTCATCATCATCTATCAAAAACACACAACACAAAAAATTATGTATGTTATTGAGTTTTGATGCAGATTTACATAAAAGTGAATTTATCGTCACTCACAGAAGTCAGAAGCAATGGTGTATGGCACTTCAACCTGTCCAGATGGGGATTTTGGCCATTTGCAGTAGTCATTCAAGCATTTCATGGCATTCCTTGTTTTGGGTAAGGCCATATCTCCCTCCAGAAGCATGTCACTGATCTCTGAATCATCAAAACAAAAAGAGTCAGAATATTTTCAATTGTTTAATTGCTTAGAGAAAGGTTAAAACTACTGTTAAATAATCAACTGCAAGCAAACATCATGATTAATATATCTAAATAGACATGCATGTGTTTTAACTGTGAAATATCATGTACAAACTATAAACGATATAAAAAATATGACTTATAGTTAACATTTTAATTACTATTAACCTATACCATTTTTTATAGTTTATATAAACTATGAATTATATAGTTACAAATTAACCATTGTATTAAATATATTTAATTATTTAATTTAATTAAATTTTGTATATTTATATATTAATATAATAAGTAAAAAGCATAAAAAATGCTTAACATTGTCATAGTCGAGTAGTAAAGTAGTAAATAACTATTACCTTTGTTTGCCTCCAGAATTCTTGAGAAAATATCCATATCATCATGCTTCTCAAGCAGGATATCTGAACAAATAACGGCAATATTAAACCATATTTTCTATATTTTTCTGTATTTTACTGGTCTAAATGAGTGGTTCTTAATCCTGGTACTGCATGGGGACCCAACCATTAAGTTAGTGACAGGTCATTCATGAACAATTTGCTCATTGTGTTTGTCTCATTATTGAACGACAGACTCTGAAGATAATCATTTATTTTCCTCATAAATTATCTTTGGCTGCATTATAGTGATTTAGTAATTTGGAATATGATCAAGATTGTGTAGGTGGACGTGTTTGGGGAATGCCACTCAAATGAATAAGAGAGATCTTCCCATAACTAGCATTTGTCGCCCGTATTTCTGACCATCACCAGATAGCTGCAAGAATCTCTTTTATCGGAGTTAAGCCCCACTGGTCTACCTGAGCTGAAGAACACATCAGGGATGAATAGAAACTCACCTTGATCAGTGGGCAGCACCTGTGGAAAGAGCAGATATACAGAGTGAGTGAGTGCGAGCGAATGAGTGAAGGATGCTCAACACTGAGAGCTGCAGCTCTTACTGTAGCAGGAAGAGCTTGAGAGAGACCTAGCAGCACAGCCGAGATGGAGAAAAGCAATACACAATCCATTTTCCCTCAGTGTGTTTCAAAACAATTTCTACCTGAGAGTGGAACTGTGAGAGAGCTGAGCTGAAGCCTTTCTTATATAGAAGATAACTGGGAGTGTCCAGCATTGGGGTTAAGGTTAAAATCAACACAGACCACTTGAAAAGATCTGAAAAGCCTCCAGCATAAGGTTACGTCAGCCTCACCCACTATAAATAAGACTGCATTTTTGTTTGTTTTAGAATTAGACTAAAACAGCAACATTAGACATGACAACGAAATGCCCATGTCGCTCAAACAGTCTAAATAAGTGGTAAGAGTTCATTACTAAAAGGTTTGGGGTCAGTCAGTTTTTTTTTTTTTAAGAAATAAATACTTTTATCCAAGGACGCATTAAATTGATAAAAAGTGACATAGAATCATCTAATTAATTATCAAAGAATTAAGAGAAAAAATATCCTGGTTTCCACAAAAATATTAAGAAGCACAACTGTTTTCCACATTGATAATAATAAGAAATGTTTCTTGAGCATCAAATTAGCATATTAGAATGATTTCTGAAGAATGTGACACTGAAGAGTAATGGCTGCTGAAAATTCAGCTTTACCATCACATATATTACATAAACATATTATTGACCATTGTTGTAATAATTTCAACAATATTACTGTTTTACTGTATTTTTGATCAAATAAATGCAGAACATTTGCAAACCATATGACTTTGTTCAAAAACATGAAAAATCAAAGCAGTGTAGTGTAATAATATAAATGATATAATAAAATCGGTAGCGTAATAATATAACATGTTTATCAGGAGTCAGTTAATGCTCATCGGAGTCTCTGAGAATTATTACTTCATTTACATTGCTCGCATTTACATATAAACGCTAGTTAATCTACACAGAATGTTTCAAAACCAATATGCAGATTATATACAGCTAAAATAATAGATACAGACACATTTACTAAACAGAAACTGTTTGTGTGCCATTCAATGTGTGCAACTTGCACAGTTATCTTTTATTTTTCAAGCAAAAGTTATAGTTCACACCATCAGTTAATACTGCTGCATAAAAGACTTTAAAAGACCATGTTGATAAATTGGTTTATAATGCATGTTCGTCATCTTTTTTAATTCATCTAGAAAAATAGGATTATTTTGATCATCTTTTACCTTAACGTGGCCTCTGAAATGAATACACGCTGCGCTTTTGTGGACAGAGAGAAACAGAACATGAAACAGGTGTGTCATTCAAAACGAACAATCAAACAAAAAACTTGCTTTATGAATGGCAGCTGAAACATCTTGAGATACTGTGAAGGAAACAAATGTAATCTGACTCAGAGGGTGAGGCTGCCATAATCCTGTGCTGAAAGCTTACCTTAAAACCCTGGGAAGTGCTGAAATAAGACTTCACTGCAAATAACTTTGTTAAAACTGTAGTCCCCATTCACTTTAACTACACATATTTTTTATTTAAATTTTTTTTTATTATTATTAAAAACGTGCACAAAACCTTTGTGCACAAAACCTCACTGAACTGTAGAGGAAACCATCAGTCCCACATTTAAACTCTATAAATATTGTCATTATGATGATGAAATTTGCAGAGGGAGAATTAAAGTGACTTTACTATTGTATTTTGACGAACAGCAACAGAAATGGGGCTGTTATAAAATTCCTCTTACCTGCAATAAATCCAAGAATAAACACAAACATGAAGTAGGCTATGCTATTAGGCTATCTGACATCATAAATATTTCAATCACCTAATGTTGCACCATGAAAATTACAAAATAATTTGACAACCTTGTGATAAACAAATGAAAATGTGTAACACCACGAGTTTTTCACTCGTTATTGCGTTATTCTTTGCATTTTGTGTTTCTCACTGATTATCTTGGCATCACTGCACACTGTTATCGCATTGTTGCTTCACTACAGGAGCTTAAACTGGGCCACATGCTCGGATGTCTCAACTTTCGTGGACGGAAACATATGACCTTGTGCTCGAGGACACTCTGTACAAAGACGTCACTAGTCGGCAGACTGGCACAATCCACTTATCGGCAGCATAATTACATCACCGCTAGATGGCGCTGCGGTGCGTCTGGTGCGTCCACTGTGATGCAATTACACCATTCGCTTTTTTTTTTTTTTTTTTTAAGTATTTCATTATAGGCCACTTTAATATATACTAAACGAATATGAAAAATGTTTTGTGTTGAATTCAAATCGAGATGGGTTTGTAATCACAAACAGATTATATTACAGTATACGCGTGCCATCATAAAGTTATGTAGCCTATTATAAATGACATTCTTTTATGACTCACTTCATACCTACAACCCTTGTTCCCATAAATAGACTACAACTGCAAAAGGTTATTTATTAATTACCTCAAGTAAGTTCCTCTCATGTTTAAAATAACCGGTTTTATCAGTATCTGTGGGAATTAAGCCAGCGCATTGTTTGCCTGAGATGAATTAGGCTAATGGTTTATTTGCAGTCCCCTAGTCTGATAGGACACATGAATTTGTGTGCGTTTCATTGGGAGTTTGCTAAAAAAGAGAAAGGTGTCGTGTATACGTTGTTTAACATGAGAATGATTCAGTGTCTTCTTACTGCATAGCCTTCACCTCCCAGCTGTTGTCTTTTTGAGGCTATTAGTGTTTGTGGAGTTGTTCCCACCTGTTTCTGGGGTCATGACCTCTATCAGCATTCCAGAGCACCGAGGTGTGACCTTTTGTGGTAGAGCCATAAACCAAATTTACACAAAAGCCTCCGTCGGAAAAGATCTCATGATGCTCTTTAAAAGTTGTAAAACATCTACCAAACCGTGACAGAACCGTTCAAATGAGGGCATGTGAGGAAACGTGCCGTAAAGGAACTCTGCGTGAAGGGCATTAGACAGAATGCAGCTCGGCTAAAATGCAGCGTAGGCTGCGTCGGGGATGACCTTGAATTCAAGGTCGCGTGCGTTCTCAATGACAACGGGAACACTAGCGCTTACTGTTTCTTTTTTAATCCTTTTTCATGCAGCATGCCCTTGCTTCCACACAAGCCCAGCACTCGTGCATGCATTTTGTTCTTATTAGTGTTCTTAGGAATGTCTGATTATTTTTTTATTTTTACAAAACGGACAGCAGGTTTCAGTCACGCTGTCTGACATGCATTCCTAAAATAGACCACTATAGCCTAATAATTTCCTTAACACGGGAATCTTTTCCGTTACAGCATTGCGCGGCTTTGAGACGCAACGCCTCTCTTTCTCTCAGCCCTGTGCTGTGATCAGGTTACACGGATTGTAGTCTCTCCTTTCCTCTCTCCGCAGTCACTGAACTCTGGGCCGCTGGCTCGCAGCCCAAAACTGTTGTATGAACCAGCTGACTACGGGAGGCCTAGAGCAGCGAGTTGGGTCAGTCAGTGTCACAAGACCGAGCAGACTGACATTTTCCATGCCATCTAAAGCGATGCTTGATTTACAGGCCCGCCGTTTAAGCTTCTCTGGGACAAAGGCATTCTGTCGCGTTACTACGGACTCGTTTTTTTTCTGAACGGGACGTTTTTGGACCACACAGTTTATAGTTTAGCTTATGTCATCAGCTGATAATATAACCGGCGCACTTCTAAAACAAGTAGTAGGCTAAAACAAAAGGCCACATGATGATATTAAAACGAGTTTTTCTACGAACAATGGGTAATAAACATACATTACAAAAGACTTCCAGATAGGCCTACACGTAACACTAAACATGAAATCAAATGTAACATTAAGCAGCCTGGTTTACATAACAGATAACAAAATAAGAAACATACCCAAAGGTGATGCGTCACGCAGAAACTTCTGGGAACGTCAGTTTACGTTTTTTCACTGTAAATTATAAGACTCTTTTTTACAGTATGTTTTTACTGTGCTTACTGTAAAAATACATGTCCCATTACATATAATTTGGCTCCACATATGGAAAAGTCCGTTAACCAATTCACAGGATTTATTGTAGAATTCGTTCATTTTAACATGAATTAGGCTATTATTATTTTCCCTTATACTCATGAACATTTTTACACTGCACGTGCACGTGAATGACTTAATAATTAAATAAGTTCATAAAGCTGTAAGAATAATTCAATTCACGGTTAGCATTAAATCGCACTTATCCTTGGAAAATGTGTCAAATGTTTTTACTGATTACGCAATACTGCGTAACAGTGAAATGCATCAACATTAGACGAGCGTTACAGTTCAGGACGAGATGCAACGTTTTTTCGCTACAGCTTTGAAAAACCCTGTGCGAAGGCCGAATTATTTTACGTAATCACGAATCATGGCAGTTATTAAATGGCTTTGTTTTACACCACGCGCGTAACGTTTACCCCTCACACAGTCCCCAAAATAGCTCGAGATGTAAGAAATCTGAATAAAGGCTTCTGATAATAACTCAAAAGTGTGTAAACTCGTGAGTCACACATACTGTAGGTCAATTTCTCTTTATTGTTTAAAGCTCTGCTGCCTCTTGTGACGGAGGCGCAAGGACTCGTGAGCGGACGTAACGGAGAAACAGTCGACGCAAGAGCAGAGAGGGAGGAGAAAGAACGAGGATATACGTAACCGGGATCTCAGCTGTATTAGCGGAAGACAGGATCCAGGCTTCCAGTGACAACCGAAACAGCAATATGGGGAACTAGTCCAGGGAAGAGCGAATCAAACACGGATTAAACATACTTGTTTGCTCAACCGACTGCACTCGCGCCGCCATTCATTCAAAATATCGAGTAGTTGCATTGATTTTATGTCTAAAAATGATGGCGTATCGTACTTAATACTGCACCAGAATTGCTAAGGTAGTATTTAACAAATAGGCAGAGCATCTGCTCTTTAAATCGGCGTGTAGGACAAGACACAGTACTGTAATATATGTGATAGTGCATATGTAAATATCGGATTTAGTGTTTGCTCAAGAGTTTCTTTGGTTGGCTTCGAGGCACCAGGAATGCTCTCTGAAATACTGGTAAGTATTTATCCAACCGGCTCCCAGCAACGCAATGCTCCTTTATTTTGTGTGAGTGTAAACAATGTTAAAGCGCCTGGTGATAATCGTGATTCTGGTGTCATACAGTCTATCACTGGCAAATGTCCGCTGTCGCTACCAATATTTCCAATGTTACGCTCAGCAGTAAAAACTTTACACTGTAAATAGGTCAGTGTGTTCTGATAGTTTGATTGTAGGACTACTAACAGCGCCAGAACACGTCTTGGCAGATTTGATTTAGTGTCTAACATTTAAATTCGCAGACTCTAGCTTATTCGTTGCATATAAATGAGTATTATGCGCCTTTACTGCGATAAAAATGGGGAAAAGTCCGCAGTAACACTTTGCAGCACGCTGACCTTGATCGAGTTGTCCCCTAGCAGCTCATACACTGTATCAGCGCGTAAGATTTTACCTCGAGTACCTTGTACTCGAGTCATGTCGCATTTCCAGGACAGCCCTTCAGTCTGGAAACAAACTACATCAGGCGCGACACATCTGCTTTGCATTCTTGTATTTGAGGCATTTCACGTCGTCACTGACATAATGCAGTTGGTACAAGAAGGTAGTAATTTAATTTGGCTATTATAAGTCTGTGCACACTTTGAAGTAGACAGTGACAGCGGTTATGTTGTCAAATGTAATCAAAAGCCGTACTTAACGCTTCACGTACTAAATCGTTTACATCATTAAAAAGTTTAACATACAAAGATTAAAAAACAGTTTAAAATGACGTACTCTGACCAGAAATAGACTCCAGTCATGTCAATAAAAGCCGATTGTTTTACATGGATTCAGTTGCCTTCATGGGGGCAGACATGTTAAGATCACGTGACGTGACTAGCCTTAAATTAATTAGGGTTTATTGCAAAGTTGATTGCATTTCTAATAACTGAAATCTGTGTGATTCTGCATCTTGCCACTAGTTGTCAGTATAAATTCCACGGTATACTTTTTACGCTACTTCGGCACAGTCGAACATATACAAGTATGCATTCGAAAAGTATACTGCTAATTGCAAACACAAGCGGTGGACATATGCACTAAAAATGTCATCCTTGTCAAGTTTTTGTACTGAGCGGTTAGAAAAAACTTGCTGCACGTATACAGTACGCACATATTGTGCTGATGACAAAATTTGTATCACGCATATGCCTACCCTAGCTTACATAGTATACTTTGGAAAAATTGGGCTGTACATGTACAGTATGCAGGTACTGTGCTGATAACAAAATTCACACTGCATACACTAGCATGCGTGTAAAAACTGAAAAAAGTTTTTTGCATCATAGTTCTTGTAAATGTCTTTATAAATGAATATTATTATTAAAAATATAGCAAAAACTGAGAAATACATAATGGTTAGCTTTTATTTTTTAGTCAGCATTTTTAAATCACTGATAATGAAAGACAAGGTTACCGTTTTATGTTTTTTTTTTTTTTTTTTTTTTTTTGTTGTTTAAACTTTATTGTTGTCTAGATGTATGTCAAGATTTGCATTTTCAATTTAAATTTTTTCATTTATTGGCATAACAAAAAATAAAATATTACAATTGAGTTAAGTTTAATTTAAACATAATGACTGAAATGTTAATTTAAACATTTACATGATTTACAAAATATTTTTGTTTAAAACTCAGTCGTAACTGGTTTCACCAGAGTTCAAAAGGTCAAGGGTGAATAGTTTTCACAAAAACTGTGTCAAGCATTATTGCAGGTATTTATTATAAAAAATGGTTACATATAAGTCTATGTAGGTTACATTTGTGATTAAAAAAAGTATTTTTCTAATGGCTGTGTATAAATAATTTATAGAAACTGTCTTTGAAGTGTTGGTGACCACTAGGCCCCTCTTGGACGTGATTGGGTATCTCTGGTCTTAAGAAGTTGTAATCCAGTTTAGCAATTAACCTTTCAATAGTCAAGGCTCGGTGTACAAGGTCACCTTTTGAGATCTGCTCTGACAGTCTTTGCTCTACAGTTGTAATTGCATGCATACTGTAGTCGAAGTTCAAAGGCTAACGCGCTACTTATCTCAGATTTCTCTGCTGAGAATCAGATTTACACAGTAAACTTTAGATTAGAAATCAGTTGATCACTGCTACTATGCTTTAATTTTACACAAAGCAGCAACTGACGACAATACGGACTACTGTGACTAGTTTAAGAATAGGACCAATGTCACCAAACACAACTAGCATTCTGAAGTAGAGCTGTTCCTAGTGTACCTCAAAAAATAAATCCGTAACCTAAAGTGATATAAAAAGACAAGTAGAAATCTTTAACTAATGTTACAGAACAACTGCAGCACTGAAGTCTAAAACAACAGTTTCACTTTTGGACATTAAAAAATGTGACACAGACATTAAGTTCTTTTAAACAACATTATTCAGTGCTGTTTGTTACACCTATACGCTTCATAGCAGGTAACTTACAAGGAGAATAGAGTTACTAAAAGATCAGATTTATTGGCGAGTATTTGGGCTGCTTCAACCTGACTTTTGTCTCAAAATATAATGTTAAATGTTAAAAAAAGCTCTACCAACTTAGTTTATTTGCATGTTTCTCTCATTGTCACCCTTTAAAGTTATATCTGAAATCAGCTAACTGCACCAAAGTCCCTGGGATAGTTTATCAATGTACATTTAATATCTCAACAAGATACATAATACCTTTTTGTGTGATTTTTGTTAATCTTATCACAAATTATTCTTTCTTTTGCTCAGTATTGTTTTAGTATCATTAAGTTTTTTTTTTGTTTTATTAATATTTTGGATTAGTTTTTATATTTTCCATTTTATTTTAATTTTAATTAAGGTTTTTGTAATTTTTTGTTATTTAAATGTTTTTTTTAAATATGTCTATATATTTATTAATTTTTGTTTCAGTGTTAGTTATTTTAGCACATCACAAATGAAATGATAAATGTAGCCTAAGTTTTTATTACTATTTTGAATTAGTTTTTTATTTTTACATTTCATTTTAATTTTAGTTTAAGTTTTAGTAATTTTTTTTGTTTTAAAATGATTTTTAAATATGTCTATATCAATTTTTGAATCAATTTTAGTTTGTTATTTTAGTATATCAAGTTGAACTAAATGAAATGAGAAGTGTTGCTTTAACAACTTGAAATAAAATAAAATACAAAAAAAAGATTTCCATTAACGTTTATTTTAAGTAAGAATTTTGCTATTGCCCATATCTCTTTCATTCTTACTTTGAACTTGCTAAATTGTCTCTCAGCTGTGAAGCACATTTTTCTTCACATGTATTTGCTGTCACACACACAGATCTTTTGGAGTTCCCGTGCCTGTCCTTCAAACCCCTCCAGTGACTTTGACCTTTGGAATGTGTCAGAGAGCGGAGGGGGAGGGGAATGTTGTGCACAGAAATCATATGAGAGTATCCGAGTGTCCGAATGCGTGTGAAGATTGAGTGAATGACAGTGAGCAGGACCGGAGAATGGGTGCATGGGATAAAGACAAAGAAATGGTTTCTCTCTCAGTCAGCATTTTGTGCTAATGGTGTGTAGGTGATGTGGTGTAAAACATGGATACGGTGTAACAGACACAGATTATTACGGGGTACAAAATAAGCCCTATATGAGGTTTATTGACATTGGCCAGGACAGACTTTTTTTTTTAAACAAACAAAAGAGAGAAATAAATGCAATACCTAATGCTGAGACCACATTTACGGCTAATGTTGTCTCTGATTAAATCTGACATTTTTGTTAGATATCTGCAATGCTTTTATGGGAGTTTTAATTTAGTTTTAGTTTCGAGATGAAGATGTGGTTCAGACTAGTAGCAGTTTTGGTATTATTTATCATTGAGCCACTTCATAGCAACGTGCGTCTCTGCTGATGCAATCCATTATATAAGGCCTTATTTTGTAATGCATAGATCTGTCATGTATATTCAGTCTCATACATTTTTTTGATTACTGGCTGATTTTCTCTTTTCTTGTCAGGGTTCCTGATGCCCAGTTTGAACTGACCTGTAGTCTTCTGACACCAAAAGAAAGTGAGAGGTTTTTCAGCATACACAAGACTAAAGACCTTTGGCGTTTGAGCAAAAGGTAAGCTAATAGTTGTAAATATTTTTTCTTATATTTTATTATTTTATTATAAAAAATATTTTTATTCATACTCTTTTATTTTATCATATATTCCCTCTTTAAAGCACTGATGTAACACTGCTTAACATATAAAATATAAATAAAAACGTTTCATTTTTAAGCAATTAAAAGCTGAGGATCTTCAGTAGCTGTAGGAATTATAAAACACATAGATCATATAATCCTAGATCTATTTGAGTTCAGACCTGCTGTATTTAGAGTCCCTGGTTTTATTTTGCCCTTTTCTGTCTCTCATTACATCAAACTTATTAACATAACTGCCTTGAGCTGAAGAAAAACAAACGACTTGCCACAGTGCCTCGTTCTTTCCCCTTTGCTTTTATTATATGTATGGAATAATCAGTCACTAATGCTAAAGCTTTTTCTTTTATCAATCATTATTGCGTGATTATTTGAATATATTTTGTAAAAATGCGTGGCTGCCTGTGAGCAACTCTCCTCCCTCCTGAAGGCATGACTCATGACACGTTTATCTGGGGGGAAAGTGAAATTCAAAGATGCACACTGCTAACTAAACTAAGCTTAGGGCATGTTTATGGGAACACAGACAGATTTCCTTGCGTTTGAAAGGCGGTGAATCAATGAATAGCTATTTTTGGGTACATATTCTCCGGTAGAGTCGTTTGGAGGAGGTGGGACATATCTTGAATGAGTAAAGGTAAGTTAGCGAAAGCTAAGCTAGTTTAGCATGTTCTTATAAGTGGGGAGCAACACAAAGTTAAACACAAAAATTACTTTTAAAATGTATTAAACATTATAGAAAGGGAAAAAAGAATCCAACCTTACGAATTCAAACAAGCATCAATCCGGATGTATTTAGGCTGTGTAGCTTTGCAGAGTACTATAGGAAGTGATTGATTTGGTTGATAAAGTTGTAAAATAGCACACTGAATATTGTTGTTTTCACATTCACATTAGCTATGCCCGACTCGTGAACGATTTGTTATTTTGAGGCATCCTTTTAGTGAACCGGACTGACTCGGTTCGAGCGGATCTCGAGTGAACAGCTTCGACTCTTTGAACCGATTCGTAATGAGCAGAGAACCAAGTGATATGATAATAGAATTTGAAGTGGAGAAGATTTGACTGATGGGTCGAAAAATAAGATGCTTTTATAGCAGAATAGCAGAAATATTACAAATAAAACGTACTGTAAATATATTTACGATTTGGTTGTATAACAGTTATATCAACACGCAAACAAGCGATTTGGTTTTAATTAATAGCATTTTATTAAAACGTGCCAAAACTCAGTAGATGTAAATGGATGTTAGTATCGTTTAGTGTAAATGAACGTTACATTTATCATGGCTGCAACTGCAAACTGAACTCAGGCATATGAATTGCAATAAGCTCCCTTATTAATCAAACTTAAACAGCAGTATGTGCAAATGTATTTACTGGAGGATTTTAGAGCATAAAATATGCCACGCCGGGATGATAGGGACCATGTGATTACGTAATAACGCCATGACGCACGAAAGCCGCTAAATCGTTTTGAACCGGTTCTTTGGAACGAACTGTTCGAAAGAACCGACTCACGGAAATGTGTTGGACTTCCATCACCACATCAAATTTTAAACAAGCTGACAGTTTAAAGTCCTCTATTTCTATGTTTAATGAACCGAATCGGATGTCGCACATCGGTGAGGTTCACGTGAACCCCTGCGGGAGAGACGCACGTGTGTAATGACGGTCGTTGGCACCGCATGATCAGATTGCTGCTTTTCCTTTGTAGTATGTCATTTACATGTTTGAACAGGAACGTTCCTCCATCATCCGGTTCTTTCAGTTTGATGAGGGATTTAGAGATCTCAGTTTGTCCTCACAATGAAAACAGATGGTAGCATAATTCGATAGCGAAAAGTGCTACCTATCAGATTTTGCTTCCAGCATGATATTAATAAGGTGTGAGGCTTCATTAACATGTACACCTACCCCAACCATAAACCTACCCTTACAGTAGGATAAATACAGTGTTGGTAGCATAATCTGATAGGTAGCATTATTTGTCAGAGCAGTGGCGCGTGCCCTAACTAGCCACGTGGTCATTATTAGGTTCACTGGAGAACTCAAAAGCATTGAAAACAATCTCTGAACAGGTCAAAACTAAAGAGTGAGAACAAGTGACTTGTACACTCCACAGTTGTTACTGTGGGTTTGTTTTAACTGGGAAACAGTTCTCACAAATGTTCCATATTTATCATATAAGCAGACTTTTCTGTTGGTATGGGGAGTATAGGTTAAATTCAAAGTTCGGGTGTTATGTAAATTTGGCAGAAAGTACAGTGGACTTGAAGGCATTGGGGCACAGTTACATTCTGCACACTCGCCAAAGTTGCAACACATCACACATAACCAGGTGAAAGGGGAATATGTGTGTGTGTGATGTCCACCGAGGACAAATGAAGAAGGAAATTTAGTTTTTGACCATAATCTGAGTGGCAGACAATAATCATGATGACTCAGTAAATGTGCATTAACCTATGTGTAGTTCATACAATATACGACTCGTATTTCAGTCAGGAAGCTCACAAACCCAGTATTGCTCTAGTAATCGTAAGGAGCAGATGTCATTGCTGGTTGTGTTCCCTACTTGGCAGTCGTTCTGCAACTTGGGTAATTTCCATGTGTTAATGCGCTAGAACGTTTCTCTTTCTCGCAAAATGCTTAAAATGGCAAAATGAGCAAATTTAAGAAATGGCATGATAGGTCAGTTTGTCCCTGAGGGGGGTTTATGGACTGTGGGTACCGTGGAGTGGTTCAGAGTCTGTAGGGCATCACTTGTGGTGGTATAATTAGAGGATTGGTTCTCTCTCCTGGATTAATGACCCTAATCTGCTGTGGGCGGAGGCCATGCCACTGGGATTATGGACAGATTTGCGCAGAATTCTGTTCTTCAGTTTGAATTGCTGTATGTGTTGTGTGTAGATCTTGTAGCAATACTTCAAGGTAATTTATTAATACTGAACCCATGTATTCATACCTGATACTACCAGTAGAACGAAATCTCAAGATATTTTTAAGATTAACGATTAGAGCTGCTGTTGTGTGAGCGTGTTGAGCACTTTCTTACAATGTCCTCTCTCTTGGGTACTGCTGGGAAATTGATTAATTGTAGTGAATTGGTTTGTTCGGAGGTTTCAAAGGGGAAAACAAAGGAAACGGCTCGCAGATATCCTAACATAACACTGCTTGAGAGAGTGAGGACGTATAGGTGCTTGTTCGTTGAATGCTGTCTGCTTGCTCAGCATGCACCTGCATGTTAACTGAATGGAAAGAAGAGCAAGGATTACTGAAAAATAAACTAGTTTCCATCATTACAGGGAAAAACCATTTGTAGTTTATAGCTCATAAGAATTATTGTTTAAAGGAGATTTATGCTGCGTTTACACTGTAAGGCCTATTGCACATATTCAATATTTAGACATGCATTGGTTTTTGTTCCGCCTGTTTACATTCTCTTAAGGAAAACCGATTGTTTTTGCATTATGACCTGCCAAGACTAGGGCTGGGTATCGTTCAAAAATGTTCGATATTGAACGATACTTTTTTCGATACCAATTTTATGAAATAAATTTTAACAAGATTACATTATCAAAAAAAAAACTGGTGGTTTTATTTTTCAGCTTGTTGATGTTTATACAAACTCAAAAACTCATCTCCTGAGCCACTGCACAAAGGAACAAAATGTAACCAACACAATAAATCAGTGCAAATAGTTTTAATAAAGCTCAAATAGTCTTCAGTTTACACATCTG
>NW_015642528.1:2012327-2022590 GCF_001515625.1 Sinocyclocheilus rhinocerous
GCGCTTTCGGTCGTGTAACGTTAGTATGAACGGACATCTGCATATGATCGGAACTCCACGCAGCTCCCGCGCTACTCTATACTGGTGGTATTACAGTACCACGAGAGCTAAAGAGAGCAGACTGCTCCGTATGCTTTCGAATCGCTCTCGCGGATGTCAAACACTGATCGATCTGCGCCGCACCTCTTCTAGTCGAACACTAGTGCTGCAGGCTTATTGGCTCACTGACGCTGATGAGATTAACCCCTTAGGTATCGAAATTTGGTAGTGAACGATGCAAAAGGGTCTGGCTGCAGCCTTGCACTTGCATTCTCAGACTTGCACTCTCAGACACCTGCGCACCCGCTAGCGACGTCACTTGCAGTCATTATTTTTTATTTTGTTCTATTTTTTATTACTTTTTGTTTGAATCCTGATCTTTAAATTGCACTTAATGTATTTTAATACATTAAGCCATATTACGTGTTTATGTTTTTCTACAGGAGGAAAACGCTTAACGAGAGACTTTGTGCATTGCGTTCATATTCTGCTGTTCTGTGGCCACGGATTTGCGGGTCTTGTCTTTTTCTTGCAGGACCCTGTATGTTATAGTACTAAATTAGTTTTAATCGTTTAATCACCACCACAGCTTCTTGTCTCCATTGGCAACACGCACGATTTGTATCGATTGCAAGTGACGTCACAGGTAGCGGAGAGTGCAAGTGACATTGTAATTTAGTTTCTTTTTTCTTGTCTTCACCACCTGGCTACTGTTGTAAAATGTTGAGAGATTCAAACAAAAAGTAATCAATAAATAAAATGTTGAGAGATTCAAACAAAAAGTAATCAATAAATAAAATGTTGAGAGATTCAAACAAAAAGTAATCAATAAATAGAACAAAATAAAAAATAAAAAAGACTGCAAGTGATGTCAATTGCGGAAGCGCAAGTGTCTGAGATTGCAAGTCTGAGAGTGCAAGTGCAAGTCTGCAGCCAGACCCTTCTCGAACGATGAGACGTTTTTCGATACTCGATGGTATCGAGGCAATTCGGTCGGTGCCTAAAAAGTATCGAACTCGATACCCAGCCCTAGCCAAGACGCACTAGGCTGACAACAGCACATTCTTGGATTGAATTTGTTTTTTAGTAGTAGTCCTCATAAATAATAAAAATTATCTTTTCCATTAAGGGGTGATATTTAAACCTAAACTGAGTTTTTGACTTGTGTAAGAATTTTTTGAGTGTAAAATATATTTTAATAAAATGTCCAATTTTAAATTATATTAGACAACATTTTTACTCCGAAAATACATTATAAGACATTTTTAAAAAGATCTCTCTTGGAAGAATTTTTTATCATTGATTAAATTGAAATATTCTAAATTATTTTTATCAGTACTATTGTTGTTACTTGTATGTTTTTGTATAGTGATTATTCTTAAGAAAATGTTATATTATTGTAAATTATGTATTGAAATTATACTTTTAATGTTGCCATGAATATAGCCATTGTTGCTGATATGGCGCCAAAACATACATACATAAATAAATAAACAGATTTCCTTGGTTTTAGGGGCACATTTTCTCTAACCTTACTAGAGGTATGTTTTATGTTTTGTCAGATTTTGTAATAAATTCAGTTAGAAGAACTATTTGTTCAAAACAGACAATATTGTGTCTAAAATGTAACTCACTTAAAATTAATTTCTTTTTAATTTGGGGGAAAAAAGCACTGTTTCTGGTGTGATATTGCATAACTATATCATATTTTATTACATTTATTAAACACATTTTTTCCATTTTCCCCCTTTTGAATTTGAAGGCTTTTTATTAATATTTCTTGGCATTTTTCCCTCAAGCCCATGTTCATTTCCGACCCTAGTTGTTCTGTGACATTAGATGCATGACTTCACCTTCAATCTGATGATTAACCTTCAGGATTCACACATACTAATTCCCATGCATTCATTTTGATGTGTCGAATGGTTGAATTCCAGATATGTATCAGATTTAAAACTGGATTTTGAAAATGAATCAGATGTTGAAACATCCAGTCCTTCAAGGTGATGATGATTATGATGAAATAAAAACTGAAAAGGTCCCTCTTTTTCCTCACTGTCACACATTTTTCTTCACAGGTATCATGTCTTCTAGAGAGCGACGCTCCGACCTGTACATAAAGGCTGAACCCAGCAGTCCCGAGGGAGTAGGTGGCGGCGGTGGCGGTGGCGGTGGCGGAGGCGGAGGCGGAGGCGGCGGGAGGACCAGCCCAGGAGGAGCGTCCTCAGACTCCTCTCAGAGTGGAGGAGGGGGATCCAGAGGAGAAGGTGCTGGCCGCTACTCCCCGCCCCCTTACACGCCTGCGTTACGTTGCCATTTTAAGGAGGAGGGTGGGGATGGAGCCGAGGAGGGCTCTACCGGTAGCGGAGGAGGCCGCTGCAAGTATGCGCTAAGCACGCTTCCCAAAAGACTGTGCCTGGTGTGTGGAGATGTGGCTTCTGGCTACCACTATGGAGTGGCTTCTTGTGAAGCCTGTAAGGCTTTCTTCAAAAGAACCATACAGGGTGAGCATGTCTTACTGTGTACCAGATTCACTTGTCGTTACAGATAGCTTGTAAGTAAGCCAAGCCCGCTAGTTGTGTGAATCAGTGTTTCCTGTCCCCCTAAGAGCCACCGCTGAAATCATATTTATCCAGAATTGAATGTGATGAGATACCTTCAAATAATACCAAGAAAACATGTTTTTCTGTTGCATTGTTTTAATTGAATTATAATCCGTATAATGCCATAATCCGATTTGAAAACAAATGTCTTTTATAAGCCGGCTCCTTTTAATGAATCGCTCAAAAAGACTCAGAAGTTAAAGGTTTGAATTATTTTTAAGAATCCTTCACTGAATTGATTCACTGAATCTTTACTTTCAGTTATGTCTCGCTCAAAATTGAGCTGTTTTGTGTATCACAATTTTTTTAAATGTAGTATCGTTACTGACTAGTTCCTATGACATGAAATTAAAGGTATTTTGTATTATTTTAATTAAATGAAAAAAAATATAAGATAAAAAAGATTAAATATTAATAATTAAAAATATTATTACTTCTTTTTATGTTAATTATTGATATTTGTTGTATACAAAAATAGTTTTTTTTATAAATAATAGATCATATTTTTTATGTATATTAGTGAGCTCTTTGCTACAAAAACTTACTTCTCTAGAAAACACTGTTCTGGACATTTTTATAACATCTTCACCTCCATCTAACAGGTAATATTGAGTACAGTTGTCCTGCCTCCAATGAATGTGAGATCACCAAGCGCCGCAGGAAGGCCTGTCAGGCGTGTCGCTTCACCAAGTGCCTCAAAGTAGGCATGCTGAAAGAAGGTAAGGTGGCACCTGGCCAGCACAACCAATCCTCTCTCTTACGATACCTAAGTACCTCAGTGTACGGTGTGATCCACAGGCAGTGCCAAAATCCTAATCCCCTTTCTGTGTTTGGTGTAGGTGTCCGCCTGGACCGAGTCAGAGGTGGACGGCAGAAATATAAGAGACGCCCGGAGATGGAGAATGCTACGTACCAGAGTGCACCGATACCTTTAAGGAAGGAGGGAGAGAAGGGTAATAATAAAAAATATGTATTTATTTATTTAGAATTTAAAATTTATGTGTAATTGTATTTATTTATTTTAAACAAACTTAATTTTATGGCCTGCAATTACTACTGCATAAACTTGGCTTGATTATTCAGATGAGTAATGTTGTTTCTCTCAGGCTCATCCAGCATCATTGTGTCTCATCTGCTGGTGGCAGAGCCAGAAAAGCTGTTTGCTATGCCAGACCCCCTGCAGCCTGACACGGCCCAGCGCACGCTCACCACTCTCTGCGACCTGGCCGACCGGGAACTAGTTGTCATCATCGGCTGGGCCAAGCACATTCCTGGTAAGTGAGAGCAAGAAGAGGAACAGCAAGACGGTTGGCAAGGAGACCGTGTCAATGAAGCTATTCTGGTGTCGAGCTACCGGTTACTCACTCTCCTGTTACTTAACTTAAGCTACCACATAGTTCTGCCTGTCTCAGTCTGATTCATTGTCTGATTCACATTGCACTTGAAACTAGAAAGTAATTTCTCGATCTGGTAAGCCCTTATTTGATTGGCTGACTAAGGGCACAAAGGGTTTTATATCATTCTGCCTGAAAACATAGTGTGCGTCTCCATCAGCTCCCTAGTTTAGTAGTCAGGGCACTGATCAGGGAGGCTGTCTCAATCGCAAAAACCTTCCAGTGCACTGAAATGTTGACTCTCTACAAAGCACCATGAAAAGCAGGGAGCATCAATAGTCGCCATGTTCCCTTATTCTGAAGTGTGAATTTGTGTACATTAGGTGTGGGCGATATGACCGAAATCTTATATCATGATGTGAGTCATTTTATTTCATGGTAACGATATATCACGATATAGTTATTTTTGCTTTAAATAAGGTCTTTATGATAGCAACATTTTTGATACCTTAGAAATTTCATCATTCCAGTGTTAATATCACAAAAAACTAATACTAGCCTAAAAAAAAAAAAAAACAGCTCACTGAAGACAAGTAAACAGTCAGCGAGTAAATAAGAATAAACTACTTACAAGCAATAGGACAAAAGAACTGCAGTAGAACACATAAATAAGAAACGCTACATACATTGTATAAAGTAATCAAATGAATAAAAACACTGCATTTTCATCACTGTAAATTAAATATGTATTTCTTCTTATTAAAGTTACAAAAGTGATTTAGTCGAGAGCAGTGAGAGATTTTCACTCTTTTGTTGTTTGATTAACATGAATGACAGACAGCAGGAATATTAGACTGCTGTCACTTTAAGAGCTGCACGGATCCAATTTACTGTTACACATGTTTCTCAGCTGTTTGCTTTTACTTAAGACCTAAATTACTGTGTTTACAAGGATACTTGCAAAGACGGGCATTTTAACACATGAAAGTGTTTGTATCAAGGCCTATGAAGCGCCAAAAATGACTCCGTTCAATACTCCCACGCTCTATGATGAACACTGTCTTCATGTGCTCGCGGCTCTCTGACAGCGTTCTCTCAGACAGTGCATGCATATAGTGAAATTAATTCTCTTTCGCTGCTGATTGCGTTTTAACGGCTTAAAATCACTTGTTTTTAAACAGCAATGCTTAAAACAAGTGCAAACGATAAATTCTCGTGACCACGTAGCACAGCAACATCACATGAGCGTGTAACCACAATAGAGACGATGGTCTAAAATCTCTACCGGTTATCTAATGTCAGCCAATTAATGTCCAATTAGTGTCTTCCGGTATATCGCCCACTCCTAGTGTACATGATATAGTGATTCTTGACCTAGGGATCTAAATGAGACGCATCCTATAATGTATTAGACTAATGGAGGATGAAATAATCACTGGATTTTGTCAGGAATCACCTGCCAGTTTAGTGGCATCAAATTGTGTTTTAAACAACTAGTAAGTATTGTTAAATTCATATACAGTTTGTATGTTCTGCAATTTGTTTGTTAGTTCCTGCTGTTTTTATGGTGGTCCATTATTATGGCCTAATCTATTTCATGCATGTAAAAACAAAGGAACAATATTTTTTGCTTTACGTCAGTCAGACATCTGCAATTATGGTGACTGAATAAACTAACTGGCCAGAATAATTTGCACTGTGAACCAGATCTTATGAAGGGCCACTATTTTCCACTAGAAAAAATAGCGTAATTGTATTAATTGTAGTGGCAAACGTCGCTTGCAATCTGTGCAAAAAGTAGCAGACATCCTCTTCTTGAAATATCCTCTTTTCATTCGCGGTAATAGTTATTCATCATGTTTACTCATGCAAATGGTTTATCTGGGTACTTATACTTACACATTTTACTGGGAAGTGTTACTTACTGGCCAAGTTGCACTAATATACTTGGTGGTTGGAAGGAAAGCAGATCATATGCTAATGTGCCAATAACAGGCTAATATTTCAGGAGGCTATGAAAAAGCCAGCTAGAAAACAGCTAGCAGCTTTTTAGTCACTGATATTTTCACATTTCTGCACTGCCTGAAAGTCCTGATCAATCACAGCTGTCTGTAGAGAACAGGTGCCTAAAGAAAGATTATAATTGAAGGGAACTGGAGCAGGTGAGTCAGAGCTCCAGTCAGAACGTGGAAACCTTTTCTCCTAATTGCTGTCCGAGCTCAGTCTTGGAAGGAGCGATTTCAACCGCTTTTGTCAGTCTCTGGCTTTTTTCAAGACCTCCAAATTTAGAGCACTATTGTGAGTGTCCACCGTGTCTAGGTACTCAACAACAACTCTTATCCCGCTCTCTGCACTCCACATACACTAGATCTGAAGAGCGGGCCTTTACAGTCTCCGTAGGAGGGGAGGATTGTGGGATTAACAGTGCTGACAGAGACAAAAAGTTGAGAAATGTTCAACATTATGCAAATGAGTGGCGAAAAATGCGTCTTTATGAGGTGAAGGTGGTGACATCTGTCATAAGCTTTTCGAAATCTACCGACAGTGCTGGAGTTTCACATTGTTACGTATTACTATATTTAATTAAATTCATAAATGCAGTTAATTAATAAATGCATTAATATATATTAATAAAAACATTATAACAGTATTAATTAATATCATGTAGCCTTTCCCAATTAAGCAAGTATTGCTTCAGTTTTTTTCAAATCAATTATTCAGTAAACAGTGTTAAGTGGTTTTCACTTTTTCATGTCATTTTTAAAATGTTTTATTAATAATACTGACATAACAGACTGTGGCAGGTCTTTTACGCTAATATTTCAATACTTTGTCACCCATCTGATTTTTGACCAACCTTTTGCATTCATTTAAGACGAGCCATCTGTGTTTGTGTATTTTGAGCATGTTTTCTTCTGCACCAGTGGACGTGCGGCGTGAACCTCTGTCTTTTTTTCTCCCTCATCCAGGCTTTCTCTCGCTGTCACTGGCTGACCAGATGTCCGTGCTGCAGTCGGTGTGGCTGGAGGTGTTGGTGTTGGGGGTGGCGTACCGTTCTCTCGGCTGTGAGGACGAGGTGGTGTTTGCTGAGGACTTCGTGCTGGATGAGGAGATGTCTCGTGTGGCCGGTCTGACTGAACTCAATGCCGCCATCAGCCAGCTCGCTCGGCGTTTCAGAGCCCTGCAGCTGGACCGCGAGGAGTTCGTCATGCTCAAGGCCATCGCGCTCACCAACTCAGGTGCACTTTCTGTCAAGATTTTCCTATTAATGACTCATTCATTCCGCAGTCTATTTTTGTTCCCTGAACAACCGGCTACCTTCTGATCACAACCTGCATGACCCGACTGAGTCAGCCAGTAATTAAGACCAGACCGTATTCTGTTTTGTGTAGTAAACGTACCTGTCTTGTCACCGTCTGCTTGTATGAATTCATCCCCCACCCGGAAGAACCCATGAAACATTTGATTACGGTAAATATTAAATTCAACACCCGTATCTGCTTCACCCACAGAATCTGTATTTGTTATGCAAATACTCTGGGAGTCGCATGCTTTGAATCTTGAACACACCCAAGACCTCTTCCTTACACCTCATATATCTGTGTGTACATGCTAAACATTAGCCCCCACCAACACAACTATTCATGGGGCAGTGACCTTTAGCACACGTGGCAAGAGTTAATTAGCAAGAGAGGTTCATATTATATGTTTTGGATTTCTTTTAAGAAACTAATATTTTTTAGAAAGGATGAAGTAAATTGAACAGAAGTGACAGTACTGTTTTTAACATTGATAATAATAATAATAAATATTTCTTGAGCACTAAATCAGCATATTACAATAGAAAACAGTATTCTTTGAATTCAGCCATGAGGTAAATCTGTGATGTTTAGGTCCTCGAATGTCTTCGCTTTATGCCAGTTCATGTCACCAAACGTGATTTTTCAGGTTTACATCTACATTTATGCAGATTTTGGTATAATGCATAAAATAGCTAGGTGGAAACGCAAAGATACAAAAAATGTCCTAAATGCACATAAAAAATGTATGCGCTCAATTGAGGTGGATAAATGTTTTATTTAATTTAGAATGTCTGCGCATAAACACATTTACTGGATTAATTCGTCAAAAAGTCATATGACTGGATAATTTGCTTGTAGAATGATCCAACATGCTGTCATTACAGACATAAAGCAATTGCAACTTGAAGTTCATCAGAGTTTTTTGTCTGCACTCTCTAAGCCACATGTAATTCAGTATTTTCAATTAAAGTGGCTTCAATAGTTAAAATTAATTTTTTTTAAATTTTGTGCCAGTTTTCTCAGAAGTAATGATTTTGTTCTCCTGAATACTTGAGATGAAATCACAACTTTGGAAGAGTAACATTGGTTTTATTGGTCCTGTTTACACCTGGTCACTGGATATCTATCTGATTTGTTAAAACGGTTCCATTTACACTTGGCCACATAAATGTATCTCCACAAAATTGATATAAGTCAGATCTTAAATTCCCGCGCTATATGCAAATTTACATTCACATCAACGAAAGCAACAGATATGCACAACATTTTATTCATCATCAGCTAATTTCAAGATGAAAGACAGGTGCAAGAGCGGCATCAGCACTGGAAAGATAACTTAGTATTACTACTTTTTATGAATGATTGTGTGTGTTGAGTGTCTGTGACTTACTTTCAGTTTCATTTGCGGCAGTTTGCACGTCGGTTTGCTGAAGAAATACTCAGCTACTCATTCATGACGATGCATGTAGCTTTAGCGCTCTCGTATCTGACTATAACGTACTCTCACACGTTTATTATTTTAACATTTTGGGAGTTCGGCGCCAATAGCCTCGTGGTTAGTGTGTCGACACATAGTGCGACTGCGGTCACGGCGACCCGAGTTCGATTCCCGTCTCGAGGTCCTTTGCCGATCCCGCTCCCCTCTCTCCGCCCAGTGCTTTCCTGTCATCTCTCTACTGTCGTATCTCAATAAAAAATGTATAAAAAGCCCATAAAAATAACTTTTATATAAAAAAAAATAAAAAAACATTTTGGGAGGGATAAAATTTACATATGTGATTTTAACAACCAGATGCATTTACCCTTGTTCAGTTTCGTCTGGGATGCGTCCAAGACCACCTCCTGAAGCGGTTTCAGCGATCAGATTTAAATCTGTCTCGAAAGCGTTTCGGAGGGCATTTACACCTGGTCTTTTCACGATCGAATCAGAGAAAACGCATAAAGTGACCAGTTGTAAACAGGCCCGTTTAGATATGAAGGTCTAATCACTCATCCTCTTCTTCTCCTCTTTCAGACTCGGTGTACATCGAGGACATGGAGGCCGTGCAGAAGTTACGGGACCTGCTGCATCAGGCTCTGCTGGAGCTGGAGGTCCAGCGACACCCTGACGACCCTCAGCGTGTGGGACGTCTCCTCCTCACCCTGCCCCTCCTCAGGCAGACCGCCGGCCGGGCCCTCACCACTTTCTACAGCATCAAAACCCGCGGCGGAGTGCCTATGCACAAACTCTTCCTGGAGATGCTGGAGGCCATGATGGACTCACCCTAGAGAAGAGACGACGTCGGATGAAGGATGAAGAAAACGGCAAACTTTTTGTCTTTTTGTGTGCGCAAGGGCTACAAAAGCCAAAAGAAAACACTTTTTGGGGTTGAATATGAAGAAGACGCTTCGTGTAGCTGTCCGCCGGTACTGATCTTTCACATCCAATGCTCCTCCTTCACTTGATTTCAATGGGTACCACGTCAACACAGACTAGGGTTAGACACACTTAATATTTATATCAGTGTTCGAGAAACCGTGTAATTCATTCTGTCACTTCACAGCCATCCTGATAAGTGTTTCTAGGAGCTAACCATTACTGTAAACTCAGAGAAATTCACGTGCCAAGGGCGCCTACTGAGACTGCAGCAATATGAACGATTCAGCGATATGTCCTTCTTTAACAATGGTAGGCCATCTAAACAAACTGTCACTATCACTACAGTTATAACAGAGTAAGCTTTTTTTTTTCTCCTTAAATCGTTGCAAAAAAGGCACTTGTGTAAAGTTAATAACTAGGGTTGGGCCGATAGACGATGCCATCGTCCATCGCCGATGGCTGACAGACATCACGATGTTAAGCTGACATCGTGATCCCCCACCACCCCCTCTCCCGCAATCCGCCGCATCCCAGTTCCGTGTTCGGAAAGGAAATTAAGTGTACTACGGAAACCCTAAAGGGGTTCATAAAACAAATATTTCAATACTTTTTCTCGCAATTATATC
>NW_015642528.1:2022702-2025888 GCF_001515625.1 Sinocyclocheilus rhinocerous
GGCTAACCTTTTAGTGGCTCCGTATAACGCGTTATTTGTTTCACGCTTCGGGCACACCCCTAACCCCGCCCCCCGATGTCATGGTCCATCACAATGTTTCACTGTAGACATCGTCCGATGCCAATTTGGTAGACATCGCCCAACCCTATTAATAACGTCTTTTATAATGCACTCGCCATACTACAAGTGCTATTTAACTTTGTCCCGCTAGCTTTTTGTGGAATATGCAACACATAGGTAAAGATGTACAGGAGGAAATACAGCTCAAGACAAACAAATTTCAGTTTACTGATACTGCAAATATACTGCGACATCATATTACTACGTAAAGCAATATGAAAGATTTCATAACTCATTTGATGTCAGCCGTTTTTAAAAACGAGAGGCTGCCATGCCACGTTCTGCTTCGAAACGAAATTTAGTAGTGGTGTAGTCGCATAGCAAAGTAGTTTTTTTGATTGTAGTAAATTTTAATAAACCATGCCGTCCTTTGTATATTAGCCAAGTGTTTAAAAATAATAACGTCATCGTTTTGGGATATGGATTATGTGAATGGGAGATTATGGGTACTATAAATGCTGAACTGAACCAACAGTGCATCTAAATCAGGGTAAACGGGGAGTTTTTTCCTCCTGTAGGCCACTACTGTAGTTTGATTTTTGCTGTAATAGTTTTTCAGACGGCGTGGGACCCTCTGATATCGTCCTCGATACTTCAGATGACACTGGCCTGCTTGTGAATGATTGGGAGTAATTCATTTGGAAAGACATTTTTAGTCATTCAGAAGAAAGATCATATTCTGTATTACAATCCTTCATTTGTGCACGGACGCAGCCGGACAGTCGCAGGTTCATTCTGTGATATTCAAACTGAAAGCCTCTGTGGTGCAGAGCAACATTTAAATGCAAATTGGAAAGCCTCACGATTTGGGCTCATCCCGAGCCGTCGCTTCGAGACTCGTCGTTTGGTTGTTTTAGGATGTGTTTGCGTGATCTCCTCATAGTTGTTTGTTTGCAGACGCTCGTCTGGTATTATATGCAATCATACTCCGTTCAGAGTGCTACAACTCCTCTACCTTTTTTGTTTATTCTACACATGTGAAAACAGGAGGCAGTAAAGCCAGTTGCCATTTTGGCCTCTTTACCAATTTAAGTACTAAAAATGAAAAGCACTATTGTACAGAGTTAGACCTGGGAGGTGACGCCACATCTTCAGGGTGATTTTCACTGTACACTCTAAAAAATGCTGGGTTAAATACAATCCAGTGCTGGGTAAAATAGGGACAAACCCAGCAATTGGGTTGTTTTGACCCAGCGGTTGGGTTACTACCCAGAAGGTTGGGTTAAACATTTAACCCAACCGCTGGGTAAAAACAGCCCAATTGCTGGGTTTGTCCCTATTTTACCCAGCACTGGGTTGAATTTAACCCAGCATTTTTTAGAGTGTATGCTGTTCGCAGCAATGATTGTATGAGCGCTCTGAAAGGGGTTCGCTGCAGATACCCGTCACAGACGCAGAGGGAAAGAATCTTCCAAGGTTGATATTTATAATAGGGATGCACCGATACCGATACTGGTCTCCTGTACTCGTACTCGTACTCGTTAAAATGCCCCGATACCAAACGCCGATTTCTGCTCAACATTAGGATTAATCTGGGTCTGCAGATGTTTTTAGTGCAGGATACTGAGGGGATGTGTTTTGGGAGATCATACGAGTTTCTGTTGCTCGTTTTGTGCTCATGGTATGAGTTTAGGTTTTGGTTTTCCATATAGACTATGAAGCTTGGCCTCAGGTTTGGTATTGAAATAAAGCAATTCATTTGGGAGATTGTTATGAAATGTCTGTTTTGTATTGAATTGTTTTTTAGATTTATCCTTTTGTGATTAAAGTACTAACTTTAAGACATATGAAAGCCAGTGGACGTTATATTCTTGTGTTCATTTTCACTCAATATAGTATTGCAGATTTCAGGCACTAATATGTGTTTATCATTGCAAAACATTCTCTATTTTTTCTTAAAATTATGCCAGTTAAGGGAATTTATGGGATATTAACTTTAATTTTTTTGATTCAATCTATATGCATTTATCAAAAATGAAAAATGCTTTTTTTTTTCTTTTATACACAAGAAGTTAATGTCTCTCCTAAGTGGTTACTGGGATGTCATGGACTGTGTACATAACCATGAATGAGTGGGTCCATTCAAAGACCGCTGTAAAATATGTCAATGTTTGTGTCAATAATAACTCTAATATATTGATGATATTACAGTAGTGTTTTCATAATGGTAAGCATTATATAAAGCCATTTTGTCTGTCAGACTTGGAACATAACATATGATTGAGAGATAAATTAAATTCATGGCTAGGTGTTTTTTGTGTGTCTGTGTATATTTATGTAAATGAGCAAGCAATACCAGAATTTACCAAAATGTTTGTTTTCACATTTTTCTGTATATTGATATACTGTAAATCAAACCTCAACAGTAACACTAGTGATAACAGTCAATAGTAATAATAAGAACTACAGTAAAGAACAAAACAATATTTGTATTCCAAAATGTTGTATTTAAAAGATTAAAATCTATTTTTTACTCAATTTGCGGATGTTTATTCATATTATTGTTCTGGTATTTGTGTGGGTTGAAGTCAAATGATTGTAAATGTCTGTGCTTTTTTGTTTGTTTCCTTTTTGTAAAGCTCAGTGGTTCTGCAGTAGTAACTATTTCAACATTTTGTTCATATTGAATCACTGTGAAGAGAAAGCAAACACTAGAACGCCACAGGAAAATAGAGGTATTTTAAAATATTGTCAGTGTCAATGTGTTTTGTAATAAATTAACATGCGTCATCACTTGTCATTGGATTTCTATGTCATTTTGTCATGATCCTGTCTGTTCTTTCATGTGGTTGAAAACAAATTGTCCATATTTAGGCTTATCTAACCGGAAAATAGTGAATGAACAATTTTTTATTAAGTGTCTGGTCCATTCCATTGTTTTCATGTTGTAGGCAAAGCTGGATATGGTGCTGGCCTTTCATGTATATTTATGTAATTTTAGCGATTTTATAGACCCATTTAGTACTATTACACAGATAAAACAATATCACGTATCTTTAAATAAGACGGAGAAGTAGTGCAAACTCATAGTATTGGTCTGGTCAGCCTTTTTTTTTTTTTTTTTTT
>NW_015642528.1:2025956-2033974 GCF_001515625.1 Sinocyclocheilus rhinocerous
TTTTTTTTTTTTTTTGGGAGTAACGCCACTTTCAATCATTGTGCCACCTGCATTAAACGTGTGTGCGTGCTACTGCCCCATGTGGTTATAAGTTGTATAGCGCCACACGCGTGAACACGACCAGCGTGAATACAGCGCCACCATAAGGCCGTTTAGGGTTCAGAATCGTAGTCTATAAATTATTAGGCCTGTTTTAATTGGGCAAGTTGATGTAAAAAGATTTAATTAAGCTTATATAATTTACTGCATATGAAGCAACGCTGTATATAAGAGTGATTCTGAGTCAACAAGTAATCTCTTATAATGCTTTTTAGCACTGACATTGTGTAGGCCTATATTTAAATGATATAAATGGTTAATGTAAATATGTGACCATGGACCACAAAACCAGTCATAAGGGTAAATTTTATGAAATTGAGATTTATGCATCATATAATAAATAAGCGGAATAAATAAGCTTTCCATTGATTTCCTTTGTATGGATTGTTAGGATAGGACAATATTTGGCTGAGATACAAATATTTGAAAATCTGGAATCAGGGTGCAAAAAAAATCGAAATATTGAGAAATATATATCAGCCTTTAAAGCTGTTCAAATGAAGTTCTTAGCAATGCATATTCCTAATCAAAATTAAGTTTTGATATATTTACAGTAGGAAATTTAAAAAATATCTTCATGGAACATGATCTTTACTTAATATCCTAATGATTTTTGGCATAAAAGAAAAATCGATCATTTTGACCCATACAGTGTATTTTGGGCTATTGCTACCAATATATCCGTGTGATTTATGATTGGTTTTGAGATACAGGGTCACATATAGTCTTTAAACACATTTTGATGCTTCCCATTCACGTCAATCACATTCTATTATTCAGTCAGTAATATAATATTATAAGGATGATGATTTTTTAAATTATTTTTTATTTTATTATTATTGTTTTTTTATTATTATTATTGTATTATTGTGTTCCTCAGACCTTGGAAATTAAAAAGAAAAAAAGAAATAAAATGTAAAAAATCTTTCAGGACACATAAATTGGTAAGCAGGTAAATGTAAAACATCCTGTGGGGAAATATTACAGAAGACCAGGTAAAAAATAAATAATTATAAATATTCCCATGACATATGATATATTCTGAAATATGTCAAGTCATTATTCACATTATTTGGCTACAGAAAATATTTAGTGTTATAAGTTGCCCCATATTGGGCATATTTCCTCACTGAGTCTCTATGACATCAGAAATCATTTTAGGAATAAGCCTGTATAATTATTTCCACCATGATTAATTGGAGTTCATATTGTATTAAAGATGTCAAAATAGTAATCCATTAATCTCTCTGATTTAGACAGATACTTCATTTAATGAGTAATTCTCCCCCATAATTATCACTGGTGTCCACTGCTAACAATTTCAAATTCTGGGCTCTTTGCCTGTATATTGGTCTATGCTCACTAATTAAAAGTTGCATTTAAAAATTATAATGATCTCCCCTTGATCTGAGGGCAGATATACAGTCATCCCCCATTTACTATATACTTGCTAAAGCCCTGCAGACATATTTCATGAAAACTTTATTCTGTCTGTCAATATTTTTAATATTCAGTTTGTAGGTGAGATTATAGTATCCTTAAAAAAATGTGTCTCAAGGTTGTGCATCATCCTTGCTGTTAAATTTTCCCCTTTATAATTGCATAACTCAAAACACAAAGAAAAAATCCCATTTGTCGCAATTACACCATCATTTTTCCAGGAACTAAACTCTTCAAGGACAAATTAAACGCCCTTTCATTTTTATCAAATTGTCTGTTACCATCATTTTTTAAAATAGTAAACAACTTATAATCAAAAAATAATACATTCACATTTATTTAAATATCAGCATTAACTATCTTCTTAAAAAAGCACATTGTAGTTTAATTTGACCTTGATTTTAAGGCTTGTAATGCAAATGCCGAAACTGTAAAACTCCCCAAAAACTTACCTGTTAGCCTACTATCTGAAGGCATGATCAAATCTCAGTATATTTAAAATGTGCTATTAACTCTTAAGCATTTTTTTTTTTTTTTTTTTTTTTTTTTTTTTTTTTTTTTTTTTTTTTTTTTTTTTTTTTTTTTTTTTTTTTTTTTTTTTTTTTTTTTTTTTTTTTTTTTTTTTTTTTTTTTTTTTTTTTTTTTTTTTTTTTTTTTTTTTTTTTTTTTTTTTTTTTTTTTTTTTTTTTTTTTTTTTTTTTTTTTTTTTTTTTTTTTTTTTTTTTTTTTTTTTTTTTTTTTTTTTTTTTTTTTTTTTTTTTTTTTTTTTTTTTTTTTTTTTTTTTTTTTGTCTGATAGGCTGGAATGTTACAGAAATGTACCTTTTCACCCGTTTTACAGAATACTGAAGAAAAAATTCTGTCATCTACAACAAAGGCAAGATAAAACGACATAATTCAGCTGGACAGACAGTGAGGGTGGAGTAATTTTTGGTTTCGCATTAACAGTTAATTACTGTCCTAATACCAGTATATTATCTTTATTGGTGTAATGAAGTTAATTAGTGGCCGGTAAGAAGCTGCTTTGACGAGAATCCTTCAGTGGAGGGGCGGGAGTGGATGAGTGTTGAGTTTCCGCAGTCGCTGCTGCTATATAAACCCATGATTTCCACTACACTTCTACAGAAAGGCGTCCGTGCCTCCCTTTGCATTAGACTGCTGCACTCCACTCGCAACACCAGCATGCCGATCCAGGTAAGAGCTGCAGCAGGACATCCAGACACAGTACTGGCGTTGGCATTGCACATGACCTTGGCGCACTATTTTCTCCGGTCGCTGACTAAAATGAACGCTTCTAGATTACTGTGGCGGCCATGAGTGTTTTTATTCGCGCATTTCATAACACAAGCGCGGGTTATTTTTTTAGTGGTGGTGTGTCCGTGATGTTACGATGTTACGATTTTCTTTTCCTGATACTTATTCAAATATGTTGTGGGCGATCAGTTAAAGCAGTAGTGATAGAAGTAAACCATTTCCTTGTAGGCCTGACGCGCAACGCAAAGCTGCTGCTGGAAACGTGGAATTGGAGCGGGGTTCGCGAGTTTATGGCAACACACCATAACTGCGTACTTACCAAATGTTATCGATTATTTGTTCGATATTAAACTAATATACTAAGAAGCAAACAAAAACTAAGGAGAAATGCAGTTGTTTTATTGCATTTAAGATTCATACAACAACAACATGATCAAGAAAACAAAACAAAAATCATAAAGCAGACACTCAATTTTTAATACAGCCACAGTCTAACATCAATATTACTTTGAGAATTAGTAGTTATGGGAATTATGCACGACCAAACCTGACAAAAGAAAGAAAATAAATACTATTTTACATTAGCCTAGGCTATAATTAATAAGTAGCCCTGTACATAATCTAAAATACTAAACAAGTAAATAATCTCATTCCCCTGACTCCATTTTAAACTGTGCAGTTTATCAACCATTGAAGTTATTGTTAAAAAAGAGTTTATGAGGTTACTACAAATCATCATTTAGTCCTGAACTATAAAACCTATATAATTTCAAAAATTTTATCTACACTGGTTTCAATTTCACTGTAATAGCAGCAGCAGCAGTTTCCAGAACCTGGCCATAAAAGATATGGTAGCAACATTTTAATATTTATGGATTCAAATTAAATGTACAGTAAGAAATGGATATTTAATTAACTAATTTACTGTTAATATACCACTAACCCTAAGTACTAAAATGTATTATGCTCCTTTACTGGCAACCACCATAAAAACACAGGGGGTAAAGAGAAAGCAAAATGATGAATCAAAGTTCATCACAGGTAACATATAAGATGACCTATTCTTTTTCACTTCCAAGAACTGTAAATGCCCTTTTTTCCACGATGTAAAGGAAGGGAACTTGCTGTTAACCAATTAACAGGTTTAGCAATGTTTTTACAGTCCTTCACCATTAAAATGAGAATCATTTGAATGTTTATTGCAAGAGAATTGCACAAATCGCACAATTCCTCCAAACTGTCCCAAATTTTAGTAAGCAGGTTTACAAAAATCCATATTAAAATAATATAATATTTGGTTTGACACTAGGGTCAACGAACAACATTTGTTGAAGAATAATTAAGTTAAAATAAGTTAATAAAGGTGCTTGAGTATGAGTCACGAGTTCTCAAGCATTAAGGCATAAGCCTTAAAATCATAAGGTTTTTACGATCACAAGAATCATTGTGTCAGGTGTCCAATTTTATTTATTTGTTTATCTCTGAAATTAGTTTACTGGAACAGCTTTTGTCATCAGAGCTCTTTGTGTTTTGTGTTGCTGTGGCAATGAATTGACTTACTAATGAATAATGGATTAAGAAATGAAGCTGTTTGATCAGTTTTATGTTTTATGCTGCATTATTCATGCTCGTCTTTTTAATTTTCTTTCAGGTTGGTCAACATCTTCCAGATGTACTGGTGCATGAGGGAGACCCGGGGAACAGCATCTCAATGGCTGAACTTTTCAGGGGCAAAAAAGGAGTGCTTTTTGGTGTGCCAGGAGCATTCACACCTGGATGTTCAAAGGTACCAACATTTTTGTGAGGAAAAAAAAAACATTAACCTTAAACATTAAACAAAAATACTTTGTTAACCTCAACCAAATCTAAGGGTTCAGCTAAATCATTCTCTCTACAACATTAAAATATCAGAAAATGTGCTCAGAACATCAGTAATTATTTTAACGTGAATAGTACTATAAGCATTTTATTAATGGCCAGGGGCCTCATTTATAAAATACTGCGTAGAAAGAATCCTACATTTGATTTTATGATCATTTCTCAAAGTCCGTACGTGTGATTCATAGAACGAACGTACGCACAGAAAACGTGCGTACGCCTCTCTTTTAGATGTGAAATCTATAAATTGCAATGATCTTTAAATTGTGCGCAGCTGAACTGTTTCAGATCTCCGCACTGTAAACAATGTCTAATTAATGTCCTTGACTTATAAAAGAGCACCTGACAATGTCCAAATCTTTTACAAGCGGCAAGAATGGCTTATATTTCCAAAAACCTGCAGCACAATAAATATGAACGTTGCCGTGGATTTTTGCGTACGCATACTCTACGATCAAATCTGTGCATACGCACGTTTTATAAATGAGGCCCCAGGCCTAAGCTGCAATATTCAAGTTGTCCCTGAAAAAGTCTGACCCTTGCATAAGTTTATGGAAGAAGTGCAATAAAACTAATATGTATAATATCATAAGTTAGTCTTGAATAAATCTCTCGTCATCTATGTAACAGTGTCTTGTTTGTCTTTATCCACTTGTGTTTTCTCAGACTCATCTCCCAGGATTCATACAGATGGCTGGGGATTTGAGGGCCAGAGGTGTGGATGAGATCGCATGTGTGTCTGTTAATGATGTGTTTGTCATGTCCGCCTGGGGAAAAGAGAACGGAGCAGACGGCAAGGTGGGAAAACTCTCCGCCCTTAATTAACCTGCCTTTTACTAAAACAGTCTAATTCGTCTCTTTAAGGATTTAGAAAGACAGACAGACTGGAATTATCTATAGAGTCATTATATGGCTGATTTATTATAGGTGCGGATGCTGGCTGATCCCACAGGAGCATTCACAAAGGTTACACTTGCTTCTGAATCACCTTCATGCATTGAAATCAGGAAATATCACAGGATTAAATGTTATTTTACTTAATGCAGTCCCTTTTCTCTACACAGGCTGTGGATCTCTTCCTGAACAATGATCACTTGATCCAGGTGCTTGGAAATTTGAGGTCTCAAAGGTGAGATGACTGTCCCTCAAGTCATGATTATGGGATCTACTTTATTTTGCATAATTTTATTTTTTAAAAATTCCCCCCCCAAAAAATATGGGATAATTTCTTCTCCACAGAATGTGAAGATGATAGCTAGTCAAATAAGTGTATAATTTAATCAAACTTTCATTTTCATGTGAAACTGACACTTTCACTTCTCAACTGCCTGTGCTGATCCTGGTTGTGTGTATGTGCAGGTATGCCATGCTGATTGAAGATGGAGTGGTCAGGAAGCTCAATGTCGAGCCTGATGGGACAGGCCTGACCTGCAGCTTAGCCCCAAACTTTCTCAGTGAGATTTAAGTTACTGAGTGTAACCAGTTTACAATGTACAATGCGTCACCCTTTTGTCATAGACCCAATTGCCCAATTATCATTCCAAAAACAGGGCAATGGAAATTCCCAACAATGAATAAACACTATTGCATATGCTGTGGGGAAACCCATGTGAGGAACCAACTTGTTTACTTGGAGCAATAATTCATTGTTTCCTATTATGTTTGGAAAAATGCACACGTTTGGCTGTATTGCGCACAAATCTGTTTCTTTTGGTTATGTGTATAACCTACTGTATATAGTGGTTACCCAAGCAGCAATAAACATTTTCCTCATGACTGCATCCAATTTGGTGTGATTTTTGAAGCATTACATGCAGTATAATGGAAGTAAAACCATATACGGGTGTCCCTATGATGCAAGTATGATGGCACATTCAGCTTTGATAGACATTGTACTGAACAGTTTTATAATTTTCCTTCTCAGCTATAATTCACAGTAAAATACAACTCACTCTTAAAGTCTGGTAAATAAGATCATGGTTAATATTTATTTTACAAAACACAACAAGCAATGAACAAGTACTTTATTTGTCATATCTGTCCCATATTGGACATGACGACAGTTAAAGCTAACGGAAACCTTGAACTGCAAAGTTGAGAAGAAAAAATATTCACAAAATAATTTTTAAAAAAAAGAATTCACAGTGGGGGAAAATGGTTTTAGTGCCTTCCTGAGTCATTTTTTTCCTATCTTATTTTTGCTCTGTAAACTTGATTTTCCAATGTAAAGAAATTAAATTGTTGAGAACCTTTTTCTTTAGAAGAAAAAAAGACCAGAAAAAAAAATAACTACAGAATTTATTTTAGGTGGGAAGAATCAGGAAGACCCCTTGCGGTTTAGGGTTTCCATAAACCTCCAACAACTCTTTATTTGACGAATGCAACATCTGGGATCTTTCCTTGTGCCTGTTTAAAAAAAAGAAAGGACAAAGGCATTCATAAGATAAATGCAGGACACACGAGTATTTGAAGAGTTCATTTGCAAAAACATAACTCCATTTTATTTATTTTCAGAAATCACGTTTTTTTTATTGTGCACTCCAAGTAACATCAATCAAACTGCAGTTTATAATAATTAAAAATATAATATAAAAAGTAATAACTCAAACAAATAAGGCAACTTGTAAAATTAAAGTTCATTAAAAGTATGGCTTCTATATATATATATATATATATAGTTTGTTTTATAGCAAAAGCAGATAACTCCACATTTCATGTTTCCGAGTTAAACAAAAACACTTGTTTAATATTTGTAACCTCCTCAGCTGACAATGTAGATGCCTGACAAATGTTGTTGTGATCATAGATTGTATGGTTGTGATCACACGCAATACAGGGAGCAGCTTTTCCCTCACCATTGTAATGTGCTGCTTTTGTAAAGTATCGTGAAAAAATTTCAGCTTTTATTTTCCTTTTACGCCCTGAAGAAGATATCACGGGTTCATCAAGTTCATCTAAATTATCCATCCTCGATTACTTTTAGGCAGCTTTGATAAAACTCCTCTCAGCTAGCGTGTCTTTTCAAAGAGACTGGCAGCCTTGTCACCTGACCTGAATACAGCACACTGATTCGCTAAAATGGACTTATCGGCTTCGGTTCACAAACAGAGATGGTCCTCACTGCAGAACACAAGATCCAGGGGGCGTGGTTGGATCCAGATCCAACTTCTCCCACATTACATATGGCGCTTTTCCACTGGGACAAACAAGGGCGCTTGTCGGCTTCTGCTATAAAACGAGAACTCACAATGCCTTGAAAGTGGATAATACCTGCTTTTTTGACAAAACGTGTTCAGATCACGCCATGTGTGGAGAATAATGCACGGCACTCAGCTCTTGTTTTTTTTT
>NW_015642528.1:2033984-2051880 GCF_001515625.1 Sinocyclocheilus rhinocerous
TGTTTTTTTTTTTTTTTTTTTTTATAAAGTGGCATTTATCGGTTTTTGTAAATGAACTCATTTATTCTTGTGAACCACTGGTGTACCTTAAGGCCAGTGAAGATCTGAGCAGCCCTGTCAAAATCCCAATCGTTGTCTTGTAGGCACCTGAAATAACAAGAAAGTTCAGACCTTGACAAGCTATCCATCTTCATATGATTCTAGAAACTGAACAAATAACTAGCAAAAGCAATAATGAACATGTATTGTAGTCCTTACTTCTGAGACCATTCTAGGTTCATGCCAGACATTTGGGAGAAGGCAGCAAGCATTTCTTGTTGCGGGGCGGACAGAGTGGGCACAGGGCTGCTGGAGGGCGTGGGGGCTGGAGCAACAAACGCACGTCGAATTTCCTCCGTAGTGGCATTTCGAACGAAGAGCTCGTCATTCACAATGCACAGACTGAAGAGTTGAAAATATGTTACGATGATATGACCAATGGCACATGAAGCCAAACACATTTTTATATGCGAGATCTTACCCAGCAGGAACAGCAGGAACAGCAATGAACACCCGGGAGAAGGCTCTGAATGAGTCTCGCGATTTGCCATCTGCTTAAATAAAAAAAAATAAAAAATGCGAGTCACAAAACTCTCTCAGTTCAGAGTAAAGGTCCTTGTTCAGATTCCAAAATTTTTGCATGTAAAAAAATAAATAAATACGGCCTCACGCTGTCAATCACATTTACACACTACCTCTGAAACTTTCGTCCGTCATAAAAAAAATTGATTGGGTTCGATTGTATGTGTTTTTCGCATCTGTAGCATGCATTTTCAGAGGAAAGGATAACGCATGTGAAAAAAATGAAGGGAAAAAAAAAAAACGCATATGAGAATTTCTGACCTTAAATGTCTGACTCAATGATTTTAGATGGAACTTACTCTCTTTGAAAACCCCACTGACTGTAAATGCCAACAATGTAGCCTGCAAAAAACACAGATGCAATTAGAACCGCAAATCTGAATGTGAACCATGCAACCAGAAAACCGCAGGTTTGACTCACTGTGTAGGTGTTGACATCTACGATCAAGGAGGCGATGTCATGTTGAGTTTTGGGGAGTTCGTTCAGGAAAGCCACCACGTTTAATCTTGTGTGTTTAATCAAACGAAACCGTGTAGCTGAAAGGAAATGGCACAACTCATCACACACAATTCAGGATACAATTTAATACTAAAGGTGCGGCCACATTTATTACTGCTGTGAAATTTTGCGCAATCGAGAGTTTTGTGTGAGGACAAGAAGTTCCCTATGCAGGTTTCACTTGTGTTCAAGTTGCTCACTCAAATTTGAGCAACAGAAAGCTGCTTGGGTTTTTTGCCCAAATGCAAAACTTCGCTGAAATATGATCACACCTTGATGTTGAAGTCAGAAGAGGACAGAAACTTGATGTAGATTATTTAATAATTACTTACTGGGGTCGTCTTTCATACGCCTGATATTGCGGCAGTCTTTCTGATACTCCCCTAAACTACTTCTGCAGGCAAAAAGAATGAGGAAAATGTTCAGTACAAGTCAATAGTGGTTGGCTAGATGATAGAGGAGAGAGAAGGTATACTGTACTTTGAAGCGTTTTGCAGGGTGAAGGGAATGCTGAGGGAGAAAGCTGCCCCGTCATGGTAGGCGTCCAGCAGGGGCTGTCTGTCTCCTGAGTCATATATGCTGTAATACCTGGAGGGTGAGACAGATACGTGAACATATTGATCTGAATGTTTTAGTTTTACTGCTGGTGTGCTGTATTAAGATCAAAGAATACGTACTGTTGCAGGAAACAAAGGATGATGTTCTTGATTTCTTCCGAGCAGAAGTAGCTAGCCTGTGTTTGAAGTAAAACAGAGGTTAAGAATCAAAGCCAAATATAGGCATCTCAGTGAAGAAAGTATGAAAGCTTGACCAAACCTTGCAGGGGGGAAGAGTCGCAGGAGCAACTTCCAAATCAAATCCAATGGGAGGCGGAAGGACGTGTCCATCCTGTTGTTAAAACAATAAACAGACACAACACGTCAAATCTACAATTTAGCCAAAGAGTGAATGTGACTACATATTCACTTCTTCTGGTTACCACAATTGTATGTTCGCAAGCTAATAATGTTACACCAACAGATGAACACTGGATTTCCTACCAGTTTGAGCAGCTTGGGGAATCGTTCCCGAACGGCACTGTCCAACAATCACAAAGACACAACAAGAGAGACAACGTTAGCAAAGACTGCACATGTGCCAATGACACGGTCCAACACAAACTCAAAAACTTAAATCGGGCCATCTTAAGTACGGGACAAATAGGTAAAAAGTGATTCAATCAGAGAAATATTTACTTACAGACAATTATCCATCAGGCTTGAGATATTGCAAAACTGTGGATTTACACATTTTACACATCACAGTTCAAAAGTTTGGGGTCGGCAGGATTTTATTAATGTATACTCACCAAGGCTGCATTTATTTAATCAAAAATACAATAAAAAAAGTAATATTGTGAAATGTTACAATTGTATAACAATAACTTCTATTTGAATAAAAGTAAATTGTTCCTTTGATGGCAAAGCTGAATTTTCAGTATCATTACTCCAGTCTTCAGTGTCACATGATCCTTTAGAAATCATTTTAATATGCTGATTTGGTGCTCATGAAACATTTCTCATTATTATCAATGTTGAAAACAGTTGTGCTACTTAAAATGCTTGTGGAAACATTTATAAAAAAAAATTCAGGATTCTTTGATGAACAGAACATTGAAAAAAAAAAAACACCATTTATTTAAATTAGATTTTTTTTCCCCACTCAATTTAATGAGCCTTTCTGAATATAAATTTTTTAAATAATAATCTGATCTTACTGACCCCAAACATTTGAACAGTACTGTGACAGTTTAAACAAACACCATTCATTTAATTTGAACAAACAGAGAATGTTTGCTGAATACTTGATCAAGTTTGTGTTGTACCTGTGTGAATGGAAAACATGGGCATTTGAGCCATGGCACCAATCAGCCAATCACAGTCCTGTTCCAACTCCCTCCCAACCCCCGGCACAGTACTTACCCATCCACAATACTCACCACCGGTGCCCCCTACAGGCCGAAACACAGACACACGCAGGCTGGCAAAGGATGGGGGCAGTGGGGTGTTGTGAGGGGTAGAGTTTGGTGAACATTCACACCATCAATCAGTCGGTCGGTCGGTCAGTATTTTGTTTTTAGCACATTTAGGAAGTGTACTCAGTGGAAAGGGGAGAGTTTGAGGTACTTGGACGAGATCTGACATACTGGTGGTTCTTACGGTCAAAACTCTATGAGGTACTTTTTTTTTCAGGCACTAACATACAGCTCGACAAACGTTGGCATGTTAAATTGTTAAAACTTAAAGTGTAAACTGTTCATTGGGTGCTTTAATAGTTTTTATTTATAGTTGTATTTATTATTTATTATAGACCTAATTGTGAGTAAATTTAGCCACACATGGGGGAAAAAAATGACACTTATGGATGAACCACAGAGGAGACAGTAAAAGAAAAGCTATACAGCGAGAAACCAAACAAAAAGAGTGCGAGTCAATAAAATCAGGTAGACATTCAAAAAAAAAAACCCCAGAAGAGCACAAACGTTGAGCCCTGAGCCTCTGCACAGATCATAATATGATTGAAACAAATGAGTGCTATAAAGGTGTATGGGTTATTCGCCCTACTTCATTTGGACCCTACTATTAAATTTAAGAACAGCAGGGTATTTATTCAAACTATTAATTGAAGCTTCATTTGAGCCCAGACACCTTACGTTTATATTGCTTATTTAGTCTAATTTGTGGTAATTTGTAGCCTATTTGATATTGAAATGAATATTTTAAAAATTGTTTCCTGTGATCCTCCTCCAGTATTTTCTCTCAATGTTTTGTCTTTGCTGAATTGATGATCAGATGTTTTTTCCTCCAAAGTGCTCTAGGACGAGGATCATGAAAATGGTCAGTCTGACCAACTATCCTCCACCTTGGTTTCAATACAGAAACAGAGAAAGAGAATTGCCTCTGCTCTCATTATTCATTTTGCACCATGAATAAAAGCTCATGTTTCTGAGCAGTGCTTGGCTCAAGGTTTCTCTTAAAAACCTCCCCTCTCCTTCTCCACCAGTGGCATCTCCTCACAAACAACTCATCTTCTTCCTTGAATGGTCTTCTTCATCTCCAAGAGGTTGGCTGTGGCCAGTTTTGCGGCTGTGCCTGCCTTAGGTTGTCCCAGAATCAAAAGGTGGGATCTTACCCGTCGTTGACTAACCAGCCTCTCACTGGCCACACGGCATCAGCAGTACAGGTGTTAGACATGTGCAGGGCGGGTGGAGGGAGGAGGGTGCCAGCATGTTAGACAGGTGGAGCACAAAAGTACTTAATAGAGCATCATCTCCAATGGTTGTTCTGTCCTTGTATGCCAACTTATTCATCTGCATTCTGGGAGGTCACATGCAGAAGCTGCTGCTTAAACTGACTTTAACTACTGAAGTATGAGCTAATGAGATTTACAATATGCTAAATGGTTTTAGAAAAGCCAATCGCTGTGTTCTGTGCAAAAAGCTACAGGGCCAACAGTGAGGGGGCAGAACAAAGGGTCGGAAAAAGCAAGAATGAAGCAACGCAAGTGTGGAAAGCATAAAGAACCAGAGGTGTCGACAAACTTATGCTCCTTACTGGACTGCCACTGGAACTCGAACAAGTAAATATCATTATCACATGCCTGATGATTGAACTAGTGGAAAATAATCAAGAGCTCACTGGTTAATGAAAATAATACACCTGCATATTACAGACAGGCTTGAATGACCATTACTTTAGCATTTAAATCACACATAGGGTGGGACTTATGGATTCTTTTTTTCTTTTTTCTTTAGAATAACATGCAGTGATTGGGACAATTGAGAAATAAAAAAAAATGTTAATGTGTAATAATAATAATAATAATAAAAAAAAAAATTAGGGACACTTTCTACCAAGAATGTCCTTATAAATGTCACGTCAGACTCTCTCCTGCCAGGGATTAATGTTTCTCTCAAAAAAAATTCAAATTCAAAGTGAACCTCAACTCACAAATCTGAAATATTCAGCACATTTCCCTTTCTAATGACTGCCATGTTTTCTAGGTGTATTTTACAAACCAGTTATAGAGCCATTAACACCCCCACTCATTTTTTTTTTACTGAACTACAAGGGGTACGGCTTTGCAAACGCATGCATTCATGTGCATATTCACACCAACACGCACAACTATTCTGTTTCAGGCCTGAAACATACTCTACGCAAGTACGTGAACACAGACGCTTCTGTGTGAGCATGAGTTTGTGTGTTTTTGAACACACTGCAATTCATAACGCAACGCATGTATGCATTGCATTCTAGTACATTACAGAAAATCAATCAGGTTAATATCTATAGCTTTAAGAGCATATAGGCTTGCCGAGTAACATAAGAGCGCATGTTTCAAAGTACTGCGCTTGATATTTATGTACTTGTGTATAGTATTTTTCTGGCAACAAATGGCAGAGAAGACTAACCTGACATAGTCGGCCTGGTTCTTGTAGTGTCCACATAAAGGATTTCCCTCCAACGAGAGTTCCACCAGCTTCAGACCCTTCAGTTTATCAAGCTCTCTCTCCGTCTTCAGCTACAAGATGATACAATGACACATGACTGACGAGCCTACAGGAAACAGTATATCTATAGGAGTCAGAGAGCATAATCATACCTCATTATGTGACAGATTGAGAATCTTCAAGTTGGGAACTTTGTTGACAATATCCGCCAAGTCATCCAGCCTGTACAACCGGTTGTTGCTTAGGTTCAGACAAATCAGCTGTGAAAGGAAAAAGAAAAACGTTTTTTGATCACATCTATAGAGTTCAACAATGTACACTAACGCTCAAAAAGTTCTGTGAGGGGTTGGTAAGATTTTTAATGTTTTTGAAAGAAGAGACTCTTATGCTCACCAAGACTGCATTTAACAGATCAAAAATACAGTAAAAACAGTAATATTGTGAAATATTATTGCAATTTAAAATGTTTTCTATTGTAAAATATTTTAAAATGTAATTTATTCCTGTAACCACAAAGCTGAATTTCAGCAGCCATTAATCCAGTCTTAAGTGGCACATGATCCTTCAAAAATCATTCTAATATGCTAATTTGCTGCTCGAGAAACATTTATTACGCAAACAGTTGTGCTGCTTAATATGTTTGTAGAAACCATGATACATTTTCTTCAGGATTATTTGATAAAGTTCAAAAGAACAGCATTTATTTGAAACGGAAACCTTTTGTTATGTTCCAAATAGGGATGTAACGATTCACTCAACTCACGATTCGATTCATTTTTTTTTTTTTTAACAAAATGAGATTTAAGAAATTATAAATTAAATGTGTCCTTTTATTATTGCTTGGACAAAATGCTGCATGTTTCTTTGTGAAACTGAAATATAACACTATAATAATATACTAATATAGCACTTGTATATTATTGCTCTTTTGTTGGTTTTGATTGCTTCTATTGTCCTCATTTGTAAGTCGCTTTGGATAAAAGCGTCTGCTAAATAAAATTTAAATATAATGTAAATGTAAATAAAACTAAATTGACATTTTAAAACAATCAAATAAATCAAATAAATAATTAACAAACAAACGAAATCTCTTCATATAAACAAAATAAGGCTTTGTCTGTGCTCTTTCCATTTAAAATTATAAGTTCACCTCAGACATACATTCAAATAAACTCCTACACCTAATTGAATCGCGATTTGTTTAGCATCTCAACCGATTTGAATCGTCACATATTTGAATCGATTTTCAACCGGCTCACGGTTAAACGTTACATCCATAGTTCCAAATGTTTTTACTGTCACTGTTGATCAATTTAATGTGTCCTTGCTGAATAAAAATATGAACTTTTATTTTTATGCAAAACATTTTTTAAATAAAATACCAACTTCGGTCTTACTGATCAAAAATTTTAAAAGGCAGTGTATATGCCTGCTAAGCTTTTTGGAAGAAATGTACATTTTCAGGCAATCATGCAAGAAAAATGTAACGTTGTACCTCAGGAATGTTCTCCTCGATTATTTTGATAACCGCCAACATGGAGTTCCTCCGATTCAAAGTGACCTCAATATTTTGAGAAACCAAATCTGCCAGAAAAGAACAAACATTTGAGCCTTCAACAAGCCAAAAAGAATAAGTGTTTTTGTTTGGAGAAAGATGACTGCGTGAAAGTCCAACCTGGATCGACTCTGATGTTGTTCAGATCAAGAGCCTGCTGTGACCCATCAAAGCGTTTAGCCATGCATTGCTGCAGAAGACAGTCAGTTATTATCCAGAAATGAAATGAATGAAAAAAAACATCCTCTTAAAGGTTGCTGCAAGTAACAATCCCTTACTTTCAAATGCTCCAAATCTGCGGCCTTCAGATCAGTGTGAATCAAAGCAGGTGGTGGGCAGCCGTTCATAATAACAGTCACCTATCCATCCAACAGATTGACACCAAATTACACTCTGGTTAAACTAGAAACTCTTACAAAAATCTGCACATAAACAGATTCATGTATTTTTTATGGTTATTACTTTAGAAAAATTTAATTAGAATGATGACTACATGCCATTTCTGCCATGTTTATGATGCATTGCATATAATGTGTATTACCTTATATCCATCTTTGTCCGTTATTTTCCGTGACACTTTAAACAAAGCGTTAGCAGTTGTGGAGTCTTCAACATAAAACTGGGCCTTGTTGCCATCAGTGTGATACTGTGCCAAAAAAAGACAAGTCGGAAGAGATTTAGCAATTTGACATATTGGTGCTTTTCTATATAAATGCAGTTTAGTGTAGACTTACATGAACGGCATGGAATGGCATGGAACAGACGCTCTGAAGCGAAGACAAAAGCCAATCTTTGTCATATTTCTTCCCGAAAGGAATCTGTAACAAGACAAAGACAATCACAATGTAATATGCCAACAAGGTCACGAACGTACTTTAAATTAAAGCCTGATACATTAATAACTGCTTAACTCATGTGCTATTAACGTCTAATGTACTAACAGTCATTTTAAACCAGTTCTTGCGGCTTCCATCAGAACCACCGCCACCTCCACCACATCTGACTCCATATCGATTGCCACCTCTATCGTCATTTCCACCTCCACCGCCGCCGCCACCACCACCACCACGTCCACCTTTGCGATTGTCGCGCCGATTCTGTGGCCGGCCATATGGATTGCTGAAAACAAGCATAAAATCTAAAGTACTGAACCTCAATGTTTATGTAAGAAATTAAGTATAATTATGCCCCAAAGTGCTTACAATCTGCGCTGGGCACCACTGTCTTGAGGACCTTCTGCCATGGTCACATCTCCATCATCATCCTGAAGTCTGGACCGAGGACCAGGGCCTACTCCACCACCACCGTGACCACCTCGATGCCTCGGCCGTGAAATCTGATCGCTGTACAGGGGGGCTCTGAAAGGGCCTCTGCCTTTACGGTTACGATGCTTTGGTCCACCAACACGGTCATCATGCTCTGAAAGAAGGAAGATGAAAGAGTCAGAGGTGTGAAAACAGGCGTTTAACAAATACAAGTGACATAATCCCTGTAATCAAACAAGTGCTAATGGGCCACTGCTTGGATATTGGCTAAAACGTAAATTGTGTTGCTGGAATCATTTCACACTATATTACACATTACCTGTGCCCCTACAGAGATTGTTGTCCATTTTTCCCAAACTTATGACTAATTTCCAATGAGAAATAAGCATTTCAGTAACTAAATGTTTGCTTTAAATAGATTAGATTATTATACATGCTGTTACTTGGAAGTATGTCTGAAACCAGTTTCTTAGAAGTTGACTTCATATACAAAAATGTTGCTCAACTATCTTGTTTAACGTGATTTTAACCCTATAAAGCTCTATTTGATACCTGAAAGATCTCTGAATTATCATCATAATCAATACCTTTTAAATATCAACTTATATTATTGGAATATATTTGTTTTTGTTATTTTGTTTTAAAGCTTCAATAAACGGATCCATTTAAAAAGAACTACATTTCTTGAGTACCATTTCGTATGTCAATCTTTAGTTTTAACCAGATGTTGAGCACTGTGCATTGCTGTTGGTCTGAGAAACAATGAAGGCAGGAGATGAACTACAAAACTATGAAATTTGCTATAAGGCTCCTCGGAGGCCAATATTACAGCAGTTCAACATGAACTCAACACACATTTACCACCATGTGGTCAGTTCACCCCGCTCAATATTCTTTTCACAACCTTTCACAAAATATAACATTAAATTCGGCTAAATCGGTTTGGATAATGCGTTTACCGTTTGTCTGAACTAACAGCTAACAACAAAAACATCACGCAGCTACAAAAACAAAAGCTAGCTGGCTAGATGGTACTTATGTAAATTATAGAGTAACGTTACACGCTGACAGACTACACAGAGTTAGAAAACAGTCTTTGAGAAGCAGTAAGATTGTGAATAATCTTAACTAAACCTTATTCATGTCAGACAATTTAAATGGAGGTGAACAGCTGAGCGCTTTTGCTAACGGCTCAAACTTACCACTATAGTAGCGCGAGTCGTCAGCTGTCGCCATCTTTTAAGAAGGCTTTAACGCTACTTTAAATTTAAAATATAGGACTTCCAATCGTTGTTTTCCTATTTTTTTTAATAAAACGAAATCGAGAGAAAATAAGATAAACGCTTTGTAGGCTTGCAAGGTCGGAAGAGATCCTTTCTTGCCAGTTTTTTTGTGTGAGAATAATCGGTCTCAAATGGAGCTGCGCCCCGTTCTTCTTCGAATACCCAGTGGAGTGTTTGCAATTCACTTCACTATTGCCTCCTAGTGTTGGGCAGTAAAAGAGTGACTGCCGATATGGATATTGACTTCATGTCTGATTTATTAAATAAATCAAAAAACAAATAAACATATTAAGTAAACGGAAAATACGAACATTCTTCCTTTTATAATGGTTTACTGATTTGCTCACAATCTCTATGCAAAAGAATAAAGCAAATATACCAGTAGATCTTTGGTTAGAGTGGACAAATATGCATGAATTTAATTAAATAAATATAAAAAATAAATGCTTCCATAATAGGATTAATATTCCATGTAGTGTTGGAATATTATTTTATATAGTAACAGTAATAATAAAAATATCATAATCGTAATTAAAATATTATCAAAGTTAATAATAATACAATTACTAATATTATTATTATTATTTTAGTATGTTTCCCAAATAAATGATACTTACAAAATGATACATACAATGTCCTCTTTATTTTTCATAATATGTAACATGCTTCTCTTTAACAAAATATGTTTTGCATTTTCTGCTGTAAAATAAGTGAAATTGATTAAACAAATTGTATAATATCCCAAGAAGTTGAGCGGAACTGCTTAGCCATGGTAAAGATTTTTGTGAGAACATCATAACGCAGAGGAACACACCTACAGTAGTTACACTTTACATGCAAAACTGATATTGTAACAGAACCACAGACCTCAGTAACGATGGGTTAAAGCATGACAGGACTCTAAAGGGGACTTTTAAGTCCTATAGTAAGTAATCAGCTAAAGGAGAACAATAGCAGCAGAGCAGGAAATTCTCTTTAGCTTCACATCAGCTCCACGAGGTAAACTGGTTTCCAAATGCATCTGAAAAAATTCTTGTTGAAAAATGCATTGCAAAAGGAATGTCTCAAATATGCTAGCTATGAGTCACGTAATGCGCTCTAATGTAACAAGAATGTATGTGCGTTTGTGGTCGCTCCAGAGTTTGGAGCTCAGAGCCTCATCCAGGGTCCATGTCTTTGTCTAAGGTTGGTGTCTGAGGACTGTGGTTGGGTAGTTTCTTCATCTTGAGTCCCGTTTCCCATTCCTGCTGCCCTCTGCTCATGATCTGGGTCCTCCTCGCTCAAAGGGGTCTCTGCAATATGAGGAGCCTCAAGGAAAATGGGAGCTTCATCTGTAGAGGAGTCCTGAGCTGTTAAAGGAAATATTAACTAGTGAATTGACTTGGTCTGTAAACTTTATTACCATTCAAAGTTTGGGGTCTGGATTTCTTTCTTTTTTTTGTTGTTGATAGAAATTAATACTTTTATTCAGCAAGGATACATTAAAATGTGCAAAAGTGACATTAATACATTTATAATGTTACAAAAGATTTCCAATTCAAATACATGCTCTTCTTTTGAACTTTCTATTCATCAACAAATCCAGAAAAAAATTTAGCACAAAAATATTAAGAAAAGAACATTAATAATATTAGGAAATGTTTCTTGAACACCAAATTGATTTCCAAAGGATCATGTGACACTGAAGACTGGAGTAATGATGCTGAAAATGTAGCTTTGCCACCACAGGAATAAATTACATTTTAAAATACATTATTTGTAATAATATTTCACAATATTATATTATTAAAATTTATATTTTTACAATAATATATTTCACAATGACTGTTTTTACTGTATTTTTGATCAAATGAATGCAGTCATGGAAGACTTTTCAAAAACATTTTATGTTCTCATTCAATTATTCTTATGTTTTAAGTTTATATTTTTACCAGCTTCATCCACTTGCAGGTGATTCAGTTCCTCTGTCCCAGTCGCACTAGGAGTGTCCAAGTCACCTGCACAAACAAACATGATTGCATGATTCTTCACCGACATGATCACTACATTTATTGCACTAATGTGCATATAATTGCTACAGAGATCTACTGCATCACTTTGATCACATTTTCTTTTTGTCGCATGCTCTCACTCACTCACCTTTGTGTCGAACAGTTTGTTTTGGTGGATCTGCTGCTTCACCGCTATCTCTTCCATATGGCATGACTGAGAGACAGTAGAAGAATTGCGTATTATTGACTGATCTGTTTGGTTGATGGGATCATGTGTGTGCAGTAGTTATGTGTTCTTACTAGGAGTGCTGGAGGATGAGTGCATACGTTTACGTGCTTCTTCCCTCCTCTGCTGAAGACGTGTCGAGTCTCCCATCATCACCTATGTATGTAAACAGACGTCTGGAAAGCATCCAATGGAAGTGTGACAGCATGAAGGTTAAATAGATTAGGCAGACAGATGGTCTTACCTTCACTCTGACCTGCTCGGGGGGATAGAGCCCTCCCCAGATGAACTGCAGGTAACTGAAGAGCACAATGACACTGAGGAAGGTGAAGTTACTCGCCACCCCAACGATTGCAGACATCACAGGGAAATTATACAGGAGGTATCTGTAGCAAAAGGGAAAAACATTACAGGATGGTCATGGGGGAAAGTCTTGAGCTGCATCACTTCATGGAACACGTACAGGTGCATCTCAATAAATTAGAATGTCGTGGAAAAGTTCATTTATTTCAGTAATTCAACTCAAATTGTGAAACTCGTGTATTAAATAAATTCAATGCACACAGACCTTTGGTTCTTTTAATTGTGATGATTTTGGCTCACATTTTTTTCCACGACATTCTAATTTATTGAGATGCACCTGTATAGTCAAATAAACTGATAAAACCAAACCATGGCAAATACCGAATGCCAGTGAAATAGGCAAGGATCCTGAGCTGGGCAGAATAAATCTGGACTCTGCAGGACTGAATCTCGATCACAGCACCAACGGCAGGCTGGTACTGTGAAGGACAGATCGATATAATGCATGATTTTTAAATACTAGATATGTACTCTTGGCATGAATAATATGAAAAATGTCAATGGCACAGTTTTGTCAGTCTTGTTTACATTTTACAAACTTACAAGGTCTGATTTGAAATCTGGGTAGAGCTCCACCTCGATGAGCTGTTTCTGCTCAGACACACCTGTGAGCAGGAGGGGTGAGAAGAGCAGCGTGCTCATGGTCTGCAGCAGATTAGAACGGTAGTGCAGCATCGTCTGATGAGGAAAAACAAGGAACACGTAATTATGAGGTAAACGGCCATGTACTGACAGGTATTGTAATATAAAAGGTTGAATGTACATAGGTCTATAAACATCAAATGTGAATCTAAATCAAACAACACATTCCACAACAACACCAGACACTTGTTAAGTGCATCTAAAACCAAATAAAGCACAATAAAACCAAGTGAAAGTTTGGGATTTTTGTAGCGTTTGTACGATTTTTTAAATGTTTTTAAAAGACGTTTCTTATGCTCACCAAGGCTGCATTTATTTAATCAAAACTAGAGTAAAAATGCAATACTTTGATACAACCCTCTACATTGCGAGTAAATCACTCGCATATGCGACTAAATCTTACTCTGGGCGACTAAATAATGTCTAACATTAGCCATTGGCTAATAAATTCTTAGATTTTACACGCCATTATGTGTGTGAGAGGCGTTCAACACAGATTTTCACTCGATAAACACGCTGACTGAGCGCTTGAGAGTTTCACTCTCCGTCAAACGATCTGTACTATTTGGATGCGCTCAATGGATCATGTCACGTACTCAATGGATGCGCAGTATGTAGCACGCAGCGCACCTGTATTTGACGTACCGTAAACTAGTGTGAAGGCGCACGACTCGCCGTCGCTTTACTGATAGCGCTGTGTTTCTCACACATGCAAAGAGAGAGAGCGAGAGTCTTGCATACCACGCTGAATCGACGCGCTACATGTAAACCATATTATTTGTTGTATTTCCTGTCAAAATAACAGAGTTCATTTAGAATTATTCAGCTTTTAAGAACAAGCAAAAGATATGCCGGTTTCTCGGCAGTGAGCGGAGCTAATGCGCGAACAGCTCTCGTTGGCTGGCGCTCATCTATTACCGTCATTATATTGCCAAGGTGTGCGTAGAGGGTTGTGATATATTATTACAATTTAAAATAACTTTTTTTTCTATTTTTATATATTTAAAATGATTTTTATTTAGGTAATGGCCAAGCTGAATTTTCAGCATCATTACTCCAGTCTTCAGTGTCACATGATCCTTCAGAAATTATTCTAATAAGCTGATTGGATGCTCAGGAAATGTTTCTTATTATTATCAACACTGAAAAGAGTTCATTTTTTTATTTTGATGAACAGAAAGTTCAAAAGGACAGCATTTATTTGAAACAGGAATTTTTCATAACAATGTAAAAGTCTTTACTTCTCTATTCTTTTTGTATTCTATTTGTTTTCTTTTTATTTATCATATAATTACCAAAAAGCAAAAAAGGCCTCTAACACTAGCTTGCTATATTCTTTTTCTATTCTATCCGTTTTCTTTTTATTTATTATATAATAAATAAAAAAAACCTTGCAACATGTACTACGTTAGGCTGAGACTTGTTATAGCACTTGTATATCATTGCTCTTTTGTTGATTGTAGATTTCCAAAGAGCGTTTTTGAAGCTCAAAGTGGGCGGAGCTGGCCGTCACCATCTTGGCAGCGCGTCACCGCGCGTCACTTCCGGATAATCGAAAATGGGCAAAGAGGTGGGAGCAGTGTAAGTCACTTTGGATAAAAGCATCTGCTAAATGACTAAATGTAAATGTAACGTAAATTTAATGAGACATTGCTAAATAAAAGTATTAATTTCTTTTTAAAAAAACAGTAGTGTTAATAAGGGATATTTGATTGTGCATGCACATTTTCCCTATTTTTATTTTTAGATTATATTTGCCAATTTGCCATCATCTAGAGCTCACTAAAAGTTATCACAAATAATGTAAAAACTAGTGCTGTCAAATGATTAATCGCATCCAAAATAAAAGTTTTTGTTTACCTAATATATATGTGTACTGTGTATATTTATTAAAGAGACCAGAAGGTTGCCGCTCGGTAAAAACACAAATAATTGAATAATGCTGTTAAATCTTTAGCAAATTTTAAAATGAATATCCATTTTCATACTGTATATTTTAATGTTGTGATGCCTAAATTCACTTTTAGCAATTATCAAAACTCATCAGATTATTGGTATAATTTAATATTATTAAAATGCTGTAATGTTAACAGCTGTCTTAACAACCAAAACAACAATGAATTTTGCAGGAGTTGTATGCACTCACTGAGCGGGCCACCGACTGAACAACTGTCCCATGAGTGGTATAGCAAGACATTTTGACCATGAACATGCCAAGCTGTTCATTAACAGGAGATTCAGGCATTTCCAGCTCCAGAGAGATCCTGTAGGCCTGACCAGACATCATCACCTACCAGAAAGAGTCAACCGTATTTACAAAACTAGCTTTAAATATGACCAAAAATAAATTTTTATACTCAACCGGCATACATTCGTTATATAATACACAAGTAGTATCATTGTCTTGTGCTTCATTAATGGGCTTGTTAGATAATGTTTACAGCAAAGATTTAAAGGACTGGACGTATAATTAGCTAATTTTGGAGGAACCTGTAAAACATGTATATATTTTGTGCACTTAATTATAATTTGATTATAATTATAATTTGTCTACCTGGTCTCTTCCATTCTTCAAAAGTGAGATGTTAGCCATGGGGAAAGAACAGAGGACTGAATCTGAAGCATCACAATCTGTCCTGTAAAAGATGAAACGGAGGAGAGAGGAATCAATCACAATGCATTGTGAACTCCAGTAATGCCTCCCTCCAACAGTATTTGTTCATTGGACCAAACTAATTAAGAACTCAGTCGTGCGCAAATAGGCCATTGTAAAAAACAAGACAGGAATGTTCCTGATCAGCCCTGATGTGTCTGTACCTGTAGTAGAAGTGCACTGGTGTGGAGAAGCTGACACTGGGCATGTAAGAATAGTAGAAGCTTCCATACAGGAAGATGGAGACCCACAGAAGAAGCACCAGGACACAGAACAGGATGGCGGCCCTTAGAAGCGTCCTGCGAGCTCTTAGAAGGGTCACCGCTGCCACATCCTGGAGCCAAAGCACCAACGGCCCCATAGCTGCGCCCATAGTGGGCAATCCTTCACTGTCACGTCCAAACGTGGGTCTTGTGATGTCACGCTGTTTGCCTGTCAGCCCCCCCACTGCAGGCAAAGGGGTCCACCTTACACGCTATCCAGTAATACGTCCAGGCTGCATCACTACATCTAATAAATCTTGTTATCTATAGTCAGAATTAATGGTTTGAAAATACAGGGGGGTTAAAAGGTCATGACACAAATTTGACCAAAGTCACATTTGGATCTAGTCGTCTTTAGACCTCATTCTGTGACTAAAGACATGACATGCCAGTTTTTTATCTAACAGTATAAATTTGCTTTTCCAGCTTTCTTCCGTTATTGTCGATGAAGTCACAGAGTGCCCTAAAAAAACAAGAGAACAAATTCAGACACATTAATGATATTATTGCAAAGTCATTACAATAATACACACAATAAACATTAATTAGCACATTTATACTTTTTTAGAATCAGAATCAGAATCAGAATGATCTTTATTGCCAGGTATGTTTACACATACGAGGAATTTGTTTTAGTGACAGAAGCTCCACAGTGTAACAGAATGACAGTGACAAGACAGGACATAGATAATAAAAATAATAATATACAAATATGCAAAATAGACAATGTACAAAATAGCAAAAACACAATATATAACATAATTATATATTGTATATATATATTGTATATATACACGTATATTTATTATATATAATTATATATTGTATACAATATATATACATATAATTTAGGATGAAGACATGACAACTAATCTAAAATGAATCATCTTATAAACATCTCAGAATACTAAATTGTACTGCCAACTGCATATTTAGTTGGTCAGATAAAAAATTAGCACTATATTTTTTTTACAGTTAATACACATTTTTATACTCTCATATATTCTTATATACTTTTAAGTACAGCTTAATGTAAGTACAGCTTATATATACAAGCTGGATATATGTATGTATGTATGTATATATATACGTCCCCAGTGAACCAGAAACTATAATAACTAATGCAGCATAATGTATTTTTGTACATTTTGAAAGTCTGACACGAATTAAAGCAAAACAACAATGCGGTAAAATAGGAAAGAATAAAACACCAGGATAAGATGATGTGCAGTGTCATTTCAACTTGTCCTTTACATATTGTACCTTTGAAACTCATTTTTAGTCTCGCTGAACTGCATGTTAAGAGCCTTCCTGTCTCCCTTCCGCAGTTTTTATCTTACATTGATGTCTTTATCAGTTAAGTACATTATGTTGAAATATAAACCGCACACGCACCTTCTTTAATTTGACAATACGCCATGGACAAATAAATATTTCTGCTTAAGAATAACGTTACACTGATGAACAACTCCAGTAGACCGACCCCTTTCCTTCTTCTTCTTCTTCTTCTTCTTCTTCTTCTTGAAATTTTATTGGTGGTTTACAAACAACAAAATGGTGTATTTCCGCCACCAACTGGTATGGAGTGTGGATCAAAAAAGTGACTTACTTCCTTCCCCCCTTTTTTTTTGTTGTTTTTTTATTTTCTCCCACAAATTAGTTATTTTAAGGAACTGAAAAATAAAACTATAGCATTCATTCCTTGAGTTATTTTGTAAAATATATCTCGGTGTAAATTGCATTTTTATTTTTTCTAAATTTTGCATTAGAATCCTTCTTTCAGTCTCATATTTCTGACAGTACAATATAACATGTTCCACTGTTTCTTCTTGTCCACAAAATTCACACCTTCCCGTATCATGTTTACCCATTTAAAAAAGTTTACTATTTAAACTTGTGTGTCCAAATCTCATCCTCGATATTAAAAAATGCTGGGTTAAATACAACCCAGTGCTGAGTAAAATATGGACAAACCCAGCAATTGGGTTGTTTTGACCCAGCGGTTGGGTTAAATGTTTAACCCAACCTTCTGGGTAGTAACCC
>NW_015642528.1:2052628-2067859 GCF_001515625.1 Sinocyclocheilus rhinocerous
TGCACCTTATTACGACCTATATTTACGTTTTAAAGTTTAGTGCCCTCTAGCGGGCGTAAAAATAATGACAGTGTCGTGTTGCGTCTGTCGTCATGAAATGACGTATGACTGTCATCACCAATCAAAATGCGTGTTTATTTAAATGCAATTTGTGGACTTTTTACATGGTCCAACCATAGACTGTATAAAAATATGGACGTAGTGTCCGTGACGTCACCCGTAGGTTCCTGAAGAGGTTTTTGAAGCTCAAAGTGGGCGGAGCCGGCCGTCGCTGTCTTGGCAGCACGGCACTGCGTGTCACTCCCGGATAGTGCTGGTTGCTGAAACCACGCCCACCTAGCTCGATGGTGGTGACAGCAGCGCAATCCACCTGTCACTCAAGTGGCCACGCCCTTAATTATGCAAAACTTTAAGGCTTAATATAATTTAAACGGATGAGTTATAAAAAAAATTCACCCCCCTCACAGTTGTCATGAAGGGCAAAATTAGCTATATAGACCAAAACCACTTTTTGTACCAGGCTGTAAACATGTTTTTTTTCTGCTGTAAAGTTGGGCATTTTAACATGGGGAGTCTATGGGACTGACTCCCTTTTGGAGCCAGCCTCTAGCGGCCAGTTGATGAATTACAGTTTAAGTCACTTCCTTGATGGCTTCACGAGAGAGAGCGGGAGGTTGCTGCTTGATCTGAACAAATAATTGACCCCTTTCCTTTCCCTTCCTTTCCTCTGTTATGTGCTAGAGTGACGTCCTTTGGTGACGTATAATTTATGCATTTCAGGGCAGATCAATTGATCTCTAAATAATATTTAATCAAAAACTAAAACGAATGTTTGTCACTTAGTATCTATAGATCAGAGAAAAACAACCATCTGTTTAGCTCAGTGGCGCCTCTGCTGGTGTGACAGAAGCACACGTACGGCAACAGAAGAGGTACAAAATACAAGCTGTTCGATGCCTTTGCGTGTCTGCAGCGGTGATGCTTATTGCTTATGCAGTGCTACAATTTAAAATATGCTGTTATTCATACGAATTGAATCGTTACAGAAAATTAGTTTTGATTTATATGGATTTTTCGGAATCACACGGAAATACAATAACATAAATCAAAAAGGAAAGTTCAATGTAAGATACAACAGCATGACCACTGCGAGAAAAAGTAAGAAATATATCTTTCTTCGAAAAGTTTGAATTACATTTGTATTAAAGGACTTAATTCTCAACTTAATTCTCCCAAAGAGATTTAACCAATTGTAGACTAATTGAAGCAAAGTCTCTTCCTCAACTTTGCAGAATAGCCTACACAAAGGTTAGAGCAAATTATCTATCTATATCTAAAAAATAATAACAATGACATAACAAATTTTTCAAATAAAGTAAAAATTTAATTATTAAATTAAATTAAATTGTCTAAAACCAGATGTTTTTGTTATGTGAAGAGGCATGTTTTGTTTATGGAGCAACCCTAAGAAAATTTATATTCATGACTAAAAAACTATGTTTTATGTAATAATAATAATAATAGCCTAATAATAATAGTAGTAGTAGTAAAGGTTACAGGGAAAGTGTTTTAGTCTTTTTACTTGGTTACACCACTTGACATTTGATTAATTCAATTTCACATTTGTTGAAAATGGTATAAACGTTTTTCAAAATGTATATTGCCAACATAAATAAAACACATCACATTTAGTCTTTTTATCATCTAGGACATATTCATTGGTACTGAACCAAAAATCAAAAACATATTCAATTTAATGTAGCTGAGCACCATTAGGAACCGTTTATTCTTTCTTTACGCACCCAATGTTTCAGATAACAATATTTTCATTTCTCAGGAGGAAACTATGGGGCAGATTTGCAACAAAGTGACTGTAACATGAGAATGAATGCAGGGGGAGGGTGGAGTGATGTAAAGATGTGGGGTGGTTTAAGATCTTAACCAAGGCGGGAGAGACCACTGAGTCAAAATGGTGCCTCGGTACAAGACAAAGAGGCTGAGACTGCAGCAGTTCCCATGGTAACAGAGCAATGAGAGGGAAGGCTCACTTGTTCAGAAGCTTCAGCAACATCACCGGCAAAAAACACAAGAAATATTTCACGCTATCAAATGTTTCACTATCATTTTTGACAATATAAATCCATTTTGTGGGATTTTAGTTTTAAATACACTGCTTTACATCAATATATTTCCCTCCGCCTTCATCCACCCTATGCTGCTGGAAAGATGGTATGAGCCAGCCCACAGAATAAATCAATCCCAATAGGGCCCCCCTCCCTCCAGTTGGCACATTCCACTCACTGCAGAGGGGAGATTTATGTACGTACGAAGAGACTGGTGTTCATTGTAGCAGAATTGCAGTGCACTGGACTGTACAGAACTGGGTAGCATCCACACTGTCTATGAGGGTGCGGTCCGGCTGCACTGAAAGCAACAACACTGACAGATAGAGAGAGAGAAGGAATAAGACAGAAGAGGAGGGAGCGATATCACCACAAGAGGAATACAGCAAGGGTAAGAAATAGAGTGAAATGGAGAAAAGAGGGTAAAAAAGGCCAAAAATAGACAAATACAGCACTGTGGTCTTTTTTATGCTTCTTGATCTCCATTCACTCCTATTTTCTTGTATGCATCCTTTTAAATGTATTGCTTTCATTTCATTTCATTTGATTAACTGAAATTCATTGCATGTTTTGTTCCCTGTATCATATTTTCATATATAAGGGTCTTATGTTACCTATTTGAGTGATTGTCATTTCTGCATCTGGCCTAGTTTTTTTTGCTGTCTGCAACACGTGATTTCTTCATCTATCGATGCCTAAATGTTTACATTGAACCAGATTACATTCAAAACGACTGTTTTTTTTTTCTGTGCTTTTGCTCTGAATAATATGGTATATTCCATGAGGTGATTGGATCCCTGCAAGCACATCCTATGTGCAAAATGGGGCCGGCATTCCCCAATACACTGCCTAAATCCTATTCAAAATCATCAATGCTACTCATTGGTAGATATGTATGTATATGTATTTAGATGATTATGAATAGCTCTAAATCTGTTTATAGAAAATATTCTGATGATCATCGCCTGGAAATGCAGGGTTTCAGGATGATGAAATGTGTTGCTATCAGATCATTGCAATCCAAGGTGAGGTTTTGGTTTTCTAGGGCAGCAGCTTTTAGCAAAGCAGTAGTAAATGATACCGAGGGAGGAAAGACAGGAAGTGAAGAGGGTATGAGAGTCTTGGACCACAGGAAGATGCTTCCAGAGACTGTGCACTGTAAACAGAATCGGTAACCTTTTATGATAAGGTTTCATTTGTTAACATTAGATATACTAACACTATAATGAAAAATGCCTCTAAGGTATTTATTAATCTTAATTAATGTTAATTTCAACATTTACTAAGATCAAAAGTTGTTTCTGTTAGTATTATTTAATGGACCTGAGCCAACATTAGCTAACAGCTGTATTTTTATGAAATAATGTTAACAAGGATTAATAAATACTGTAACAACTGTGTTGTTTAGTTAAACCATTAACTAAAGGACCTTATTGTAAAGTCACCTCAGAATCTGTACATAATTTATCCCCTAATTCTCTATATTAATAGTTGTAGCATCACTTGATCAATTACACTCTTCTTCTATACTATGAGAACCTTTAACATCCATGGAACCTTTCCATTCCACAAAAGGTTCTTGATAGTGGAAAATGGTTCTTTAGATTATTAAAATGTTTTTCCACATTGGTTCTTTTAAGAACTGTTCACTGAAATGTTCTTCTAGGAAACAAAATGGTTCTTCTATGGCATTGCTGAAACCCCTCTTTTGAAACCTTTATTTTTAATAGTGTACGAAATAATGGTTATTTTAAGAACTCTTCACTGGAAGGTTCTTTGGAGAACCCAAAATAGTTCTTCTGTTGCATCACTGCGAAAACCCTCTTGATTTTCTACATTTAAGAGTGGACAAATATACTTTTATTGGCTGGATTATGATTATGAATTTGTTAATCCAGATGAGCAGATTAATTTTTGTGAGTTATTTTGTGTGTGTGTGTGTGTGTGTGTGTGGCAGGATGAAAGGAGACACCCCTGTGAACAGCACCATGAGCGTCGGTCAGGCCAGGAAGCTGGTGGAACAGCTAAAGATTGAAGCCAGTTTTTGTCGAATCAAGGTGAGGGTTGCCATGCAAAATAACCAGAAAATGTGGCAAATAGGAGTCAGATCAGTGGTAATCCTGCCTGCCTATAAAAATGTCTTATTATACCACCCCGTACGTAGCAGAATAATTTGTATCAGATGTGATCAAAGATCTGGAATCAGGTTAATAGGTATGACCTAATTCTACAATCCCCCCGGTAAAGTCTGTCCTACAAGTACAATTTGAAGCATTCAACAGTCTTTAAACATTGACCTCAACCTTGCATTTCACTCATACAATGTTCTATTTAATTAAAATGCTGTTTTAGCCAAGATAGGAAGGTGCCATGTGTAAGGCAAGACAGTGTTGTTTTAGGCGCTGGTCTGAGATTTTGGGCAATTTTGTATCCATAACTTGTCTTCATTTTAGACTGGTGAAAAGAAAACATTCAAAATACCCATTTAAGTGTTCATTTTATTATGCTTTATTTATTTGTGTGTAGATTTCAATCGCAAAGCTGTTTTCTCAAAATGAGTTTATTCCCATGCACAGAAATCTCCACTTCAGTAGCAATTACATACATTGAACTTTAGTTTTATTTACATTTTGGAGGTTTTTACAAGAGAGTTTGTTCATATAACATTCACCTGATTCATATAACTTTTTTTTTTTTTTTGCTTTTGATAGCTTTTTCTGATTTATGGAGTCATCCAAATTCCCCTCTATAACTCTCTTGTCAAATGAACAAAATGAAACAAGAATTTTTGTCTCTTCTAGAAATGTATGCAAATTAGTGTATATTTAATTAGATAATGCCATACTTATATACATACATAATATTTGAACATAACATTTGAGAAAACAATTGATAACCTGAGGAAAGCATCTGTTCATTTTTTTTTTTACCTTATTCACCTGCAGTGTCTTGTCTTATAAGACAAAGACTTTCAGCTTTCTTAGAATCAATAGCTGTTTGAGTGCTTTTCATTTCAGCACTGACAATCTGTCTGGATTCTTAGGTGTCTAAGGCAGCGGCGGACTTGATGGCCTACTGTGATGCCCATGCATGTGAGGACCCAGCTTTTTCTGATTTATGGAGTCATCCAAATTCCCCTCTATAACTCTCTTGTCAAATGAACAAAATGAAACAAGAATTTTTGTCTCTTCTAGAAATGTATGCAAATTAGTGTATATTTAATTAGATAATGCCATACTTATATACATACATAATATTTGAACATAACATTTGAGAAAACAATTGATAACCTGAGGAAAGCATCTGTTCATTTTTTTTTTTACCTTATTCACCTGCAGTGTCTTGTCTTATAAGACAAAGACTTTCAGCTTTCTTAGAATCAATAGCTGTTTGAGTGCTTTTCATTTCAGCACTGACAATCTGTCTGGATTCTTAGGTGTCTAAGGCAGCGGCGGACTTGATGGCCTACTGTGATGCCCATGCATGTGAGGACCCTCTCATCACCCCTGTGCCCACTTCAGAAAACCCGTTCAGGGAGAAAAAGTTCTTCTGTGCTCTACTCTGAGCAGCACACAGGAAGAGCAGGATTAGTCTCATTTAGATGATAATGATTTGTGTACGCACATCACACAACACAACACAACACTCAACGAGACACGACACAGCAAAATAAATCCCAAATTAAGCTTTAATAAATGCAAAGTGGTTTCTAAATTTCAGCGATTGACAGCGCAAAGACCAAATTTACAAAATCATGCTTGTGAGGATATTTTTATTCTCCTGTTTTTTTGGGAAACCCTGTTCCTTTTCATTAAGGGGACAAAACAGCATCAAGATCGATGCAAATTGATTAGATGAAACACACACTGATACACACATATGCAAGCACACAGTTTTTTAATCAAGCAAAAGGAAATAGGTGTGGGTCTGGATATTTCAATAATTTCAAATTTTACTATATTCAAGACATTCGTTATGTTCTTCACATAGCATACTATGGTGATTTACAAATTCTGTATGTATATTTTGATTTTTTTAATGTTTTGTTTGAGGTTACTATGTACGCTACGCTGGTTGACATTTCTGATTAACTGGTAGAGCTTTTAAAGTTTAGATTATTGTGAGAAAGTGAGACTGCTAATACCTACACACAAATACCACCAGTGCATAGCACTCCTAAAGGGGTTTGTAAAATGAAATTTATGTCCTAAAACCAATTACATTTTTCTGACCACTAAAACAAATGGTATCTAGTCTGGAAATTAGTTTAAAAGATAAATTACTGAAGAAAAGTGTAAAGAGAATATCTGTTAAAACTTGTGGTCCCAAGTAATTAAAATAATGCAGACAGAATCCAATGAAGGAATGAATAAATCTTTTAAACGAAACACACTTAAGTGTACTGCTTATTGAGAAAAAATCACTATTGTTTAACAGTTTGTGCTCAATTTTTTATATTTTTTTTGGGAACGGAATTTAAAGGTGACATATCATGAAAATCTGACTTTTCCAGGTTTTAAGTGCTATAATCAGGTCCCCGGTGTGTCTACCAACCAAGGAAACGTGAAAAAGATTAACCCAGTAACTTTGTTTTGGTAAGCCTTTTTCTGCAAGCAACTGAGAAAACGAGTGCGTCTGATTTCGCTCCCCTAGTGACATTGCAAAGGGATCTCATTATATTACCACCCCTTAATCTGTAAGTTTGCACCCACGGCGCCGTCATTTTGATTTGGCAAGCGACAGCGGTGTAGTAGCTTTAATGCCATGGTGAAAGTTTGAGCAAAACATGCTAACTGTTCTGCCTTTTCGCTTTCTGTGTGCTTCGGATGTGTGCTCTCAGAAAACCTTATATAAGAAGTTTAAATATGGTTTAAAACGCATGATTTCAGAGCGATAAATATGAAAATCAGAACCAAAACAGATGTTTTTTTAGCAGGTCCGAGCTGTAATGGCACAGCTCTATTCGGGAAAAGGGGGCGGGGAGCAGCAGCTCATTTACATTTAAAGAGACAGGCCCGAAAAACAGCGTGTTTCTGCTTCTCTTTCCAAGAACTTCACCGATTCCTGCTAGTGCCATCACAGACTTCTCCCCCATGGGCTCTGCCACAAAGTCCTTGTGTTTTTGTGATGTTGACGACATTGTTGATTTGTATTAGAGAGCGTTGCGGGATTTCAAGTTGACTTCCTTCAGTGGCTTAAAACAGAAAAACATTTGTTAAAAGGTTTGATTTCTTAATAGTCCGAAACTAACTGTACATAAAAGTCAAAAGAAAAAAAAATCTATTCAGCTCCAGATATCATTTCAGCTATTGCTAAAATGCAAATGTGCCTGCCCTTAAAAATCAGCCAATTTACCTCTCATTTCCTCATGTAACGTTATTATATTGTAACACTGAGAAAGGAAAGTGAGGGCGAGTTGCGAGACTAAAGAGAAAACCAAAAGTGAAACTACATATAATTAATACAACCATCAAACACACAACAAAGAGATAACTAATTAATAAATTATGAAATTATGCAGTTGATGAGAGTAAAGTTTTCGTAGTTTTCACGAGTTTTTGAGGTCCCGCCTCATTTCTTCACGTTCAGCGCCACACAACGACAGCTGACATGCCATTCTCTATTCATTTAAAAATAATAAAAACCTAAGTGGCAAACATAACAGAATGAACAGTATTTTTAAACACACGTGCAGCAGAAACATAGTTTATATCATACCTGGACACTATCATGGAGAAATTTCAATCCTCATCCGCAAACGCCGTGCTGTTCAGAGTCAATGTTCAATGCGCCCAAAATAACTCCCACAGCGCTGCTTCCTGATCCCGCCTTTAGAAAGAACACCGCCACTTCCGCTCTAATCATGCTGCTGTTCAGAGAGACACTGGCCCCTGGTGGCTCCAGCTATTTGGTGGAAATCAAATAAAGTGGAGATCAAAATTTGGGACCAAACTGCAATTTCCTAAATTTCGAGGTCACTGCTTAGGCCTATTTTAAATTATCCTAACAGGAGCGAAAGCACAGTTTTTAGAGCATATTCTGAAGCGCAGTATAAAAAACTTAAATGAGATATTTGAAAAAGAACACTGAGCAAAATTAGAGAACACTTACAGATGCCTCCTAGTTATTTGGTGTTAATCTGGAACCTAATACTAATTTCCTTAATTATCTGACAAGCCCTATTTAACTGACAGCCAAACTTTTCATTGACTTTGCAAGATGGTGAGCCGCTCTAAAGTGATTGAAACCCTCTGACAGCCGGTTATCCAGATGAAGGCCAACAGCAGCCATAGCAAGAGAAGTTGGTCGATCCAAATCTGTGATTTCTAGAATATTGTGTCCTTGTCACTAACTCATTCAAGTCCCCCAGAAAGGCTGGTCTTTCACAAAATACAAAGGACAGAATAATGCAGAGAATCTCAAAGGGCAATCGGTTCAACACTGCAGCTGGAATTGCTCGCCAGTTCAGCGCTGAACACGTTAAGGATCTGTCTCGGCATACAGTCTCTCAACATTTAAGAGAATTTGGACCTTTCCTTCCCTGCATTCATCGCCCAATCAGCCAGCAATTTTTCGCACAGGACAGTGCTCTTCATCATAATGCAAAATGGGTAAAGCAGTTCCTTGAAGCTGAAAACATTGAAATAATGAAATGGCCAGCCAAGAGTCATGATCTAAACCAGATTGAAAATCTCTGGAAAATCCTTGGTGACAAAAGTTATGGCTAAGAAACCCACCACAGTCACCGAACTGTGGAAGAGACTGGAAGAAGAGTGGACCAAGATGTAGCGTGAGAAATTAGTGATGTCCTGCAGCACAGATGTGCTGAAGCCATTCAAAGCAGAAATTTTAGTTGTAATCTTTCTTTGTGCTACAATCATTGCTGTTCTCTAATTTTGATCACTGTGTTTTCCACAAAATAAAGGGCTTTTATTGAAATGCCTTGGTTATTTTGTAAAACACTGTTCTACTAACATGGTATAGCCACAACTAAAATTCCTTCAAATTTTGAATTATGAGGATTACAAAATTTTTCCTGAAAAAATGTAGTGTTCATTGCTCTCTAATTTTAATCTCCACTGAAGAAATCAAATAGATTTTATTACACTTTTTAAAAGCAAATATCCAAATAAACACGAATCAAAATTGAATATATTAAGCAAGTTCTTTACTTTCAGAATGTGTGATTCTATTGTGTAAAATGTCGCTGAATTCACTGAGTTTGGGGGGAATTAAGCTTGAGAGTCAAACATTCAATGTTTTTCACATCACAGTGAAATCTTGAACACAAACACAATGACATAATTTACATTTTTTAGCATTGCGTCGAAATTTGGAGAAGAATTACTTCACAACAGTAGTGAAAATTGCTTTAACAGTGTATGGGTTAATAATAATAGCATAACATCCAGAATAGAACATTCATCCAAGAATTCAATCCACGTGCTAATGAAAACTCATATTTCAGATGAACTTGACAGTACAAGTGTCATTTTCTGCTAAAACTGACAAGGTCTGGAACAGCGCAAACACTCAGATGAACACCAGGGGGCAGTGATACATTAAAAGCCATTTCCAACAACAGCGCTGACAAATGGATTTTTATGCTAAGTAGATATGAGGAAAACTTGTTGATTTACACAAATCCTTTGAACTGTAGAACTGATGCTGTATTTCATTATCATAATGAATTTATTGCCAGAGCACCTACATTTTTGGAGTAAACATTTCAGATGTCTCATGTTGATCATGCAGAACCATCATGGGTCGTGCAGTTATCTCTAACTCTTCCAGGCGCCAATCCAAGAATTGCACATACTAGCCTGGAAAGGAAAGAGAGGTCAGCATGCTGACTCAAACTGGCACAGACAAAAAGTGTCTTGCCATTTGGAAAAGGTTTGCCTGTTATGAAATCTCTAACTGTACCACACAAACCAGTTGGTTGAATTTGGTTTTGTTGAATTGAATGATTTAAGGTTGACTCAAGGGTTTGTGTAATGTTGATTGGCTTAGTCCCTCCAGGATGGTTGATTGTTTTCGGGAGAAATGATCAATGACAGTGCAAATGAGCACTTTTGCTCTTTTGTTCTCAAGTTTGTACTTCTCTCACATCTTCTCTAATTTCATTAACACATACTGAGGAATGATGAGATGATGTATTCCTGACGAGAAGCTATTGTTTTTCAGAACAACAAAAGGAAGAAAACTTGTTGTCCCTGCTTGTGAGCCTGCAGGTACTGGGCAGGACCATGTGTCTTTACTGAGCATGAGGGGACACAATGTGCTCTGACATGTGAACGATTTTAGGTGATGCAACCTTCCGTGTATCTTGCCTGGCAGTGGCCACGCGTGTCATGCCCATGACGTCAAACATGTACTTCCTGGTGCCGTGACGATAGTTCTGTGCTTGCAGCTAATCTAATTCATTTTCTTTTCAGGACATTTGACATAAACGGACAAAATGAGCAACAAAACTGAAGTGGATATGAAAGATGTGGAGCTCAATGAGGTGGAGCAGGAGAAGCAGCCCATGACAGAGGGGGAGGCTGGAAATAATTATGCTATCTCGCCTGTATCCGAGAAGAATGGCATTGTAAAGGTGAAGATTCCAGAAGAGGAGAGCAAATTCACTGGGTTAACCAAAGAAGAGCTCATGAAAGTAGCTGGAACAACAGGGTACGGTGCCCCATTTCCTTTCAGTTAGATCTTGGTGTGGATTTTGCCATTTGCAGGTACTCTGATGATTTAATTGCTGTTGTCTTTTTGTGAATAGGTGGGTTAAAGTTCGTTGGGCACTTCTGATCCTGTTCTGGCTTGGTTGGCTGGGCATGCTAGCTGGTGCGATTGCCATCATTATTCAAGCTCCTCGATGCAAGCCCCTCCCTGAGATGAACTGGTGGAGCTATGGACCTCTGTACCAGATTGGAGATGTGAACTCCTTTACAGAGTCTTCAAAGTTGATAGGTAAAATCAGACGACTCTATGGGCCAGCATCCAAGAAACCAAAATAGATCTTGTGGGGAGGAGGGAGTGTTAATGGATCACAGGGATGGGTCAGTTCAGGGATTAAAGGCGGATGACAGGCTCTGAACATGTTGAAACGCATTAATTGCTCTGTCCTTATGCTGCTGAATCAACAAATCTGGTTTCCTCCCTTATTCGCTTGCATGCCATCCTGTTTGCTCAGCGCATTTATCAGTCTGTGGACTATATTAATGGAATAGCATAAATGATTTTAAAGGAAGAGTGGTAGAATGTCTTTTAATGAATAATTTGAGGTACAGTGACGTCCGACGACTCTATGGGCCAGCATCCAAGCAACCAAAATAGATCTTGTGGGGAGGAGGGAGTGTTAATGGATCACAGGGATGGGTCAGTTCAGGGATTAAAGGTGGATGACAGGCTCTGAACATGTTGAAACGCATTAATTGCTCTGTCCTTATGCTGCTGAATCAACAAATCTGGTTTCCTCCCTTATTCGCTTGCATGCCATCCTGTTTGCTCAGCGCATTTATCAGTCTGTGGACTATATTAATGGAATAGCATAAATGATTTTAAAGGAAGAGTGGTAGAATGTCTTTTAATGAATAATTTGAGGTACAGTGACGTCCGTATTAACATGGATGTGGTCTGTTATTTGAAACATTCCATATTTATTCCCTTATTGTCTTTAATATTTTGCAATGCTGCATATTTATTTCACTCTGACTTTTGGTTACCCCTCAGGTGTGGCTGAAAAAGTTCAGGCGATGGATGAGTTGAAGATGAAGGGTCTGATCATTGGCCCGATCCATGTGTCCAGTGCTGATGAGCCTGAGAAACTGAAATTGACTGAGATTGCTGAAGAGGCTGGTGATCTGACACAGTTTCAAGAAGTCATTAAGGCTGCACACAAGAGAGGTGAGCTATAGTTTGCATTATAAAATGAAGCATTTGCTACTTCTGTTATCTTGATGGATTTTTATTTAAAATGACTTCCATATACACTGCCTGGCCAAAATGTTGCTGTCTGGATTTAAATAAGCAAATACTAAGATTTTAGGGTTGAATCATTATTAATCGGTGATTAATATGTTTCTGGCATACTGTATGTTTGGTAACGATTATTGTAACACTAACTGATGCAGTGTGTCGCATTTTATTTCTCAAACAACTATGTCAGAAGACGTACCCATGTCCATATATTCCAATGGCTCAACATTAATTACATTAATTACTACAATAATGAAACATTAATTACTACAATAATGATCCAATGATCCAGGCAGTGTATACTAATATATATATTTATATTATTTATTAGTTTTTCAGTTAATTGTATTTTTATGTTGACTTCAAGGTATCTCTGTTGTTTTGGACCTGACCCCTAACTATAAAGGCAAAGAGCCCTGGTTTGCCGATGCTGCCAGCACTGTGGTCAAACTGGAGGTATGACAATAGATCTAGATAATTGCTTGACTTTCTTAATCTACGTTGTCACTTGAACTTGATTTGTGTACTTGAGTTTTCAGAGTAATAATTGTGACTTTTGCCTTTGCAGTCTGCTCTGGTGCATTGGCTAGAAGAAGGTGTAGATGGATTCCTCTTCTACGGTGTTGAGAAAGTGTCCACTGCAGCCCCGACCCTTTGGGAGGATGTCAGAGTCTTTATCCACAACCAAACGGAATCAGAGGGAAAAATGAAAAAGTGAGCAATCGATAGTTGAACTTTTACTCCTAAATTTGATTTTTAGTGCACATTCACTCTTTTGTGAGGTAAAGGAGCCACCTTGTGGTGGTTGGTAGGAATTTTTACAAACTGAACTCCAGTCAAGGGGACACGAGTGGGCCGTTTCTTAGTTTGAGATTGTGTTGCCAACCAAACGGCTCCATATGGTGCTTAATACTTCTATTAAACACTGACTTTTTCCTTCCAGGGTCTTAATTGGTGTTACGGATCAGTCCTCTCCTGATGACATTGTTGCTGTGTTGAACAAAACTGGTGTGGACCTGCTCCTCACTGGTGCTTTAAGATCCATATCTGCTCTGGACGTTGCCAATACTGTTGATCGCTTGTATTCCGCTTACAGTCAGACCAGACTGGCTTGGAACATAGGTGGGCGTATTGCTGGACACCTGGCTTCATTGGTGGGGCTTGCCAAAGTCAAGTTGAATCAGCTGCTGCTGCTCACTCTGCCAGGCACACCGGTGTTCAATTATGGGGATGAGATTGGACTGCAAGATGAGGTGAGTAAACTGAAGATTTTTATCAAGAGAATTCAGACAGATCCAGGTGTTTTCCTGGAGCAGATCCTAAAACGTTGTTATCTTTCCATTTAGGTGACCAAAAATCCGATCATGGTATGGGGTGACTCTAAACAAAATATGACAGAGGTAAGGAGCATGTGCACACAGTGCTGAATCTCCAAAGTGACCCTATTCAATGTTGTGACCAGCTTTAGTTACATTTTCATGCATTTATTTTACAGGGTGAAACGACCACTTTCCGTAAGTTCTTCAAGTCTGTGAGTGAAAAAAGGTCAAAAGAGCGCTCTTTGCAGCATGGAGAATACTTGCCTTTGTTCAGCTCGACCTCCGCCATGGCCTATGTGCGAAGCTGGGACCAGAATGAACGCTACCTTATTGCACTCAACTGGCACTCGACAGAAACTGTCACTCTTCAGCTGAAGCATGCTGAGATTCCTGAACATGCTACAGTAGTGTTCAGTACTACTGATGATAAAGATGGTAATGTGCTTAACCTTGCACAATTAGAGGTGAAGCCAGAACAAGGTATAATACTGAAGTTTCCTTACACTACCTAAAGACACATTGTAAACTCACAGTTAGTGTGAGGATGTTGCTTTTACATGCACAAGTGTTTGATTGGCCATTCTGTTACAATATTAATCATTTTTAGTACAAAAGCACTGGTATATATCATCAGATTGTACTGTTACATGCATCACATGCACTGCATGACTACTAAACTGAACTTTAAGCTGGTAGTGTTATTTTTTTTTATGTTACTTGGAATACATTCCATAGGAAGAAAAAAAGATTATTATTATTTTTTTTAGTTTTTAAAATGTACTGCAATACTGCACACTAAAAATGTTGAAAACCTAAATGGCTGTTCCTTCTATGTAATTGGAAAAAGATGCATGAAAATGAAAGCTGTGGACAATAAATTAAGTGGAGCAGTTTATCTTTGTTGTTTGTTTTGTCATTGTATTTATTCAGGTGGGGTTCCCTCGTCTATTTTCATATGTGTTGCCAGCATAATGAGATGTAACAGAGACATGGTTGAATTATTAAAATCTACAGCCATAAAATGGAGCACCTCTCATTGTCTCCAGCATAGCATGATATCAGGTGTCTCTACTGATGACTTCTTTATTTAGAGCTGTTCATTATGCATATGGAGAGCTCAGTCTCACCTGGCTATTTTAACTCATTACAGATTTATGAACCCCTACTGAGATCGGCTCAGTGCCTAAGAGTGATGAGGGAAATTGTGTCAAGTATGTATGAGGTCTGAAAGAACAGACCTAATCACAAGAAACAAAACTGTCTTGATATATATTCTTTGTACAGTATATATTGAATGTATTCTTTGTACAGTTTAGATCTAAAAGGAAGTAAGACCTTAAGTAGATACATGTTTGAAGTCTTTCTGATGAATGAGTTTCCTCCTTGTGTCCTCTACCTTTTCACAACTCAAACTTTTCTAGGTCAATTACCCATTTGGGACCACAAACCTGACCAAGAACCTCTACTTTTAGGCAATGAGCCATGGTCGCTTCTAACCTAAGGGTGTTTTTAAGTTAAACGCACTTTATTTCTCTAAATAACATATTCAAAATCAATGTATTGACCATAAAAAGGACGGAATACCAACAGCAGACTCGTTCTCTGACATGCTGCCAGTGTTGCATCTGTAGCACTGTATGCACTTACTGCACTAGTCGGTTTCCTGCGTCTGTCTCTTTAAGAACTGCTCTCTTCGAGGACTCCCTGACGCATTGCAGGTGGCTGTCAACCAATCAAAGGACACTTCCTAGGTCAGCTGACGAATGCCATCAGACTTCTATATATAAACTCTCCGGACCATCCATTCAAACCTGAAA
>NW_015642528.1:2067869-2096730 GCF_001515625.1 Sinocyclocheilus rhinocerous
GTGGCGGAGGAGGACCATAGTAACCGCTTTGTTGTCAAGGAGTGCGACGTCCCACTTTGGACCGAAGTATTAAGGCGTAGTGATATCGAAATTTGGGCGCACAGCAGCAGAAGATAGTGCTTGACAATCGCACGGGTGGAAAGCAAACGCTTGGGATTCCTTTTATTTCCTCTACGTGCAAACTAACGTAGTTCACACTAAAGTACAATGGTAAGTAAGCCGTTATAACTCTTTATCCTAATAGCCAAAGTGCAGCGTAGCTACAAAAATGGCTGAGCCTCCATGGCGAGGCGATAGGTGAGAATGGGCTAACGTTACTGTTAGCTTAGCTCCTCGCGAGCTAACCGTCATTCTATTGAAAGCGCGCGAGCTCCCGGGCTAACGTCACTTCAGTGGGCTACACAGTTTTCATTTTTCTCACTGTGGAATAAACTTTAAGCTTTCTGTGTGACGTTTTGCAGCGCTTTCTCTAATCGCAAATGGGCGTGAGATGTTTACAGCAGAAAATGCGCTATACAAGCACATCCTTGACTGGTTCCCTGTTGCTAGCTCGCCTCATGTCGGCGTCAGCAGGCAGATGTAGAGATCGCCCTCATTTACATTAGACAAACCCGTAGCGTCCCTTGTTCCAAAATAGCCCTGCTTTTTCTAATATATCTGATCGGTCACAACATGCTTGTAGTTCCCCACAGCATGCGCACTAATCTATTCAGATGGCCTTTAAGTAACTGTAAACCACATTATAGACCAATAAAAACAATACACCTGTTAATGTGGTCAAATACAGCTGTATTGTCTGCTGTGAACGCGTTTTGTATTTGTCTAACGTTAATTCAGAACGCCTCATGAATGACAACAAACTTGTAAAACACAAGGTATCAGGTGTTAAACATGTTCCGTTCAATTTAACACGCAATAAATACAGTTAAGCAAGTTCAGACGGAATGGAAACGTTTGAAAATATCTCAGTGCTATTAAAATAATTTTCTTGTGTCCTTCATATAGGCTGATCAGCTAACAGAGGAGCAGATTGCTGGTATGGAAGATTAACCTTTGCTTCAAACCTCAAATCAGCAATTTCAATGGTGTGCAATAAATAATTTCAATTGCTTTTCAGAATTCAAGGAGGCCTTCTCCTTATTTGACAAAGACGGTGATGGCACCATCACTACTAAAGAGTTAGGGACTGTCATGCGGTCTTTGGGCCAGAATCCTACAGAGGCAGAGCTTCAGGATATGATCAATGAAGTTGATGCTGATGGTGAGGAAGCCCTTCCACAAATAATGCCGTGTTACAATAGCTCTTCTCTTTTTCTAAATCTGTTGGCTTTTTCTGCCCTTCAGGCAATGGAACGATTGATTTCCCAGAGTTCCTTACAATGATGGCCAGGAAGATGAAGGACACGGATAGCGAGGAGGAGATCAGAGAAGCATTCAGAGTTTTCGATAAGGTAGTGAAGTGTACTCGCTTATAAATGCCTCTTATTGAAGGCATTTCTTTGGAAAAAACAAATGTGGAAAGAATGTTTATCTCTTTCAATGACTAATGCTTTACAGGATGGAAACGGCTATATCAGTGCAGCAGAGTTGCGTCATGTCATGACAAATCTGGGGGAGAAGCTTACAGATGAGGAAGTGGATGAGATGATCCGGGAGGCAGATATTGATGGTGACGGCCAGGTCAACTATGAAGGTATTTCCCTATATTAATGTCATTGGTGCATTGTGGTATTTTTATATGTAAGTGGATTTTTGTCTGAATAAATGCCAAGCCTGCAGTATAATTATGAAATCAGTTTGTGAAGATTGGCACGTTGATCTCATTCATTTTATTTCCCCCCACAGAGTTTGTCCAGATGATGACAGCAAAGTAAAAACTGGAAACCAAAAGGAGCACAACAGACCAAACAGTGGGCAGCACTCTCACTGTCAACCTTCAACAAGCATTCACAACCCAATCTCTTACTCCTCCCCATTTAGTTTTGCTCTCCTTCACTTTCCCTTATTTTGATCAGTCCTCTACTCTGCTTGTTTTTCCAACATGATCTCCTGTCAACTTTTTCCCTACATTATCTGGTTTTTTTTGGAAGAAAATATTTACATGCACAACAAAGTTTAAACCTTGCATATATGATGGTGATGATAACAGCAGTGTAACACATGTATCAATATTTTAAAGATTGTGACATACTATATGGACAAGAGCAATGCATGCTTTATTTATGTTTGGCATGTTTCTGTGTTTTTTTTTCTTCCCAGCTTGCCTTTTTCTAACTTGCTAGTTCTCATTTAACTGCATGTTTCTCATGCAACCTCTGCTCAGTGGTCTTAGAACTGTATGGTGAATAACCATTCATGGATAATCAGGGGCTTTATATAACAAAATGGCTCAAACTTCCATGTCATAGTGTGATTGTTTTTGTAAGTGTAGATCTGTGTGTCTGAGCGAGTGCTTGTAGTTGGATTTAAAGTGGAGCCACGCAGTACAGTTTACGTTTTGGTATAGGGCTTGTTCTTTAGGGACCGCATAACTAACATGTAAGATAAAAAGAAAATTAGACAAACCTGCGTAGAATAATCCCGGAAATGGTTAATTGGGGACCAGTTATTTCAGTTAGTTTGCTTGTTTTGCCCCTTTTTGTATTCTTTGAGAGAAACATGGTGGAAAGGCTTTGACCTTCTTTCCAAATTGCATTTCCTCACTAATTTCACTACCGCAAAGCAAATGCCACATATTAGTTCTAGACTGGTGTAGAGCGGTTTAATGTTTGGTTTGAGCTCTGTTAGTGTGGAGTTTGTACTGAAGATGTAGAATAGTTTTCACCTAAATATACAGTCTTACGTTTTGATGCTGGACTCGGTGTCCCAGTCAGTGGACCATTTCTGTCTAGGGAAAAATATTCAATCTTAAGCTGTGTGCTGGTTCTTCCTGCAGGCTGTTCAATATATTTGTATACATCAAAAGCACCTGCATTTTATGATCTTTTCTCATAATAACAACAGCATGTTCTCCTCTTCCATGGTCCTGTAGTTGTGGTCCATGCACAGTGGCAATTGGGATGGTGCGTAATGCTTGTCATCCAGTTAGACTGTGTCTGCCATGTTGGTGCAGCAACTGCTGCCATGAAACCTGCAAATGCAGGCGCTTTGAATGAAATCCATTTTTTTGTAACTGTATAGACCAAGGTTAAACAAACAGCGCTTAATGGTAGAATCACATACATTATGGTGGTAGTATTGCATCTTCTGCCCCAGTTCTTAATTTATTCTACTGTTGTGTTTTCTTTTTTATGACCTTTATATGCTGTTTTTTTCGTTCTGAGATCTAAGTTTACTGTCCGGTTCTTTTTTTCTTCTGTCTTCTTCTGCCCATAAGGTAATAGTAAAAAATGAAAGGTTATGCATTCCATTGCAGAACTCTGGTTTTCTTGCTAAATAAACGTTTTGGACCTCCGTTTCTAAATTACCTCTTTTTGTTCGTAACACTGTTGCCTATATAACTGTAAACCTGCATGGGCTTATATTAAAAAAATAGTGTAAGAGAGACAGGAAAGTGCATTTAATGTATATCTATGGTGTTTATTGTCATTTGTTTGCACAAGGCAATATTAGGCTGTTTTATTACATTTTTAGTCCAATTAAGAATCACGGTGTCCACAACATATCACATTACATCATATACAAGGTTTGCACATATTGCAAACAAAACCGTTAAGAGATTTCTTCATAACTCCGAAACGACCCTTACTAAAATTAACCATGGCTTTATTGTAGTAAAAGTGTAGTAACCATTGTTTTTTGGCGTATTGATTACCATTTGTATAACCACAGTTTTACTACAAATATCATGGTTAGTGTAACAAACTTTGGTTACAAAGGTTTAACAATAGTAACCATATTTTATTTGTAGTAAAACCATGGTTAATTTTCGTAAGGGGTGTAAAATTAGAAACAAGTGAGGGTAACAGGAAAGTCCACAATCCATTTGTAGTTTTGTCCCGCAGTGAAACTACAACACCCAAGTACTGCATGATTTCCCCCAAGTGTCCGATAGCAGTACCTGTACAGAGCTGTTGCTGATTGACGTGACGCAGAACGAATAAGGTACTGCCGAGTTCAGCGGCAACCAATCACATCAATGACAAGTGAGACGTGGGCGGGGACGCCTGTTTCAGTGCATACACCAATCGTTTACCAGCATACAGATGGGTGGATTATTGATTCAAGAAAAAAATGTTGCAACGGGCCAAACACTAAAGAGAGTGTTAAGTGATTTGGGACAGGGCAAGCCAGCTCAGACGATTTGAGCGCACAATTTTCACCGGTTCAACGTCCAGCAGGAAATCTGGACCCATCAGCCACGATATAACACACTGACTGTCAGATGATGTAAATAAGCGAGTTTGGGTCAGGCAGATTTAGTTACTTCGCTACGTATTCACTGAACTTAAGCACCGAGGTTTCTACGTCTTCACGCTCCTTCTACAAGGAACAGGATTGGACACCAGAACGCAACTGCTGTGAGACAAGAATAAGAAGGTAAGACTGCATCCTCGCATGTAATGCGTTCATCAGATCAGATGATGCACGCTTTTTGAGACTGCTGGTCTAAGCTATGTTATATTGCATGTATGATGTGCACAAGTTTCTGCCCTAATAAACATTAGCTGCATGATGTGTAAACTTCATGCACAATAAGTGCATATTATTTAAAACGAACAGACCGTCATGGCTTCTGCAGTAAACATTTATTAAACTCAGAGATAACGTTAGAGTTTGTTTTTGAAGTCGTGCAGCATGCGACCAAAGGGCATGCTTTCCTCTGTTTGCTAACGCATGTGCCAACTGAATGAATCAAACTGGACAAGCAGGTGGATTTAGCTCACTTTGCTGACCTATAAACTATTCGCTGCCACATAGCCAAACATAAACACTTCCTGGCTGCGAGTCAGGTTAAAAAGCAAAGGAGCAGCTTTCTGATGTGAAAGTTATTGATTGCGTAGCAAGTTCAGGTTCAAGTTGGCAGCTGTCGATGGCCTTTTAACGTTCATCTGTCCAATCCAATCCAAGCAGTGTCAAAACTGTCTAGGGATGCCTATATGATGCATAATACCTTTTTATTTGGGCAGTTTGCTTGGACACACATTCAGACCATTTGCGTCATTTTGTGTTGTACGTAATCAAGGTATCTTGGCATTCTTGAGAACATACAAATTTATAGTGCACTCAGTATTTTTTGCATATTAAAAAGTTTTGCAAATAAAGAATTTAACACTGATTTAGACATCAATAACTTGATTTTCTCTACATGGAGCTTGTCGCCCTTATGGGCACCGGTCTTGCCTCAACAGCACAGCACAGCACACATAAAATAATTTTGGATTATGATAGTACTAATACGTGCACTTCATGAAGGTGAACTAAAAAAAAAAAAAAGTAATTAGATTTTCTGAATGGTGCAGGAAGTGTAAAGTCAACGGTTGATTTGAGAATGAAGGTAATTCCTGTTTTGTGAGACTCCGTTATGGTTCCTCCTCAGAAGTGTCTAAACACGCCTGTTAAAGAAGGCCCTGTGTTACTCTTACCTTGAATTGTTCAGTTCATTCAAGACACAGCATGCAATGCGTATGTCTAAGCATCTGTTTTTATGTATATATATATATATATATATATACTTTATGTGTGTGTGTGTGTGTGTTTTGTTTTTTTTTGAATGTATATATATATATATATATACTGTATGTGTGTGTGTGTGTGTGTGTTTTGACTTCTTTTGACAAGTTAACCACAAGTCTGTTATTTGTGTAAGGAACTAGATTACAAGTATTGGGAAATCTTAATCTTGTTTATGGCATTGTTGCATTGGTTACCTGAATGCCATGCATGAACAGAATTGTTGGGGGTTGAAGGAGGAAGTTGGCTGTTGTAGTAAATCAGCTCAACAGGGAAATATTTATGACTAATTATAACTGGTTATGATTAATAATAAATATTTAGATTATATCTTCGAATTAACTGTAGCAGAATCAATATTACAATTATTTGATCTGTCCGTCCACCGAGCAGACAATATAATCATTTATCAATTCAAGGAAAGATTATTTTCCTGGCCAAGGAGAATAACTGTCCTTCTTTATGCAGTGCTAGCAGTAATTTAACATATGTAGCAAGGGTTCAAAACATTCATTGACTTCGAATTGTGAGCAGCAAACAGAAGCAATCGATCGTGAATATAAGGGATTTAATAAATGAAACTATAGCTAACATACTGAAACTTAAACACGCATCTAAATAATTGTAAACGGTTACTTGCATTGGCTTCGATTGCTGAACAAGAGTCCTGATGCGGTAGATAACGGAGGTCTTTGATGAGTTCGTTAGGAGTGAGCTGGAAGTTTACTTCTGGTTCTTCTGAAGATAGGAAAAGTCCACAGCGACTCGAAGTTACTTGAAGATAAAAACTGCCGGAAAATAAAAACTCAAGAGGAAGATCTTGAGAGTCTTGGAAAAGGTGTTGTCTCAAACGAAGAGGGTTTTTCTGAGCAAAGATCATTTTGGGCTAATGCTTTTTGAGGGTTTCTATCCACCCCCCACCTTTGGGTGGGCTAGCCAATACCAGGCGTGAATTTTTTGAGCGGGAGAAGTTTCCTTTGTCTCGCTTTATGGCCCATTTGCATGTTTTATGGCCGGTCTGGAATTGCTGCCGTTTTAACCCAAAATATAGTATAAATCGTATGATGCGTTTCACAATCACATACTGTACATCATTGTTTGAGGAATAAAGAGCAGATAATATTGATACCAAGAAAGAAACATTTAGAATAGATTAAACCAAAGATATATCCATACACCTGAATATCAGTGCTTAGGGCTTGACTAATACAAATAACGAGTGGTAACTCAGCTAATCTAATAGGGAAACGTACAAACAACACATGCAATATACCAGATATATTTGTAACTGCTCAATTATTGTCTAAATAGAGTAAAGGTCTTTACGTGTGTGTGTTTGTGTGTGTGTGTTATGTGAGCCTGTTGTAGTTTGCTTGGTCAGCCAGGCCCATCGGTGCCTGGCATCGGGGTCATTTACATCTCTTTGGAAAGTGTTTGAAATCAGATGGGGAGATGATAGTGGGGGACTGCTTAGCATCTCCTTGATAGCGAGGAACCATTTGGCAATTTAACCCCCATATAAATGTAAAGTCTGTGACCAGGACTGTAATTTATATGTAAATGTCAAAAGCTAAAAGGGGTCTCTTATGCCATAAAACCCAAAGACCATCCATGATTTTAAGCAGACGCTACACTGTATTATTATTATAATTTTTTTGTCTTTTTAAAAATAGGATAAACCATATCACTTTTATAATTGGTTGATATGCAGCTGGTATGTAAATTAATGTCCAGTTTAAAAATACTTTGGGGGGTTGAGCAGCTTCAGCAGTCTGACTCTTAAAAAAAACTATTTCAAACATCCCCTCCCATCCAATTTTCTGAAAGTATTCATAATTGAGAGCTTTAATAAAAAAAATTAAAAAAGAACTTTTTTATTTAATTAAAACTGAATTTGTCACACAGAAGGTCCATTTAAATGATCCAGTGAAGTCAGAAAGGTGATTTAAATACCTTAAAATAAATAGTGACACATTTACATTTACATAACAAGGATATTCAGTTTCTCTTATGCAAATAATATTGATGTCCATGAACATTTATTTCTTAATCCAACAAGATCTAATTGCAATTTTACTGCTGTGCTGTTGTCACAGCAATAAAATATGAAGTTGTAAATTCTTGGATTTGTTCTTGGTCACATTATCATAGTCAGAGAATCACCCCTGACTCAGATTTTTGTTATATATTAAACCGTAACTTAACACTGAACATGCTTTATGAAAAGCAGCAGGTGTCTGATAATATGACACTTATGGACATCTGTATCTCTCTATCTATCGTGAGTTAGTGACAAACATACAGCTATAAAAGATAGATTAAATAAGATAAAAGTATAAGATGAATACTATAAAAGATTGAGGTATAAAGGTTTAGTAGAATGAATACAAAAGGAGGCTGTTGTTTTTTCTCTTTTAAATGCAAATAAATGGCCTTGTGTTCTCACAGCATAACTCGGACTGTGAGTGAGTTTGTAAGTGGATCTCTGTGCATTATTAAGTTATTCCTTTGAGTAGAGTACAGTTATTTTTTTTATAGACCGAGGCCACAGGCTGTGCCAACATACTCTGGATAAAAGGTTTCATGTGAATGGTTCAGTAAACCCCTCAAAGCCACCTCCTTCCACCCAGTCAGGAAGATATGATCATTTTGCTACCAAATCACACCAACTCACCCCTCACTGTTTTACATGCCCCATTACACATGCAGAATGCCATCTAATACATCGGCCCATCTCCATACTGTCCTAAACTCTCACACAAATGTGCTGCTATTGTTTACAGCAGCTTCAGTTTGTGTCTCCGCTGTGGAGCTCATGTATCAGTGTCATGTTCTCTCTCTCAGCCAGGACACAGTCACTGTATTGTTGTGATTTTGGCAGAGGGATGTCCCTTATTTAGGAGCAGACAAGTATAAGGAACAGTAGAACCACTAAGTAACCATAAAATGGTTTGAGTGAAAAGAGACACCTTAATATGCTCCCATAAGAAATCAGCCATAGCTTTTGTATGGGAATTTTATGTTTTGGAGATTTGTCATGAGTGTCCATTATTTCTTTAGTTTTTCCTCTGCCCTTTCATCTGACGGGCCATATGCTGTGCAAATGCCTTTCCTCTGAAGTAGGTAGACCTTTGAGCATGTTTTTGCAATATCCCCTTAGTTATCAAATACATGTTTTCTTTAGGAAGTAGGCAAATATGAACAAGATGCGTTCAATGATTGAAGCGTTCACTTTTTTTTAAAAATTAACTGATTTAAAACATCGATTTTTCAGCTGGTTTTGCATCAGTACATTGGACGCCATCTGACCCCTCACAGTACCAGAATGGTTTATTGTATTCAAAAAATGAATAAATAAAAATAAAAAGTAGCCTAAACAAGATACTTTAATAGTATCACCATGGATTGCATAGGTCATAGTTTTGTTGAACATAAAAGAAGATATTTTGAAGAATGCAAGAAGAATCAAATCAAGCAGAAGAGTCAATGAAGAATCAAGCAGTTGATGGTCCCCATTGACTTCCATAGTATTTCTTTCCCTACTATGGAAGTCAATGGGAACCAACAACTGTTTGGTTTTTCAAAATTCTCCAAAATATCTTCTTTTGTGTTCAACATAAGAAAGAACCTTTAAACAGGTTTGGAACGACTTGAGGGTGAGTAAATGATGACAATTTAAATTTTTGAGGTGAACTATTCCTTTAATGCGTGCTATATTGTTACAGTATTAGTGTTTTCCAATACTGGATATTTGAATGTACATGTTTAGTTTTCTTAATTTTTTTAATTTAGTAACAGTGTTAAAGGAATAGTTCACCCAAGAATGAAAATTTGCTCACCCTCAGGCCATCCAAGATGTAGATTAATCACTTGCTCATCAATGGATCCTCTGCAGTGAATGGGTGCCGTCAGAATGAGAGTTCAAACACCTGATAAAAACATCACAATGATCTGTTTCCTAAATGCATCTTATTGATCTTATTGTGTTTTTTTAGTCTTCACTCTGATGTACGTCATTTCATTGTTACTTCAAATGTAATCTTCAAAATATCTCAAAATAATATAAATTTTTATATTGTAAATTGCTGTAAAATTGCCTAAATCCAGTTGTAGCATTTAAAATGATTGATTTAAATTTGTAGTGTTGTATTTTTAATTTATTTAGTCTAAAAAGCATAATTCAGCATAATATGTTATTTGGCTTTGTTAGTTGCATTTTATTATATGCATTTAACATTGTTTTGCTGTTTTAAAGGACTTTAGTTGTCTTTCAGAGTGGCTTAGAAATTCTCATCGAGTGTTACTGTGCAGTTAGTAGTTTTTTTTTTATATATAAGTAAGAGCACACTGGATGCAGCACTGGGTTTTGCCTCGCGACACCTGTATGGGTGCACAATCACTTCCTCTGGACACCCATGTTGTCCAAAAGAATTATAGTAGATTAGCCAAGTGAGCTATTTTACTTTGCAATTGATAGCGCACACATCACGTTTTTTGATTTAGTCATGCTCTTTCATTAGATTTTTAACTTGTAACTCTTTTTATTGTCTGGTTTATATGCTGTTCTGCCTTTGTCTCCTGAGGCCTCATAGTCTCTCTGATCCTTCAGTGTTTCCCACTGAGTTTAATCAGTGCTGCTGTTGTTTCAGGTGTTCAGTCTCGGCCTTTGAAGCTGCGTCCACAGGCAATATGATCACAATATGATATTGTGTTTGGTTCAGTTTGGCCCTGTGGGCACTTGACCGTATTCATGTTTTGCAGAATGTGGATATGCTTGAAATACAGCATTTTTTAAAGACAGCCTTGAGTATCTTTTCACGCAGTCAAGGCCAGTCTTTGCCCAGTTGCTTGTTGATAGTTTATTTGATTGTGGTCACATTTTGCAGCACTCATTTGTACTATATCAGGCTTGTTCTCTTCTTATCCCTGACCTCACTTTCCCTTTAGTTTGAGTGTTGACTCTTGTTATCTCAGCTCCTGTGTGAGACTCTGCAAGGCTACTAATCCCTTTGGTTCTTTAGAAATGCAGATAACACAACGTAGATATCGCTTACAGCAGACTAAATGACCTGCTTTCTGTAACAGGTCTATTTTTTGCTTTTGCCTTCTAGATGCTGCTACAGGTGGGAGGAAAGCGCTCTGCCCTGGGCCTGTTGGCCATCAGGAGGGTGTGGAGTATGAGCCGCTCCGCCCATACCGCATCCCAGACACTGGAGTACAAACCCATCAAAAAGGTCATGGTGGCCAACAGAGGTGCGTCAGTGTTCAGAATGTGTATGACATTCCCAAAAACTTGTTTTAGTTTAGTTTGTTTTATTTCTATTTTTAGTTTTTCAGTATATATTTAATTATATTTTAATATATTATTTTTTCCAAATGCTATTACATACATATAAAACAAAAGTTTGTAGAAGGTTTTTTTAAAAAAAGAAATTAATACTTGTAATATTGTTCTCTTGAATCTTCTATTCATAAAAGAAAAAGAAATTATATTAAGCAGCGCAGCTGTTTTCAAAATAAATAATAATAAACATCAAATCAGCATATTAGAATGATTTCAGAAGGATCATGTGACACTGAAGAAATCAATTAATAAAATATCAACATAAAATAGTCACGGTGGGTAGGGTAAACATTTTTTTTATTTTTAAATAACAATACATTTCTGCTTATTGCTTGTCAAAGCATTTCTAAAAATAAAGCTAATATGTTAACTGTCTCTCTGTCCTCGGGTATAAAAACACATGGCATGAATCAATTATATACTCATGAATTGTATTTAATAAAATGCCTTTTGCAGGAGAGATTGCCATCCGGGTGTTCCGGGCCTGCACAGAGCTAGGGATCCGCACGGTGGCCGTCTACTCTGAGCAGGACACGGGCCAGATGCACAGACAAAAGGCAGATGAAGCTTACCTCATCGGGAAGGGGCTGCCACCTGTAGCAGCCTACCTGCATATACCAGACATCATTAAAGTGGCCAAGGTCAGACTTTGCACCTGAGTGGTTCTCTGTAAATCTTTTGCACCATAATTCAGATTTTTACATGCCCTGCCAACATTTTTCACTGCCGCCCCCCCCAGTTTCATACTAAGTGTAGTTCAAATCTATTAACATATTTAATGACATGTTACTCAAGACTTCCTGATATGAAAATTGTAATTGAACTTTATTTGGAGTACTGCTTGTGCACAATGCACATTTCTTAATATTAAGCCTAAAATGTGTTTTAATATCACTATTGATGAGGATTGTATAATCTTTGAATAATGTCAGTCTTTAAAAGCAAGATACTTAAAGTATACTTGCAATAGTTCCACTTTAGCACAATCAAATATACTTCAGTATATCTTTAGTTGGACCTCAGCACTACTTCCGGACAATTCAAGTTAGGGGTGTAACGGTACACAAATATGACGGTTTGGTACGTACCTCGGTTTTAACGCCACGGTTCGGTGTGATTTTGGTACAGCAGGGTGAAAAACTAACTTTTTTAAAAATTAGACAGTGGTTTACTGGTTTACTGAAGTTGCTCTTTCTTTAAATGCATTCAGTTATAATTTAAAATTTTCTTAATGATAAAAATCTACCTCAGCTTATGCTTTAAACTATAGGGAGCCCTTTTACAATATAAGGTTACAATTAACAACTTAACCCAAACTTAAATTTAATAACTTTTATTTTTTTTAAATATAATCAACACTCAGCTTAAAAGTTTTTAAATGAACTTTAAATTAACTGACGGTTTCATCAACTGGCCCAAAACTCTGTCACAGTTGTCCCGAGTCAGCGTGAGAACTCTGTGTTTGGTGTCGAGTTGAAAAGCAGAATGTATTCACATGTTTTTAACACCTGCAGCTTTTGTTGAAAGTGTTTGTGTGGTAAAACAGCAGATTAGTATCTCGTGACCTGTAAAATACACACACAGTCTGCAGTGATTGGACAGATAGAGCACAAACAAGCCTGCAAAGAGCAGTAATTGCACATAATTATGCCTTCTGACAAAGGGTTCAGAGTCTGACGCCAAGAAGAGATGGTAGCCGTAAAATAATCGCTGACAGGCAGTCGTTCGCCCGCATCTAATTTTCTGATTAAATACCTTAGGCAACAATCAATGGACAATCAGTCAGTCAATGGCTTAATCAATAAATAAATCAATGGCTTAAACAGCCTGTCAGTTTAACACTGTACCTTATGTGTCTTAGAGAATGACCCATGTTGTGTTAAGCACCTGAAACATTCCACACCTCTTGTTGTGACTTGTTTAGAGAACTAAATTGGCTAAACTTGAATAGAAGTCAATAAACAAAACATTTCAGTCAGTCGGGGAAGTTGGGCTATATTCTTGGAGCCACTACAGCAATTTAGCTGCTTACGGAAAGAGCTGTTTCTACAACATTTTTTAAGGGTTTTTTTGGTTAATAGAAAGTTCAACACAACAGCATTTATTTGAAATGGAAATCTTTTGTAGTAATATAAATGTCTTTACTGTCACTTTTGATCAAATTTATTTAATTAGAAAAAACTGTACTGTACTGACCCCAGACTTTTGAACGGTAGTATATTTAAATCTGTCTTTTTGTGTCATCTCTTGTCATTCTCAAAAATAAAAGACAAGGTAACAGTATAGTCATTTGAATAGGTATTACAGGAATTTATTGTAACAGAATTCTTGTACTGGCAAATGGTGATGTTGTGCAATCTGTCCCTGGCAGGAGAATGACGTGGATGCCATCCACCCAGGTTATGGCTTCCTGTCAGAACGAGCAGATTTTGCCCAGGCGTGCGTGGATGCTGGGGTACGTTTTATCGGCCCCACCCCAGACGTGGTGCGCAAGATGGGGGACAAAGTTGAGGCCCGTGCCATTGCCACCAGTGCAGGTAAAGTGTTCATCATCTGATCTCCTCGGGGAACATCATGCTGTCTTCTCTCTTATCACATTATATCAACAGTTGTGTCGCAGAACAGAGTGCAACAGCACCCATCCGCTTTTTCAGTGGCCTTTCTTTTTGAAGTAGTTTTTCCCTAAGGGGTTTTAAAAGTCTTTGGAAGGAATTATAAGACGTGAACCAAACCAGCTTGCTATGAGATGAATCGCAACAGTTCAAACTTTGTCTTTGTCAGATTTTCTAATATTTTTTGCTTCAATTCAAAGATACAAGACTATGTCCTAATGAGGGAATTACTTTGAGGCAAAGAACTCTATCTATCTATCTATCTATCTCTCTATCTATGAAATAAATCTGTGGTCTTAAAATTGGGAAAATAAAACCTCAGATGAACAACATCACTTGACATTACACTGTCATTATTTATTTAACAAAAATAAAGCCAAAATGGAAAAGCCATGTGTGACAAAATTAGGACACCCTTACTGTTAACATAGGAATTAAGATGGTAAGTAGCAGTCAGGCACTGCTTATCAAATGCCTTAGATTAACTGATCATCAGCAAGTGTGAGCACCTCTATAAAAGCAGATGTTTTGGCAGTTTGCTGGTCTGGAGCCTTCAGGTGTGTGTTAACACAATGCCAAAGAGGAAAGACATCAGCAAGTATCTTATAGAAGCAATTGTTGCTGCCATCAATCTGGGAAGGGAAACACGGCCATTTCCAAACAATTTGAAGTCCATTATTCCACAGTGAGGAAGATTATTCACAAGTGGAAGACATTCAAAACAGACACCAATCCTCCCAGGAGTGGACATCCCAGCAAATTCACCCCAAGATCAGACGGTGTATGGCTCAGAGAAATGGCAGACAACCCAAGAACTACACCGCAGTTAACATGTTAAATTATAAAGTTCATGACAGTACAATTAGAAAAATATGGGACAAGTATGGCATGATTGGAAGACTTGGCAGAAGAAAGCCTCTTCTACCTAAAAAGGAATGCAGCATGGTTTAGGTTTGCAAAGATGCATCTGAGCAAACCATAAGACTTCTAGAACAATGTCTTTTGAACAGACGAGACCAAAGTGGACATGTTTGGCCAGAATGCACAGCGCCACGTTTGGTGAAAACCTAAAGATCATATCAGCACAAACACCTCACACAAAAAGTCAAGCATGCTGGTGGAGGGCTGATGCTTTTGTGCTTGTTTTGTAGCCACAGGACCTGGGCATCTCACAGTCATCGAGTCAACCATGAACTCCTCTGTATACGAAAGTGTTCTAGAGTCAAATGTGAGGCCATCCATCCAATAGCTAAAGTTGGGCCAAAATTGGGTGATGCAACAGGACAATGATCCCAAGCACACCAGCAAATCTACAACAGAACAGCTGAAAAGAAAAGAATCAGGGTGTTGCAATAGCCCAGGCAAAGTCCAGAGCTCATCCTGACTGAAATGCTGTGGCGAGAGCTGTGCATAAACAAATGCCCACAAATCTCAATAAACTAGAGAAACGTTGTAAAGAAGAGTGGGCCAAAATTCCTCCAGAACGATGTGAGAGACTGATAAAGTCATACAGAAAATTATTTTTTGCTGCTATAAGTGGATCTACAAGCAATTGAATCATAGGGCGTCCTAACTTTGTCACACATGGCTTTTCAATCTTGGCTTTATTTTTGTTAAATAAATAATGACAGTGTAATATGTCATGTGTTGTTGTTCATCTGATGTTTTATTTTCCAGATTTTAAGACCTGCCAAGGACCAGATAATTTTTTTATGATGTCCTGATACAGAAAACCATGGAATTCAACAGGGTGTCCTAAATTTTTCACATGAAAAAGTTAGGACACCCTGTTGAATTAAATATATTTACTAACAGAGATCTTGGGAGACTGACACTTTTTACAGCATTCACAGTGCCTCAATGGAGTGGGTGGGTGCTAATGTATTCTTTTGACGCAATTTGCTTGTCCGGATTTTCTAATTATGGAGATTTTTTTTTGCAGAATCATGGGTAATGTTGTTTTCACCAGGAATTCTGCTGTTAAACATGATTAATTAAAAAAATAGGTTGAAATAATACTGGCTGATGGCTTCAAAAAATGCATATTCCACTAATTATCAGCCTTGTAGCTCACAGTAGGTCTGGATTTAACGGATTATTTTTAATGATAAAGTTATGATTAAAAATCAGTCTCCCTATAGAGAAAATTTATGTAACTGATTTTCAGAAGCAAACTGTGGCGCTCTCTTAAAGCTAAAGTGTGCCTTGTTATATTAATCAAATACTTTATAAATGCTTTTTAAAATGAAAATATATATATTTTTAATTATTATTTAACATAAAGGGATAGTTAACTTAAAAATGAATAAAGTTATGATTAAAAATCAGTCTCCCTATAGAGAAAATTTATGTAACTGATTTTCAGAAGCAAACTGTGGCGCTCTCTTAAAGCTAAAGTGTGCCTTGTTATATTAATCAAATACTTTATAAATGCTTTTTAAAATGAAAATATATATATTTTTAATTATTATTTAACATAAAGGGATAGTTAACTTAAAAATGAAAACATTGTCATCATTTACTAATCCTCGTGTTGTTCCAAACCTGTACCAAACAGTTGCTGCTAGGTTTGAACAACTTAAGGGTGAGTAAATGATGACATTTTTGGGTAAAGTATGGCTTTAAATTAGTCTACTAAACTGGTATTGCATCATGATATGTGACCCTGGACCACAAAACCAGTCTTAAGTATCAATTTTTCAAAATTGATATGTATGCATCATCTGAAAGCTGAATAAATATGCTTTCCATTGATGTATGGTTTGTTAGGATAGGACAATATTTGGCCGAGATACAACTATTTGAAAATCTGGAATCTGAGGGTGCAAAAAAAAAATCAAAATATTGAGAAAATCACCTTAAAAGTTGTCCAAATGAAGTTCTTAGCAATGCATATTACTAATCAAAACTGAAGTTTTAATGTATTTACAGTAGGAAATTTATCTTCATGGAACATGATCTTTACTAAATATCCTAATGATTTTTGGCATAAAAGAAAAATCAATAATTTTGACCCATACAATGTATTTTTGGCTATTGCTACAAATATACCCCAGCGACTTAAGACTGGTTTTGTGGTCCAGGGTCACATATGTACATGGTACATCAAAGAATGGAATGGCATTTCTATGGTGCATGTTCCCCCCCTAAAAAAAAAATTTAATAAGGCAGATCTATCTGGTCATCCTGCAGGTGTGCCGGTGGTACCTGGAACAGATGCTCCCATCTCGTCTTTGCAGGAAGCTCAAGAGTTCTCCAACAGCTACGGTTTCCCGATTATCTTCAAGGCTGCGTATGGAGGCGGAGGCCGTGGAATGCGAGTGGTCAGGGAGTATGAGGTAATGTTTCCAAGAGTAAAATTATTTGTAAGGGATTAGAACACTTAATCTTTGGGCCATTCTTTCTGAGAGCCAGTTGTGAGCTTTGACACTGGAGGGCTTTTAAATGAACGCAAAAGTGAGGCCCTTATGTGCACTTTAGGTTTGTTGGCTCTTGAGTTACTTGTGCTGTATGAATTGGTGTGCTGGGTATTTGCACTGGGTGACCCTGTGGCTTTATATGTGATCAGGAACTAGAGGAGAACTATCAGCGTGCGTGCTCTGAGGCCCTGGCAGCCTTTGGCAATGGAGCTCTGTTTGTGGAAAAGTTCATTGAGAAACCCAGACACATTGAGGTGCAGATCTTGGGTAAGTGAGTTTGTTCGCTATTGGTTTGTGTTTGGTCAGTCTTTGGTCAAAAACTGCAGATTAAGTATCCTAATAATAAAGAAAACGATTAACCAGAAAATAACATTGTCCTCATTTACTCACCTTTATTACATTCCAAACCTGTCACACAAAAGGAAAACCGTTGCTCTTTGGTCTGAAGAGTTTAATTGTCAAAAGGACATAAAAGCACCATAAAAGTGGCCTACGTGACTTGTTTGCTACAGTCATTTGAAGCTGTGTAGCTGGGTAGCTTTGTGTGAGGACAGATTGAAATTTAAGTCATTATTCACTTATAATCTTCCGCTTTAGTGGGATCATTGAGTCATCATTGCACTTTTTTTCATTCATTTGAATGAATCCAATCAGACTTTTTGGGCATTCGCAATGCCAAGTTGCCACGTTCATAGTCAGAAAAGCCTTTTTAAGCAAATATGTAACAGACATTTAAGCCCCGTTCACACCAAGAACGATAACTATAAAGATAAAGATATTAGTGTCCACACCAGCGGACGATATTGTCTGTTTATTCTAAGCGCATGTGCGTCTGCTGCTTTAAATTCTCCAGCTCGTTATAGGATGGATTCTGATTGGCTGTCAATGTTTGTATCGTTCATCAGCTGGAAAAAATCGTTCTGAAAATGATTCCAAAGATATCGTTTCTCTGTGCCTTTATCGTTATAGTTATCGTTATAGTGTGGACTCTGCTATTCTTTAATATTGAGAATGATTTTTAGAACTTTATCTTTATCGTTAATATCTTTATAGTTATCGTGCTTGGTGTGAACGGGCCTTAAGTCTGTTCTTTCAGTTTGAAAGATAACATATGAATGTTCATAAGGCGTATAAAAAATAAAAATAAAAAGGTGTGCGAAAGGTATTTTGAATAAAGCGTTAAAGGGATATTTCACCCAAAAATGAAAATTCTGTCATTAATTACTCACCCTCATGTTGTTACAAACCCATAAGACAACACAAATTAAGATATTTTTGATGAAATCCAAGAGCTTTCTTACCCTGCATAGACAGCAACGCAACTGAAACGTTCAAAGCCAGAAAGGTATAGGACATTGATAAAATAGTCCATGACATCAGTGGTTCAACGGTAATTTTATGAAGCTATGAGAGGAACGAAGGTCTTACGTGTTTGGAAAGACATGAGGGTGAGTAATTAATGACATAATTTTCATCTTTGCCTGAATTTTGGGTTAACATGGCTAACATTTTCCCGTCAAACACTTTATTAAAGATCTACACTACTCAAATTTTCTTACAGATTGAGCTCAATCAAATTAAATGGTGTTTACATGAAGGACTCTCAGGCTGATTGAGCTATCAACCTGATTACAAATGGATTATTAATTTGCATGTAAACAACGCTAGTAGGTTTACCTGATCAGTCCAAACTATGAATAATTCATTTAGATATTTGTCGAAAAGATTCATCTTAAATGATTTGTTTAGGAACCACTTTGTCTCTCATGTATCACATAATTGTGTATAAATTGATACTTTTGTCATATAGAACACAAGTCATATATATACCATTTTTATGATGCTTTTGGAGCTTCAGTCCTCATTGATCGTAATTGCTTGTAAAAGAGCAACAAGGACTCTTTTAAATTTCTCCTTTTGTGTCCCATGAAATGAAAGTCACTCAGGTTTGGAAAGACATAAGGATGAGTAAGTAAAGATTTCCACTTCAAATCTGTTTCCAGACATTGTGACAGAACAAGCGCTCAAAACCCCCAAAAGCAAATGAGATTTTTGCCAGAAATAAATGCGTTGTTTGGGAGTTAATTAAAACATATTTGGATATTTGCATAGAGCGCACTGTTCTCAACAGTGAACAGAATGGTGCAGTTCTCTGTTGCCTGCTAATTTGCATAGTGTTTATTGATCAGTTATATGATTGTTTGTTATTATATTTTGGAGAAATACTAGCAGATGGGTTTGTTTACAGTGCCAGATGGGTTTAAGACTTCTGTGTAATGCTCAATGAGTTGATCGGTCCATTGTGTGTAGGCGATAAATACGGCAATGTCATTCACTTGTACGAGAGGGACTGCTCTATCCAGAGGAGACACCAGAAGGTGGTGGAGATCGCACCGGCCACACAGCTGGACCCACACCTCAGAGACAGACTCACTGCTGACTCCGTGAACCTCGCTCGACAGGTACAAGTGAAAACATCTGACAGATGGCAGCATTGGCCTTTTTCCAAACCGTATGCAAATGCTGATTTACAAAAGTTTATGGTTAGGAAAGAATGTATGGATAAACTACAGCTCAAACATTGAGTTTGAAACGGATGTTCTGAGTTAATTTACTTCGTCTGAATAACTTGATATTACCATAGAATCTCACTGACTACATTCTTAAAATGTAGTCAATATTTTGTCGTCATATTCATTATTTTAGTCAATTTACTTGATGTACAGTCCTGAAACAATATCTCATTTTTGTTGCCGAAAACATCATTTTAGTAGGTAGTGCAAAATTAAACAATATTTTCAGTAATTATAAATTAATATGATTATTTAATAATAATAATAAAATGATAACAATAATAATACAATTATTAATATTATGGAAAGCTATTTGAATAATTATTAAATTAAATAATTATTAACATCATTTAAATTTGTAATTAAAATAATGGATACAGCACTAGTGTACAACTGATCTCCTGAAATAACATTATAATAATAAGTACACATTTCTTTTTATTCATTGTGGTGTTTTAATGTTACAACATTGTTCAAATTTGTTAAAACATTGTGGTGTTTTAATGAAGGAGCGTATTCACAGTGTGACCCACACATTTTGACTAGCATGTAACTTAGTAATAAGAATATCAACAAAACAATATCACTTTTGCCTTCACTGTAATATTGTATTTACAGTATGTTGTGTACGTATATATCGGTTTAATCTCATACAGGATGAGTTTGAGTGAGTTAGTTAACTTGTAGAGTGCTTCAGTTTACCAGTTTTGATTCACTGTTCGACTTCATCTCTCACAGGTTGAATGGGTCAGTCCCAGATTATTGACTGGATTGTTTTAAACAAAGTCATATTTTTCTAGCTTTTTCTTCTTCAAAAACATAGTTTATTGTTAATATCTTGCATTGTTGTTTTTTTCTCCTCATATCTGTGTCAACAGTATGTTTTAGTTAAAAATGTGTACTTATCATCATGATGTTTTTTCGATTTTCGATTGGCAGCCAGCAAGGATGAAATAATGTAGAAAAAAATGTGTGACTAATTTGAGGTCTATTGCAGTACCTGAGGATGCAGTACACTGAATTAGACAGCAGGCGTCGCTCCTGTGCCATTGGATTGATAACAACCATAATCAAACTTTTCCATTCATCCATTTCACTGCATAAACATATGCCAAGACCAAAAAAAAAAAAGGTCTGTTTTGCTGTAGCACACAAGCCGTTATAGAAACACAATAACATCTGCTTTAAAAGAGTAACAAAGCTCCTGAATATCTCCGTAGCAATCCATTACTTTTATTGATAACCAGTTCTGAGGATGCAGTACACTGAATTAGACAGCAGGCGTCGCTGCTGTGCCATTGGATTGATAACAACCATAAACAAACTTTTCCATTCATCCATTTCACTGCATAAACATATGCCAAGACCAAAAAAAAAAAAGGTCTGTTTTGCTGTAGCACACAAGCCGTTATAGAAACACAATAACATCTGCTTTAAAAGAGTAACAAAGCTCCTGAATATCTCCGTAGCAATCCATTACTTTTATTGATAACCAGTTCCCACCATAAAAACTACTTGTGCTGTAACCTCTTAGTGTTTTTCAGATGATATCCAGATGGGTATTGACACTGATATCTGTTCATTATTACCGGAGTTTTTATTTTTTTCATATGTTGTTCATCTGGCTGACTCTCATCTCTGTATGCCAGTCTAAGCGAGCATATGGACTGCCTGCACTGGCATTTGGGGAGGTTTGAAACTCTCATTTGTGATTTTAATATTTTATCTGCTGGAGATATGAGAAAGAGTGGTGCTTTTTCTTTGGCAGAGATCTTTGGCACCAGGTTACAAAAATTATGGGTAAATCTGAAGCTGCACAGCAACCCAAGCCAGGTGATCCTTTGATAAGCTCCTCCCCTCTTGCTTACTGTTGCTAACCAAGACAAACTTTACAGAATTTCTCAAAGAAAATGTAATTTTCAGTCATGATATTTTGGATCTTTTTCTTAAAGGGATATTTCACCCAAAAATGAAAATTCTGGCTCATGTCGTTCCAAACCCGTAAGACATTTGTTCATCTTCAGAACACAAATTAAGATATTTTTGATGAAATCCGAGAGCTTTCTGACCCGGCATTGAGAGCAACGCAACTACCACATTTAAGGCCCAGGATGGTAGTAAGGACATCAAAATAGTCCATGTGATGAATGGTAGTAGAGACTGACTGGAAGAGAAGAAATTGTTGAATAAAGTCCATATTTTTGTTTTCTTTGTGCACAAAAAGTATTCTCGTAGCTTTATAAAATTATGGTTGAACCACTGATGTCACATGGACTATTTTAATGATGTCCTTGCTACCTTTCTGGGTTTTGAACGTGTCAGTTGCATTGCTGTCTATGAAGGGTCAGAAAGCTCTCGGATTTGTTAAAAAATACCTTAATTTGTGTTCCGAAGATGAACGAAGATCTTACGGGTTTGGAGCGACATGAGGCTGAGTAATCAATGACAGAATTTTCATTTTTGGGTGAACTATCCTTTTAAGTTAAATGAACTATCTTTTTAAGTAGGCCGGAATGAATTATGTCATTGTACAGCATTTTTGTTATTTTTCTTTTAAAGAAATCACATGATATGATTAAAAACTGCAGAGATTGCAGATCAGAGTCAAGGCAAACACTTAAAGCATTTTCTAGCAAAAAAGCTTCTTTTGAAAAGGATTACATCTAAATAGCATTAGTGTTAACTGCACAGAACTGTTCTACAGCATGCTCACTGTGCATTATGAACTCTGCCTTGACCTGAATCAATAAGTAAATGAATTAAAGTTAACTTAGTAAAGCTCAATTACCTGGGAGCAAATGTTGGTGTCCTTACCGATTATTACTTGTTCGTTTGGGAATGAAGGCTGACATATGACAGCATGCACCTGTCAGGGTTTATTTAAAGATTTGGAAGAGGAAAAAAAAAACTGGTTTTATCCTCTGTGGCTGATCTGGTAACAACATTAGAACAAATTTTTGCATAAATTCTGAATAATTCAGTTTAAAGGAACCAACTCAGGACTTCCATGTACGAGCGAAGGCTTGTCTGATAATATAGCAGATGGCATCAGTTGCTCGCATAATATTGATCATTAACTTTTTTTTTTTTTGAGGCAGATGCCAAAGCTTTTCTTTTATAACACAAACTATAGCATACAAGCAGAAAACGCAAGTCAAACTGACAGTTAGCTCAAAATCAAAAGAGGTGCTTTTTGCTGCGTCTTTGATTAAATTCCATTGAGGACACACGTATATGTGCGATTTGCAGTAAGTCATTTTGGACAAAAATGTCAAATGCATAAATGTAAATGGAAACCCGCTGTTGTCCTCTGTTGTGTTCTTCATCTTTAGTGTTCCAATGTGTTTATATTTGTCGTCCTAAAGTGACAGTTTAGGGCTGTATATGAAGAGAGAGCTTTATTGACTGACTATTGACATGTGCCTGTGCCGATGATCTGACTTCGTGAGAGAAAGAGTCATTCTGAACTCAGAAAAAGAGTATATTGAAGCCTGCTTTTGAAGGGGAAAGATTAATTACTCCCAAACTGGGTGAAGATTGAATTGACTTCTCTGGTCTGAAGTAGAAGAATTGCTTGAAAATGTTCAATTTTGGTGTTTCATCTTTTGTGTTTAATGCTTTTGCAATTTTAGTCATATTAAAGGGAGAGTTAACCCTACTAACCCTCATGTCATTCCAAACTTTCTTCTGTGAAACTGTGTTGGTGTTAATGGGGTCCAATGTTGTTTTGGACCCTAACAGTTTTTGAAATATCATCTTTTATGTTCCACAGAAGAGAGTCATACATGACATGAGGGTGAGTAAATGATGACAGAATTTTCATATGTGTGTGAACTATTCCAAGGGAAGACAGAAAATGGAGTAAAGGGAGCAGGATTTCAGATTCAAACTTGCGATATCCATTTTAGCATCAAGGTTCAGTGTGAGCATTTGTTGCAAAAAATGCACTAATTTTCACGAGTGGACCCAGAACCCCGCTTATGTTTATTTTTAACCCACTTCACACTCAAAATGCAGTTAATTTCATGGTTTGCAGCAATTTTTGCAATTTCTGTTGACTTGTTTGTGAGAGTGTGTGTAATCATGTCCACGCACAGATACACCACGTCCCTCTATGTGCGCAATTGCACGCCTGCCTTGCAGAGTTTGTGGCAGTCTGATGAATCACAAACATGACATTTCTTGCGTAGTATTAATAAAGCTTCTGACTATTCATGAAAGATCTTACACTTGGTAGATTTTTCCAAGTAATGTCGAAGACATTTACATTTTTTAATACCTAGCAATTTTAGATATAGAGTTCCTGAATAAACATGCATGATTACATATGGAGAGGCTGGAATCGTCTGCCACACTGAACAGATTCATTGAGTGTGTTATCGGTGTAGAGTTCCTTTTGACGTCCACTTCTGAATTCAACAGACGCACGTACAGATAAAATACAGTGCCGGTCACCTGTCTTTCACCCCTTCTGGACTCTCTGCTGTCAGTTGTTACGCGTTCTGGAGAATATGAATGCATTAGCATTTATGTGCGTGCGTGTGTGCGAGCGAGAGAGATATGGAGTATTGTCTGTGTGAGTATGTGTGTGTGTGTGTGTGTGTGTGTGTCTGTATAAGAAGTGATGGAACTTGGTGAAGGAGGAGAGAGAGAAAGATAAAGAGAGTGAGCGAGCTAAAATCTCTGCTCCATCTGTTCTATCATATGGACGAGGGAAATGGAGAAGATGGCCAGGCTTTCAGATTTCTCAGAGCAAGCATTAAAACCTCATTTGAGCTTTTGACATGTTCCCTTAGACGCTTGAAGCTCCCCTCAATCTCATTTCCTACTGCTGAGTACAGCTTTTCTCTTAAGAGCAGTGGGATGTATTCCTTTGTTCTCTCACGCTCTGACTTTAATGTCAAAGAAAATTCTCCCTGGCTCTCTTAATTGTCTAATACCATTTTTGGAAGCGTGGTAGAAGTTTCATGTAATTCTGTAAGAGCGAAATGGCCTGTCACTATCATGTTCAATCATTAGGACTGTGTGTCACAGAAATGGAAATGTCACGTGTGATAATGTTTCCCGTTCTTTATATTGGGGCAAACATGACTTGAACTGACCTTTTAGCAGATGTTAAACAGTTTCCAGCAGTAGCCGTAAGAATAACTGGGTCGTTCCATGAGACAGGTGACTTTTCTGGTTTGGTGTATTTCTTTCAGATATTTGGAATTGTTTTAAACATGTAGTTTGACAAATATAAGTAATTGCATTGTGCCAAATTTATACATATAATCCATTATAATAATTTCATATAATACTTTTTGAAATGTAACAGATTTGATGGTAGCAGGGTTGATGGTTTTGCCAGTTAATTATGCTTGGTTGTGAAACTACAATGCAGTTCATGGAGAATTGAATACTGATGTCTACAAATTTATACTTGGTAACAGAGTTGATGTGTAAACTTGTGCCCTATTCACTGACAAAATAAAAAATAAGATAGAATCATAAAATGAGTGGACTTTAATCAGTGAAGGTTGCTGTCCTAAAGGATGGTGATGCCAATATCAAAATGTATTTATTTATTTTTTGGAATAATTTGTTATTTTAAAAGGGATGAAATATTATGGTGACGGGGTTGATTTTAAGAACACAACTTATTGATAAATGATACTTTATTTAGTTTGTATGTTTACCTTCATATTTTAGTTGACAGTTACGTTTTATTTCTATTTTAATATTTAATTATGTCTTTCGAAATGTAACAGGGTTGATCATTTTGCCAGTTAGGTTTGCTTAAAGTTTTGAAACTACAAGGCATTTATTTGAAGAATTTAATACTGATGTCTACAAATATACACTTGGTAATAGAGATGACCTGTTAACTTGTGCCCTACTCACTGACAAAATTTAAAATAAAATAATAATAAGATAAAAATAAGATAAAATTATAAAAATGAATGGGCTTTAATCAGGTTGCTTTCCTAAAGTACAGTGATGCCATTATCAAAGTTTATTTATTTATTTTTTGGAATAGTTTGTTACTTTAAAAGGACATAAATATTATGGTGATGGGGTTGATTTAAGAACACAACTTTTAAGTAAAACTTTATTTTCTTTGTATGATTACTTTAATATTTTAGTTGGCAATTTTAGGTTTTATTTCCATTTTATAATCATGTCTTTCGAAATGTAACAGGGTTGATCTTTTTGCCAGTTAAATATGCTTAAAGTTTTGAAACTACAAGGCATTTATTTGAAGAATTTAATACTGATGTTTACAAATATACACTTGGTAACAGAGCTGACATCTTATGTCACCTTAATCATAAATATCAATAAACATTAGTGGAGTTTACTTTCCTAAAGGATGATGATGATGCCATTATGATTGTTTATTTATTTTAAATTATTTATTGTGCATAACCTAAGAACACAACTTCAAGTCTTTATAATAATACATTGTCAACTAAAATATAATAAATAAATGGAGATAATAAACGCATAATATTGTTTTTTTTGTTTCCATTGTAATATATAATTAACCCTATCCCTAGCTAAAACAAGAAGTTGCAAAACAAAATTATATTTAGGCCTATTTAATTTATATATAACAGATAGCATCTGTTTATAAGATGATTCAACTACATCCATGTCCTAACTAATAAAAAGACAGGATGTGGCGGTGTTCTCTCTGACCTTCAGAGCTATCGCCATTTCATGCTCAGTGTTTTTTGTTCTCCTGTGCAGGATGTCTGTCGTTTTGTTCCTTTCTGTTCTCCCGAGGGCTTGAAGCAATGTTTGCCGGCACAGATTCCTCTCAATAGTTTTTTTTTAATTTTGTTGCAGTTCTCCGTGTTAACCCCATGATGGGCAGCCTTGTAATTTGTCCTTTTTGTCAGAGCCCTGTTAAACGGATAACCGTGTTGTCATGGAGGGAGGAATGTGTTTGCCGGCACAGATTCCTCTCAAGTTTTTTTTAATTTTGTTGCAGTTCTCCGTGTTAACCCCATGATGGGCAGCCTTGTAATTTGTCCTTTTTGTCAGAGCCCTGTTAAACGGATAACCGTGTTGTCATGGAGGGAGGAATATGTGAGACGACTCTCTCCACCAATTACGTTACGCACATTTCGTCGACCTTGTTCTTCTTGGGGTGCTGCTTATATTGTTGTGGTCGCTGTTACAGCTTTTTTATGTGCAGGTCAGACATCAGGATGAGGAATTAAATGGTATTAACATGACAGAAACATCTCCCCTGTTTTAACGTGTTTTTCCTTTTTTGTTTTATGGCAGCTGTTGCCATGGAGACAGCTGCTCTACCCACAGTGCCTGAAGCACAGGTTGGGGATCACAGCCTTGATGTGGTTTCAGACCCACACTCAACACTCACTGTTATAAACCCCGTTTGCATGTGTTTGAGGCACGCTGAGGTTGATTGTGAACATAAAGCATCTTTGCTGCTAATAACATAACTCTGTTTAACTTCAGTGATTGCATTCCCGTGTCTTCTTTGCTTGTCAGAATCTTTTTTCTCACTCTTACTACAGTCTCTATCTCTTTCATACAAGGATGTAACCAAATTTACAAAAAAATATGAAGGTGTAAAGAAATAATAGTTCACCCGAATATCATTTGCCCTTCCTCTCATATTTCATATTATTCAAAGTGTTAGGCAGAATTTCTGAGCTGCTCTTTTTGGTACAACAAAATTGGATGGTGAAAAAAGGAATTATTGACATAAAATTGCAAATTTTGTCAATTTTCATAACACCATATTTTCATTTTTATGTAAAACACAAGAACAGACGATATTTTAAGCTGAATGTCAGAGCGTATGCTTTGAATACAAGGAAAATAGATTTGACACTAAGATATGGAGTGATTTAGACCGTGAAACTTGAAGTAGTCCATGTGACTCAAACAAACCATATTCCGAGTCTTATGAAGTCGTATATCTTTGAATGAGAAGTAGACCGAAAATTAATTATTTACTGACAGTGTTCCCCTTCACACCTCTAAAAAAAAGTTTGACATCATTGGTGTGAAATGGTATTGATTTTTTCCATGTCATGTGACCAACTATGAATACATTTACAAAAGTGAGAGTTTGATGGCTACACCAGAGGAGACATTATTAGTAAACAATGACACATTTTTCAGACTGTTCCTCACACAAAGCTATCAAATGACTTCAGAAGACTTCAATATAACCACACAAGTGGTAAGCGCTGCTTTTATGAAATTTTAATGCTGCTTTTTTTCCCTATTTAGAGCTTGGCAGTATAAAATCACAATCCACTTTCTTTGTCTGAGAGAAGTTCTGCCTAAGATCTCTATTCATGTTTTGTGATGGAAAATAATATGGAGCTACAATGACATTTGGATTCAGTAATGTGATGTTTTTATGTTATGTATATATGTATAAAATAAAAATGTAAAAATAAATGTTATCAGGGAAATATTTGAGCAAATATACATTAAAAATATTGTGAAATAATATAACAGTTTAAAATAACTTTGCTTTTTTTAAATATACTTTAAAATGTAATTTATTCCTGTGATGACACAGCTGATTTTTCAGCAGCCATTATTTCAGTCTATTAAATAGTTGTTGTTTTTTTGTGGAAACCATGATAATTTGTTTACAGTATTATTTGATAAATAAAAAGAACAGCATTTATTTGAAATGGGGAATATTTTCTAACATTATAAATGTATTTATGGTCACAAATTTTTGTATAAATAATAAACTAATGTATGATATTTGTAAGAAACACTTTCTTTAAAAATATATTTTACCATTTTGTTTTGGAAGTAGCAGAGCAAAAATATCACGATTTTTTTTCAGGAAAATCACGATTCACGTTTTTGTCACTATTCTTTGTCATGTTGGTTTTACTATTTTGCAAGTTGTCTGAGCAGTACTGCCAATTGCTTTATTTCAACATTGCTTTATTTTTCAGGTACAGTAGGTGTATTTAGCAGTAGCATTCAAGAAAATTCTGTCATTAATTACTCACCCTCATGTCGTTCTAAACACATAAGACCTCCGTTCATCTTCGGAACACAAATTAAGATATTTTTGATGAATTCTGAGAGTTCTCTGACCCTACCATAGACAGCAATGTAATTACCACGATCAAGGTCCAGAAACATAGCAAGGAGATCGGTAAAATAATCCATGTGACATCAGGGGTTCAACCGTAATTTTACGAAGCTACGAGAATACTTTTTGTACGCAAAGAAAACAAAAATAAC
>NW_015642528.1:2097451-2099707 GCF_001515625.1 Sinocyclocheilus rhinocerous
TAATTACATTGCTGTCTATGGGAGGGTCAGAGAGCTCTCCGAATTCATCAAAAATATCTTAATTTGTGTTCCGAAGATGAACGGAGGTCTTACGGGTTTAGAACGACATGAGGGTGAGTAATTAATGACAGAATTTTCATTTTTGGGTGAACTAACCCTTTAACCTGCAAGGCTTTAAAACGCATGCAAAAAATGTACTTTTGTGATTGCGAATAAGTGCAGTGTCCCGTGAGTGTAACTCTACCACTGAGTTAACGTGTGATGTGAATGTATGTCGCGTTGTATAGTATATTGAGACAGAGGTGTTAGAACTGCAACTGATAGAATGTGCGCTCTTCGATATTTCTTCAAAAGCAGATCGTGGAGACATTTTTAATCATTCATGATCAAAAATCATTATATAGCACACTCCTATTTGTAAGTACGGATTAAGATTGTGCACTCACATGTATTAAAGTTAGATTTTTACTTTTTACTTTCTGGAAACACTTATATCTGAAAAAATGTCAGTTGTAGTTGATTATACCCTATACCCTGCTATTAATACAATCATAATAATTACTAATTTGAATTTGAAATTAAGATGTTTCCCCTGGAATGGTGGTCAAAGATTTGCTTTTAAGCCCCCTTGTCTGTTTCTCTCTTCTTCTGTCAGTCATAATTCCATATACTGACTCTTAAATAAAAGCCAACCCCAAACCCCTCCCTCTTTGACCTCTTCTGTCTTTTGCCATAGACTTCCGGCACCGGCAGACCTTATTTATGCTATGGATGTTGTGAAGTAATTAGAAATTGTATCAAGCTGTGAAACTCATAATTACTCATCTCTCTCCCTCCTTCTTTCTCACCCTCTTTAGTCCTCTCAGTGGAATGCCATCTGTCCTCCTCTCTCTTGCTCTCCATCCTTTCCTCCTCTCATTTTACCCATTTAATTACCTGTCTGTACCTTTCTTCTTGTGGGCACTGTGCGCCGTCTTGTTTAGTTTCATCTCTTTCATTGCGACGGTCTAATAGTTTTAATCTGCTCACTGTATTTCAACGTGTGTGTGTGTGAGAGAAAGTGCTGAGAATGATTGATGTACTCAATTCTAAGTGTACAGTCTTCATGTCTTCTCGCGGTCTCGCAGGGCTTGTGAGATTTTCGAGCGGGTGTGAGTATGAATATCAGCCAGGAATTTGAAGGGTTGGTTGTTTGATCTCAGTGTGTGTTGGCAGCCAGTTATCAAGGATGCTTTACTCTCCAAACACTACACGTCTGTGTGTGTGTGAGAGGCGGTGTGTATCCAAACGTGTTGCGTTAGGAAATTTGGCAGCTGCAACAGGTCTAAGTACGAATTGGATTGCACTTCTGCGAAATTTGGGGACGGAATTATGGAACCCCTATTGGGCTTTATGTGGTGTGTGTGTGTGTCAAGACGTGGCCTAGTAAGAGGCAACCTGCTGTCTTGCTGCCTTTCCAATAATCCTTCCTTACCACAATGTACCATAATTTCCACAAAAATATATCATAGTTGACTATTATTGCTGCAAGAAAAATGTGGTAACTTGGTATTATCCACAGTTGTCATAAAAAAATAAAAATAAAAAAAAAACAGCAACCGAGAACTTTTTACATGAGATTCTGTAATTGTTTATGATTTTGATTTGTTTGTAGTTGCACTTTTAGCATTTGGTATCCCATTAAAGAATCATCCAGTTTTCCTTGGAGAGAGAATTTTTGGACAAGCTATTATCTAACAAAAATCAGTATGGAAGTAGTTTGTTGTAATGATATATACTGTATCTTTTGAATGCATCTGTCAAGCTCAATTATTACTCAAGTTATTTTATGACAAACAAATTTATTTAACATGAACTATACTTTTTTCCATTTTAAGTTTATTGCTTTTAACAAAATTATGCAGGTCTTTCAAACTGTATTCAGTCATGCGAGTCAGGTAATAAGGATGCAACAGTTGTCACCGTTATAAAACAAATAACAAAATGGCATGTATACTATTTAGTTTGACCTTCTGAGGTAGACGAACAACATTTTCTGATACACGTTATATCCAACTTTATTCACATACATGCAGAGGTGGAAAGTAACGAATTACATTTACTCGCGTTACTGTAATTGAGTAGCTTTTTTGTGTACTTCTACTTTTTAAAGTAATTTTTTAAATCTGTAATTTTACTTTTACTTAAGTATATTTAGTTTGAAGTATTGTACTTCGCTACATTTTAAAACACATTAATTACTGAGTAAAAAAAAAA
>NW_015642528.1:2099792-2106957 GCF_001515625.1 Sinocyclocheilus rhinocerous
GAACTCGAAGGAAATGAAGTGAACCCCTGGCCATATTTATGCTCTATTATGCAGTGTAAGCTGTGTTTGCCTAGGGAGACCAAACTAGCAGCTTATAAAATCTCAACATCAACCCTTCACAAAGATGTAGAGGTAAGCTAAATACTTGCATCGTGCATTGCTGGTTAAAATAAAGCTTTGACAGTTTAGCAAGAGGTTTTGCACAAATTAGCACAAATTAGCCAAAAAGACAGTGGTGCGGAGTGTGCGATATATATCGTCTGTGATAATATCGTTATTGTTGTTTTAACGATGTGCGATTTGACATTATCATTATTTTGCCAAAAACCAAACAAAACACTCCTACAGAGTGCCCTGAAGTCTAGTAGATTAGACTAGTGCGCGCGCATTTAGACTGTGTTCTTTCACTGCATGATTCAGTGTGTTAAAATGCATTTAGAATGATCACAAAATTGAAGATATAGGGGCAGAAAATGTATATATTTATATCATTTCATATAGTAAATCAATATCACACGAAGAATGCCCTTTTTTCCTCCAAAAATCAGCATGATTACATATAGATTTTTTTTACAACAGTTCAATAAACAAGAAGTTAATTAAGAGACTTGCGTTTTAGACACCAAAACTCAGTTCCTGGAGGGCCGCAGCCCTGCAGAGTTTACTTCCAACCCTGCTCCAACACACATACCATGTAGTTTTCAAATAAGCCTAAATGATTAGATTAGCTGGATCAGATGTACGTACGTACATACTCATGCAAAGCAATATATACTACAGAATATAGCAAATCTCAACTGCTTCTTTTGATTTTTTTTTTCGCAAAATGCTAATTTATTATCACCCAGCTCTTTATATAAAGTTGGATATATACAAGTATGTCCAACTTTATTCACAAATCTCAACTGCTTCATTGCTTGTATCTTCACAAAATATAAACTTTAAGTGTAAACTAATATAAAATGTAAGCCTAAATGTTTTTTAAATGGATATAAGATGGTTTTAAATCCTATTATGTACACAATTTTTGAATATTGTCTAGTACCTGTGGTGGTTTAGAAGAAAGTTTGATTACCATTGTGAATATTTTTTTAGGGTCACACTTATCTAATCAGCCATTTTAAAGGGATATTTCACCCAAAAATGAAAATTCTATCAGTAATTACCTCATGTCATTCCAAACTCGTAAGAACTTCGTTCATCGTTAAAAAATAGTCCATGCGACATCAGTGGTTCAACCTTCATTTTATAAAGCTACGAGAATAATTTGTGTGCAAAGAAAACAAAAGTAACAACTTTATTCAACTATTTCTGCTCTTCCGTGTCGGTCTTCGACGTGCATTCACGAGAGTATCACGACGCACGAGCTGGCATTCTGACGTAGAACCCAGATGGGCTGCACCTTGTTTACAAGCAGAGGAAAGCACACAAATGCTGTCGTGAATGCACATCAAATTCTGACATGGAAGAGAAGAAATTGTTGAATAAAGTCGTTATTTTTTGTTTTCTTTGTGCACAAAAAGTATTCTCGTAGCTTCATAAAATTAAGATTAAACCACTGATGTCACATGGGCTATTTTAATGATGTCCTTACTACCTTGAACGTGTCCGTTGCATTGCTGTCTATGCAGGGTCAGAAAGCTCTCGGATTTCATCAAAAATATCTTAATTTGTGTTTTGAAGATGAACGAACGTCTTATGGGTTTGGAACAACTTGAGGGTGAGTAATATATGACAGGATTTTCAATTTTAGGTGAACTATCCATTTAAAGATTATTTGCTACGAAACTCGGTCATCACACCATGTGCCTAGGGTTGGGTATGTTTTTTTTATTTTTTCGATGCCGGTGCCGAATGGATACTTTTAAAACAGTTCCGGTGCCTAAACGGTGCCTGAACCGATACTTATTAAAAAATAAATAAAAAAATAAATTCCCCAAAAAATTATGGATTGGCCATTAGTACTATATAAACACATGATGTCTGTTTCATTCATACTGGACGCCAGAGGGCGCCCTCGCACAGAAAATCCACATACCCAGTCACAGAAGTAGGGAACTCATGACCCTCCAGGAAATCCCTTATATGGACAAAGACATGCTATTATAGATGTAACTGAGTAAACAGAACATATACACGTTTTGAATGATAAAACAAAGACAATAAACAATCTACTGCGACAATAGTTTATCTGTGTTATTCAAGCCATCTCTGGTATTTTCATAATAATTAAGTATATTTATAATCCATTGCTAATCGATGTATTCTTTTTAAAGTAGCCTATGGAACATATTTTCTGCCTCATTCTGTGACAAGAAACCACATCAGATAAAAGGAAGCATTTGACTGGTGTTGTGGAGTAAAAAGGTTATAATGTTCTCTTTTGTTGGACAACAGGTTTAGAAATGTGAATACAAGGGAGGTTTAGCTTTAGGCATTTTAATTTAAGTTCCTCGGATGCTCTCATTTTGTGCATTGTGCTTTTAAGTCGGAATGTGAAAACAACATGGACACTCGCGTTACTACAAAGATTTGTTGGATTTTATTATTAGAGCTTTCCGACTTGAGTTCACATGCGTTTTCTGTCGGGAAATTATTTTTCACGTGCGGTGCCGGTGATGATGCTTCTTACGTCCGTTTCGGAGAACCAGAGGACAAATATTTCAATCAATCGCTCAGGCATGGCACCGAAATCTGCGTTCTGATTCGGTTCTAGTACATACCAGTTACATAGGTACCGGTGCCATATTGGTACCGGGTTTCGGTACCCAACACTACATGTGCCAAATAAAAAATATATTTTTTTTATTTCATAGAATTTTTTATTTTATTTTTCATGAGGATGTAAATTGTGCCTGTGAAGCTTTGAAAAGTTTGTAATTATCATAGCTCAGTCGGTTCCATCTCTTCCCTCAGGTCAGTTATGAGAACGCAGGCACAGTGGAGTTCCTGGTGGATAAACACGGTAAACATTACTTCATCGAGGTCAACTCCCGTCTTCAGGTGGAGCACACGGTTACTGAGGAGATCACAGAGTGAGTGTCTCTCTGTCTCTGATAATTTATTGATTTTATTAAATATATCATTATTTTTTGTTTTCTTTGTGTACAAAAAGTATTCTCGTAGCTTCATAAAATTAAGGTTATATATATATATAAGTAAAGTAAAAATCTTTTTAATTCTTCATTCATCTTTCAATTTTTTGTGCCGGTGTTCTTGACATATCTGAGCCTCACAAATATTTATATATAATATATTTTTTACACAAAACCAAGTGTTTATAAAATGCATAATGAGTCCGTTTTTGACCACCTGACTGTCTGACATTTCGATTCTGAGAAGATATGCTTTTTTTCGCCAAAATAATGACTCGGCTAAATATTCGTTGACATTTATGAAGACATTTTGTGTGGCCAAATGCAATTAAACTTGCATAACTGTGGGGCGATGTTCAGCAGCCCCATAACACTAATTAACACTCAAAATTTGTATTGTACTCCGGCTGTTAAAATGTCAATGTTGAAAAAAACATGATAATAAGTGCAAGACATCATCATCTTAGACCCTTTGAAACCTGTAAGATTCTCAGTGGGCTTGTATCTAATACGCATCATTCCTCATTTTAGTAAAAAGCTCACATAGAAGTGCGCCTTGGAGAGGAGGGAAGTGGTTTGTTGTTATCTTTTTCGTCCCAGAAGCAAAAGACACACAGGAGAGTGAAATGTGCTAGTTTGAATATAGAGGTGGGGGAAAGGTGATTCTTCTAACACATGATGCCAACACATTTTTTAAATATTGGGCTGAAAGGAAAAAGAAAAGATAATTAAAAGCTCAAAGGATTAATTCATGTGTCAAAATTGTAAGTTTGTACACATGCACTCTTGGATGAATACGTGTGATTCTAACCTTTCTGGACAATTTTCCATCTTTGCTGCTGGTTCCGACTTAGTGAATTCGTGGACTACCTGTGCAGACGTACCAGGGCTCCATTCATTATAAATGTCCATCTTGTCTCATGAAATTGAAGCTGTCAGCTTGCAGTTGGCATCGCGTGGCAACCCAGCTGTGAGCGAGAGGCCTTGGAAGCGCATATGACTGTAATGAACTTGATTTCCAGCTCTCTAGCCAGCAGTGGGGCTTGTATGCCAAGACCTTCACCAGCAGCCACCTTCTGTTCCTCATACTGAGTCACTCTACACCCCACCTGCTCTGATAACTCACTGGCTTTTACGCTGGTCCGGGATCAAGTCTTCACACTCACGCTTCAGATCTGAAACTTGACCAGTCTGATCACACCATGTGCATTCATGTTGTGTCCGATGCCTGTCCTTCACACACATTTTTATGTTGTATAAATTATTACTATTTTCATAATCCAAAATTAAGAAGTCCGCATCAGAAAAATCTGGACCATTTGAAATATTTTGACTTTAGAAAGGTTTGGTCACACTTTATTTTACGGTCCAGTTACCACTATTAACAATGACTCAGTAAACTCCTAATTACTGTTTAATTATATTTAGTTATTAGGGATGTAGAATATGGTCATACAGAATATGTGCTTTTATAATAAGTACTAATAAACAGCAATATTAATAATAGGCATGCTAATAAGCAACTAGTTAATAGCAAGAATTGCTCCCTATACTGAAAGGTATACAGAAAGTTTTATACTGGATAGATAATTTTTGTGATTTGAAAAAGAGTAGACAGTTTGTCTATTTAAAAAAAACAATAAAAAAAATTGCCGGAAACAAATATAAAGTATAATACAAATAAAATAATAATCTGTGCAGAAAGAAACACATAAAACGACAAAAGAGGTATGAGCTTAATATAAATTGCTGTGAGTTATTTTCTTTATGTTTTTATAAGACATTTCTCATTCTCATCAGGACAGCAAAATTGTGAAATATTATTACAATATAAAATATATATTTTATTACTGCGATGGCAAAGCTGAATTTCCAGAAGCCATTACTCCAGTCTTCAGTGTCACATGATCTTCAGAAATAATTTTAATATGCTGATTTGTGCTCAAGAAATGTTATTATTGTGAAATTTGAAAACAGTTGTGCTGCTTAATATTTTTGTGGAAACATGATACTTGATTTGGATACTATGATCGACTGTGATTTAGATTCTTTGATGAATAGAAAGTTCAAAAGAACAGCATTTATTTGAAAACATATCTTTTATAATATTATAAATGTAATTAGTGCCGCTTTGCTGAATAAAAGCATTTTTGGAAGAAATAGTTACTGACCCCACACTTTTAAACAATAGTTTATAGTTATAATATACATTTTTGCACTATTTTTGCTAATACACCTCCCTCTTGCCCTCCATTAAGGTGACTGAAATTTGCGTTATTTGGCTTGTAATTTTACTATTGAAGCCGTCTGAATTGTCATATGGGTTTATTAAAGCATGCAAATGACAGGAGTGCTTTTTTCAGTTGGTTTCCTTTGTGTGTGTGTGTGTGTGTGTGTGTGTGTGTAAAGCATGTGTTTCCCATATGGGTGTCTCTGTGTAATGCGTGTTTCCGGTGTGTGTGGAGCATTTCTTTTGGTGTCCGTGTGTAACGCATGTGTTTCTCTTGTGTGTTTCTCTCGTGTGTTTCTCTCGTGTGTGTGTGTTTCCTGTGTGTGTGTGTGTGTGTGTTTCTCTTGTGTGTAACGTGTGTTTCCTGTGTTTCTCCCATGTGTTTCCCGTGTGTGTTTCTTTCGTGTGTGTGTAATGCGTATTTCTTGTGTGTAAAGCGTGTTTCTCCCATGTGTGTGTGTGTGTGTGTGTAAAACGTGTTTCCCTGTGTAACGTGTGTTTCTCGTGTGTGTGTGACGCATGTTTCCCATGTGTAACGTATTTCTCCCGTGTGTGTGTGTAACGCATGTTTCCCGTGTGTGTGTGTCTGTAATGTGTGTTTTTTTTCTCGTGTGTGTGTGTAACGCATGTGTTTCCCGTGTGTAACGTGTGTGTGTAACCTGTGTTTCCTGTGTTTCCCATGTGTAGCTTATGTGTTTCTCTTGTGTGTGTGTGTGTGTGTGTGTGTAGCGTGTCGAAGCAGCACGCTGTGATCCCCAGTCAGGTGTTTGAGCTGGAGGACGGCTCCAGCAGCTATAAGGACTTCGCTATGACGCGTAACAACCGCTTCACCAGCGCCGGCCAGGCGTCCAAGAACATCATCCAGCCGCCCTCCTGTGTGCTGCACTTCTACAACGTGCCGCCCTGCATCAGCGAGGACGACCTGCAGCGGGTGAGACGCTCGCAAAACGCCTGAAACACATCTCTTACATCTTTATTTGACCCTGCTATTATAGTGATAACACTTCACAATAGGCTTTCACTAGCTAGCACAAACTAACAATGAGAAATACTTAGTTACTCTCAGCATTTACTACTACATTATTAAAATCAAAAGCTGTATCTGTTAAGTTTAGTTAAGGCAGTGTGAACTAACATCAACATGAACATTTTTATTAACTAAGTTTAATAAATGTTGTACAAATATATTGCTCATTATTAATACGTGTTAGTTAATGCATTAATTAATGAGACAACAAATAAGAACTTACTGTAAAGTGTTACAATTATAGTTTCTATTAATATTTTGAATTAGTTTCTATTTTCTTTTTTTGGAAATAGGTCAAATCAAGCAGGCAGGGTTATTAAAGTTAAAATTAAAAATAAAAACCATACAAAACATTTCTGTTACTTAAAATGAAATAAATGTTAACTGAAACATTGAGATACTATTAATAGGATTAGTTTTTATTTTTACATTTTCTGTTTTCATTTTAATTTTAAAGTGATTTTGTTGTGTGTTTTGTCATTTTTATTAGTTGTTTAAAAAAATATTATTTTTATTATTATACAGTAGTTACGAATAGTTCATATAAATACTTAAATAGTTTTTATTAATTTTTTATAGTTTTAGTTATTTTAGTACATCAAGTTAAACTAAATAAAAATAAGAAATGTTACCTTGGCAACTAGCTGAAACAATTGTTTACATATTTATTTTATTTTATTTCAATTGATGTCAAGTTTATTTCAAGTAATGAAAATGTTTTATGGTTTTATTTTAGTGAACTATATAATAACCCCGTCTGTGTGTCGTGAGCTTCAGTAATTGCTGCTAAAATTGTTCTGTCTTCACTTTTGT
>NW_015642528.1:2108471-2141432 GCF_001515625.1 Sinocyclocheilus rhinocerous
GTGTGTGTGTGTGTGTGTGTGTGTGTGTGTGTGTGTGTGTGTAGGCCTTTAAAGCAAGACGAAAGGGCGGGAAAAATAGGTTCACCTTTGTGACGAGCCGTTTTAGACTCCAGTAAAAACAGCCTTATTCCTCCTGACTCTTCCTGCCAATGACTTTCTCTTTAATCGCTGGTGTGTGTATTGTTGATCCTGAGACAATCATATTCAGCTGTGTATTTGTATGCAGCTGGTCTTTCATCTGTCCCCCAGTCTCATTCTCTGTGTCGGTGTCGGTGATATGACCTTCATTTGGGCACAGTAATTAAGATCAATTACCCTCTGCCACTCTGTCGCTCCATGCCACTGGCAAGGTAATAAAATATGCCAGCTGCCCATAATTACCCATCATGTTTTCATAATTTGATATCTCCTCCATCTTTCTGTCATTCTTTCGGGTCAGAAAGTCTTAGGACAGTAATAAGACAGCTGACCACAGTGATAGTTGGTGGAAAAATACAGCTGTTCAGTACTAATCGGTTCCTGTCAGTTCTGGTTTATTGTTTCACTATCATTCTCTTGGACAATTTACAGTCTGTCTAGTTTCTAATGAATATTGCTGAAAAAAATCTAATTAAAAATTCAATCTAATTGGCTCTTTTCATTAGCAACTATCCTAAGTTGTGGCATGAAAGGCAGCAGACAGGAAAAAATAAGTCATTTCACACCAGAAGAAAGTCTGGTTCAGGTATCAACATTTATTACAGTATAATGAAATTTGTTATAGTATAATATATTGGGGTCGAATGAGAGCGGTACATAAGCCTGTAAATTTAAGTCATATGCCGGCTTATGTTGGTGTAAGTCATAGCCTACATATTCTGTTTTGAAGATATTAGCCAAGTGATGGGCTCTATTATATTGTGTCCCACAGCCCTCTGAATGTGCAGAGCAATAAATGTGACAACACAGTAAATTAATATCATAAAATGCCTTAAATCAATGACTAATCGTTAGCTAGGATAATCTTTGCGTAGCGGCAGCTCTACAATATATTCCAAAACTAAATAAATAGCCATTCAATTGTGCATAAAATTTTTTACAATGTATTTCAAAAGGTTATGAGTTTTTTAATCTTCAAATTGTAATTGCTAAGTAATATTTGTAACAGTAATTTTATAATTATTATTATTAATGATATTTGCTTGATTTGTTCATTTATTTTATTAATTATCTTTTATATTATATTATATTATATTATATTATATATTATATTATAACTCGCAAAAAAACTTCAATATGCAGATGAATGGCATTTTGGAAATATAATATAAAATAATATAATATACTATAGTATTATATTACATTATATTAAACACAACCCCTGTGAATTTTTATTTTAACCATCAGAGTCTGTAATACATATAAAAAGGTCAACAAAATTGCCTTCTCTTCTTAAGAACTCTTCTTCTTACAAAATGTCCTTACCGCAACGTTACAATAACGGTCATTATATACATTTTTCTTTTTTAATTTCTATAAAAATTTTATATTTCAGTAGCTTTCAAATTTTGTGCAGTTTTGTAAATACTGATATTAAAAAAATGTGGGTAGGCCTTCAGTGGCGTCCTACATGAATTAATCCATCTCTTCATTCCATCATAATGATGCCACGGTTATAGAAACCATAAATATTACACCGTAATGCAGTATAACAGGGCACTACATAACAGACAGGTATCTTATGTAGCGAGAATGAATGCCATTACTAAAGAAAGAAACCCAATTAACAATTGCGCAACACATCATCTGTAGCTGAAGCATTAACCTAACAAAATGACACAAATACAGTCCATCCGATGTTCTTACAGACATTTATTCACCCAAACGTATTTATACCTTACAGATAGCATTGGTATAAAACAAACAAGGTGATTACATGTGTTTTAAAGCTGATCTAACAATTTAATGTTCTCTTCCTGCTTTATTTCGTCTTCACGAGCCCCCCCGCCTGTCTGCCAGCAATTGCGCAACACATCATCTGTAGCTGAAGCATTAACCTAACAAAATGACACAAATACAGTCCATCCGATGTTCTTACATACATTTATTCACCCAAACGTATTTATACCTTACAGATAGCATTGGTATAAAACAAATAAGGTTGTTTTAAAGTTGACCTAACAATTTAATGTTCTCTTACTGCTTTATTTCGTCTTCATGAGTCTCCCCGCCGGTCTGCCAGCGCACTGCGGGAGGAAAATACTGGTTAGCACAGCTTTACTAGGAAAGTGAGCAAGTAACATTAAAATAATTCATACAAGACGATGAAGAAAAGTGTATACATGTGTTTTAACGTACCTCTGTGACTCTCATCTCCCCGCTGGTCTGCCTCTGCCAGCGGCGCTGCGGCCGGAGAAAAAGACCAGTTAATACAGCTCCACACGGGAAACTGATATTCTTACGGAAACTTAAACCTGGCTTTATATCGCGCAAATAACATCAGCATACAACGCATCAAGCGATAAAAGAGTCAAAAATGAAAATTAACCTACCTTACTCTAGTGGTTTTTCATCTTCACGAGTCTTTCACAGAGCCGGTGCCGAGGAGGTGTGTGGTTGTTTTTCGCAGTCATTTAGGACTACTGTTTTTAGATTTACTAAATATAGTAGGCAAATATTTTTTCAAAATGCACTGAAAATCTAAACCTGAGAAACAGTAATAAAAGTTTTACTAAGTTTTAATAAAATGATTTACAGTGATGCTGTTTGCTAGCTAGTATGCTGACCATCCAATCAAAGGACGAGAAAATGCTGACGTTTTCGTTAGCCAGCTAGATGGCCCTGGTGTGTCCAACTCGAAATCTGATTGGTTAAAGCAACGGTTTCATTGCTATTGATTTAAGCTAACAGACGCCTGCGCTGTTGATTCTGAAGGCCTTAAGGCAGATTTCTTTGACCCTGGCAACACGATTGCTGAAATATGATTGGATAAAAGCTCTAATATAAACATACACTGCTGGAAGCAGTGCAACCAAGAGAAAAGCTATGAACTGAAGAGAATAGACTATTGGAAATAATTTAATACACATTCATGGGAAAATATATTAAAACTAAATCAGTGATTCTGATAGTGTTTAGGCCAGCAGAGAAGGCTTTGCTGGCCCTGACGGCCCACCACTGGTAAAAGATAGTAGTAGTTTTGCAGTAAAGAACTCAAACTGGTTTTCATGTTTAAAAAATATTATCTCCTAAAGTGATTTGATTTGTGTACTGATTTGAGGCATGCAGTACTTTGTGTTTTGCCCTCTGGTTTCTTTTATTTATCCTCCACTGCCTTCTTTTCAGAGTTTTCTCTCTTTTTGTCAGCTGGGAGACACTCTTTATCTGCCCATTTTCCTTTCTCTTTTTGTAACGTTCTTTTTCCTTCTGCAGATACTTTGCATACCTCTGGGTCTTTTCTCATTTCCTCTCTGCATTTCTTTGATCTTATTGTTGATGAATTTGGTCTCATCTAGGGTTACAAAATGTCATGTTTAAATATAGTTTACAATAGACTGAATATTGTAATTTAATATACAGTAAACCTCAAACTTGTCTCTACCGCAACACAAGGTCTTTACCGCAACACCTACATTTGCTGCGGTAAAGACATGTTGCGGAAATGAAATTTTTGCTAATATTGCAGCTAATTGGCAGCTAGCAAGGGCTCTACTACATTAGTTTTGACTCTTAGCATCTTAATATACATGTATTAAATACTATTAAAATATAAATATATTAAAACTAATATACATTTATTTTTAAAATGTAGTTCAAAGTACAGAATTACTAAGCTGTATGGTAAGGACACACAATAAATACTGACACAGAAAAGATTATATTTACCTTATATTTTTTGGATCTTGTGAGTGAGGTAGTGAGGTGACCCAGTCTATCAGCAATGTGCTCACGTGCTAATTTCTGTTTCTATAGAAACTAGACTTGTTTGTCTTTGATAAAATGTGATGATAAAAGCTTTTTTTCATTGTTGCGGTAAGGACCTAAAAGTGTGGGTCAGGCACATTTAGTTGAAAAAATCATAAAAATTATCAGTAAACAATACAAAAATATTTAAGATGCTGTAAATTTATATATATATTAAACCATTCCATTTGAAATCATGTAAATTGTAATTCAATTAGCTTATTTTACGCATCTCAACATTGTGACCAGAGTTGTGGGGCATGAACAAAAATGGTGTTTGGACCTATAAATGCTTCAGAATTTTATATGAAATCCATTAATCATTAATTATATTTTTGTCAAGATATGTAATGACACTGTGAATATATTTATAAAGCATCATATGACAAATTAGAACATAAATCTAAAATTTCACTGCTGGGACTTAAAAGTGCCCGTAGTTGCAGAAACACCCATATGCTAATCAGCATTATTTTAGTATTTTTTATATTATTATATTTTTTATATGTTCAGTTTCTTTCTTTTTAGGTTTTCGTTATTTTTTTGCTTTTGTAATTTTTATTAGTGTTTTTAAATGTCCTTTTAACTTTAATTAATTAATTAATTTAATATTTATATATTTTTTTATTTCTGCGTTATTTCAAAATTTTGTAAAAGTTTTAGTTAACTATACAAACACTGGTGCAAATTAATAAATAGCTGATATGAAAAATGTAATTACATTAAAATAAATAGATTTTTTAAATTAAATTAAATTAAATTAACGTTTTAATTAAATTACATTTTAAATTAAATTAAAATGAGCCTGACCCTTTGACCAGAACAAGCTTCTGCGTAGACCAGACTTGATGCTGATGCTCAAAATTCTGGCTACGCAAGACTACTCTTCCCCATTTCTCCTTGATTATGCAGAAGCCAGCAAGTGCATGGTGAAGAGTTGATTGAGTGCTTCAATTCTTCACTCACTGCCTCCTTCCACGCCTCACAGCTGTGCAGTTATGCCGTGACTTTTCACGCTCATTCTGCATTCATGCTTGTTTTCTGTGTGTGTGTGTGTGTGTGAGAGAGAGAGAGTGCATGTTCTTTGTGTTGGTTTGTGTGTCTCTGGGTGACCCTGGTAATGGGTTTCTAATTACTTTGGGTTGTTGCTAAATTGCAGTTGCTCATTTGTATTGGTCCATTTTTGCAGGGAAGAGAATGGACAAGGGCATTAGGGGGCTTGGAAAGACGGAGTGATGGAGGTGCAGGAGAGAGCGAGAAAAAAGACACAGAGAGAGAAGCAAGATGAATGAGGCGGATGAACCTTTCTCACCTAACAGGGGAACGGGCCGAGACATTAGTGCATTGTCGTAGTGTGTTTTCTGCAAGTGTATTGATTTACTTTTTAATGGACAGCCAACTAATGGTATAGATCATTACGGAACGTGTGAGATGCCAAAAGTTTTAAGGGTGAAAGTTAGCTGGAGATAAGACTTGGTAATTAAAGGTCAAATATGAATTTGAGGGGAATAGCGTAGGAGGAAAGAAACTGATTGACGTGAGTTTTTTTTTTAAACTGAATGTGGCCCACCCACAGGAACCCATTGCTCTCTCTCCAGGGGGGATTTCATTCCTTTGTGGGTTTGGTCTTATGACCTTTTGCTTGTATAGAGTTGCATCAGATAATGGAGCGCTGTTTACTGTCAACGTGATTTTAGTTGTTTGGATTTGTTGTGGTATTGATGTGCAAAGCTTCTGTCCTTTCTGATTTGGCTCTGAATGGAGCAGATAAAAAACAAGTGTTCCTAGGGGCCCTTGAGAGCCCTCTATGTGATGGCAGAGACTTGATCCGTGCCAGCATCCCTCTCCAGGAGTGTTTGTGTGCGTTTCCTTAGCAGCAGGTAACCATAGGCTGATCGGCTCAAGCGCTTTGTCAACAGCGGTGTGTAATGATGCTGTTTAAACAGGCTGGTTGGACCCGACACCTGCACACACTTCTGACCAGAGATAAGACTGTGAGGGACAGTGTTCCCGTTAATCTGCACAAGGGCTCAACTGTGCTCTTCTGATGTTATTTCTCCGCAGACTAGAAGAAATATTCAACACTGAAATCAGACCCAAACATTTGTGGGAAAAGACGAGATTTATTGAATTTGAGTGGCCACTCGATTGTCCTTTGTATGTCTATAAGTCTGTCTGTCTGTCTATTTATCTTTCGTTCTATCTATGTCATTCTGTTGTCCTTTCTAGCTGTCATTTTATCATTCTGTCATCCTTTCTAGGTGTCGCTCTGTCGTCATTTCTAGCTGTCGATCTCTGCCATTCTGTCATCTTTTCTCACTGTCGCTTTGTGTTGTTCTGTCATCCTTTCTAGCTGTCGTTCTGTCGTCCTTTCTAGCTGTCGCTCTCTGCCATTCTGTTGTCCTTTCTAGCTGTCGCTCTCTGCCATTCTGTTGTCCTTTCTAGCTGTCGCTCTGTCGTCCTTTTTAGCTGTTGCTCTGTCGTCCTTTCTAGCTGTCACTCTCTGCCATTCTGTTCTCCTTACTAGCTGTCGCTCTGTCATTCTGTCGTCCTTTCTAGCTGTCGCTCTGTCGTTCTGTCATCCTTTCTAGCTGTCGTTTTATCATTCTGTCATGCTTTCTAGCTGTCGCTCTCTGTCGTCCTTTCTAGCTGTTGCTCTGTCACTCTATTGTCCTTTCTAGCTGTCGCTCTGTTGTTTTGTCGTCCTTTCTAGCTGTCGCTCTGTCGTTCTGTCGTCCGTTCTAGCTGTTGCTCTGTCACTCTATTGTCCTTTCTAGCTGTCGCTCTGTTGTCCTTTCTAGCTGTCGCTCTGTCATCCTTTCTAGCTGTCACTCTGTCGTAGGGCTGTGACAGTCGCCGTGACAACCACGTCGGTCTGTTGCCACCGGCGGTAGTGCATGTGACGTCACACACTCTATAACAAGCATAATACAAAGCTTTGTATACAAGTGTAATAACAGTAACAGTTGTTGTTTTATTTAGACTACAAGTCTATGTTAATTCACAAATTACCTCAAACGCCATACAGTGTTTCCTTTAGATCATGCTTTAGATTGGCAGGTTTGAGCACTGGAAAATACAATATATTCTGCATTCAGCAAATCAATTTCATGTTGAGCGATTGACCTTGTTGGGAAACCAAATAATACATTGCCGATCTGGAGCCATCTCTATTCATGTCACCCATCCGCGTTTGTACAAATGTCTTCAAGTTCCCGTGATCGCAAACGCCCGGCTGGTCAGGTTTGTATTGGTGAGGCTTTCTCCAAACTGGCCAAATACCAACGAGACAGCGGTAAATGGAAGATGCTAACAAGAAATGTGGAAACATACGGCGCAATTCCTATTCCACAGAGAGCGCGTGCAGACCAGGAGTTAATGCGAACGACTGTCGTCCTTTCTAGCTGTCGATCTGTCGTTATGCCGTCCTTTCTAGCTGTTGCTCTGTCGTCCTTTCTTGCAGTTGCTGTCGTCCTTTCTAGCTGTCGTTCGGTCTTCTTTTCTTGCTGTTGCTCTGTCATTCGGTCATCCTTTCTAGTTGTCGCTCTCTGTCGTTCTGTCGTCCTTTCTAGCTGTCGTTCTGTTGTACTGTCGTCCCTGCTAGCTGTTGCTCTGTCGTTCTGTCTTCCTTTCTAGCTGTCGCTCTGTTGTACTGTCGTCCCTGCTAGCTGTTGCTCTGTCGTTCTGTCTTCCTTTCTAGCCTTAAGTAGCAAATTTTGCAAAACTCAAAATTTAAGTCACTGCCAATACTTTTGGCCACAACTGTAGCTGTCGCTCTGTTGCTCTGTCGTTCTGTCGTCCTTTCTAGCTGTCGCTGTCGTTCTGTCTTCCTTTCTAGCTGTCACTCTCTGTCGTTCTGCTGTCCTTTCTAGCTGTCGCTCTGTTGTCCTTTCTAGCTGTCGCTCGGTCTTCCTTTCTAGCTGTCGCTCTGTTGTACTGTCGTCCTTTCTTGCTGTTGCTCTGTGGTCCATTCTAGCTCTCGCTGTGTTCTGTCATCCTTTCTAGCTGTCGCTCTGTTGCTCTGTCGTTCTGTCGTCCATTCTAGCTGTCACTGTGTTCTGTCGTCCATTCTAGCTGTCACTGTGTTCTGTCGTCCTTTCTAGCTGTCGCTCTGTCGTTCTGTCATCCTTTCTAGCTGTCGTTCTGTTGTCCTTTCTAGCTGTCACTGTGTTGTTCTGTCATGCTTTCTAGCTGTCTCTGTGTTGTTCTGTCTTCCTTTCTAGCTATCGCTCTGTTGCTCTGTCCTTCTGTTCTTCTGTCGTCCTTTCTAGCTGAAGTTTTGTTGTTCTGTCATTCTAGCTATTGTTCGATCTATCTGTTGTTCTTTCTAGCTGTCGATTGTGTATGTAGGTATCAGAGATGGGCACTCGAGTTAGTGACTCGGACTCCAGTCACACTCAAGTCGCATTTTTATAGACTTCAGACTTGACTTCAGACTTGACCTGAAATGACTCCAGGCTTGACTCGAGGAAAAGGAGTCTTTTGCAACTTGAGTCTTTTCTCCTTAAATAATTATATAACTGATATTCAAAAGGCGGGCCGCATCCGCACCCTGGCATCCATCCGGACTGCGAGCCGTAACAGCAGCACCATTTTAAGTGAGCAGCGCGTCAAAACAGCGGTGCGGATCACATAACAAGTGCTCAGGGTCGTTTATGGCAAATATCTTTCAGCGCTATATCCTCTAGTATTTTTATCTAAAGCCAAACGCTCTTTATTCAAGCCTTTTCAGCTCCGTGCGCTTTCTCTCTCTCCAGACGCGCGCCAGTGCCAAGTTTAAGAGCTGCGATGTCGCGGTTATTTTAACAACAACAGAAACACCCTCTCCTTCTGTTTGCTCTTCGCTTAGCTGATCGCACTCGCACTCGAGTCACATTTTTATAGACTTCAGGCTTGACTCAGACTCGACCTGAAATGACTCCAGACTTGACTCGACTCGAGGAAAAGGACTCGTGAATGTTTTAAAAGCAACTCGTGTCTTAATCCTTATATAACTGATATTCAAAAGGCAGACCGCATCCGCACCCTGGCATCCATCCGGACTGCGAGCCGTAACAGCAGCACCATTTTAAGTGAGCAGCGCGTCAAAACAGCGGTGCGGATCACATAACAAGTGCTCAGGGTCGTTTATGGCAAATATCTTTCAGCGCTATATCCTCTAGTATTTTTATCTAAAGCCAAACGCTCTTTATTCAAGCCTTTTCAGCTCCGTGCGCTTTCTCTCTCTCCAGACGCGCGCCAGTGCCAAGTTTAAGAGCTGCGATGTCGCGGTTATTTTAACAACAACAGAAACACTGTGAGCAGCAAAATTATAGATTACTTTCACTAAAACACAGCAGAAAAAAACAATGCTGCAAATAGTTATTTTTCTTACTCTCTTTTTATCTATCTATAACCTATGACATTGACTGTTCAAACCAGATGTGACAAGACATTTCTGATCTACATTTAGCATTATTGATCTGTAGGCTAAGAACATTTCAAATGAATCATGTAATTATAATTGGGAAAATTGTTGTTGGATGGCTAAGATAGAACTCAAACTTTGAAACTGCTAGTTATCTTTCTTTTCTGCTCAAGATGAGAACGTTTTGATTATTGTAGCTACTTTGTTTTTAGATAATGCTTTTATTTAGGCTAAAATATTAAAATAGTATAGATTTGCTTTTTGTCCGGACCTCTGCTTGGAAGAAAATATAGAGGCCGCACCTCTTGGAACTTTAATTGAATGGTTGTAATATCTGTGTCACATATTTCCTGATGTGTCATGGTAGATCGGACACTTATTATAGAATTTGATTACAGAAAAACTGTTTTGAACATGGTAATGGATTAAAACATAGCCTATAAATAACAGACTGGACGTACTTTAACCTTACATCTTAACACCTCTTTTTAGGGGTCGACCGATATGTGTTTTTCAAGGCCGATACCGATTATTACAGATCAAGTAGACCGAGAACCGATATATATATATACAGTAATATATTTCTGATAATTTCATTAAGCTAACCCGAATTTATATTTTGACGGGTTGCCATGAGGAACTTGTTTCTGTAGGTCTATGTAAATATGAAGATAGTTTTACTCCAATGAAACTGTCAAATGCTCGTGAAGTGACTCTTAGAGGGAGTCAGAGCAGTTCTGGAGATGTTGTTCATGTATTTATGTCCTCATGTAGTGGTACGACAGAAGCTGAAATCACCGCGAGCACACTTTGTGTAGAAAACAAAACTGCGAGTCTGTGCCATTTACATACACAGAGACACACAGAACATGCTGGATTCATATTTAAATAGTATTTTTGCGGCTTAATATTTACAGATACTAGTCCATATTGCGACTCTATTCTTCCGCATTGTGGAAATCAAAGATAATATTGAGGTGTTTTGCAGCTTCAGTGTAACGTTAGTGGATTGCGATTTATTGCAACTTAAGCAATCGGTACCGATAATCGGTCGACCCCTACCTCTTTTATTACAAAGCAGATCATAGATCATGCATTTTGTCTATAGCCTATAAAACAGCTTCGTAAATTGGAAGATTTTAATACATGAGGATTCTGAATGGGATTTTTTTAGCGAGCCATTAAATGAATTGAGACTCGACTCAGACTCGCCGATACCGATAATCATAAAAATGCTTAATATCGGTACCGATAATCGGTCGACCCCTACCTCTTTTATTACAAAGCAGATCATAGATCATACATTTTGTCTATAGCCTATAAAACAGCTTCGTAAATTGGAAGATTTCAATACATGAGTTAATTTATTATTATTTTTTATTTCAGTGATTTGTTCCATTTTTTTGTCCTTAAACCTTTATAATATTGTGTTAGGGAGTAGAAAATTGAAAATATCAGTAATTCAATCGGTATATGGCATTAAAATTATCAGTATATGACATTAAAATGAAAAGGTTTCTGTTATTGTTAATATCGTAAATAATAATATTGACAAAAGTATATCCATATATTGTAGAAATAATATTTGTAAAATAATATTCTAATTTATTATTATTTATATATATTAAATGTTTAGCCATTTACAATTATTAAATATCTTTCTTTCTTTTTCTTTCTTTCTTTCTTTCACATTTTTTAAATTTTATTTAATTATTTGTACCATTTTCTACCCCTGAAACTTTATACACAATTAGAGAAAAAACTGAATATATTAATCATGTATTCGGTCATTATATTATGTTAAAAATTAAAAAGTGTGTGTATATACATATAGTCAAACTTAGAAGTGGGTCAACAAAATTTAGAGGAGATATTGATGAGGGAATATTGTCACACATCAGACTTTGACTTTCTCTTGGCTTGGATACTCAAGTGTCGTCATATGTTGATTTCTTTAAATTCTGGTAGGATCCTATTCAGGAGCATTGGAAGATATTAAACATTGTGGAAGAACACACACACTCACACACACACACACAGACAGTCAATCACACAACAACACGCTGTCACTCATGGGGCTCAGTCTGTGTTGTATGACTGACTGGGATTGTTCCACTCCCAAATAATTTCTGCATATGCTGCTGCCTGGCTTTGGCAATTAATATGGAATAGAGAATCAGACTGAATATATTAACATGGCTCCCCCACCTCATCACTGAGCAGCTTCCATAACAATTCTCATGCTGCTCGCTGCAGTTGCCTCTGTTCTGCTGTCCTCCTTTTTCTCTCTGCTCTCTTGTTTTGTCTGTCTAATGCTCCCAGTCTTCATTGTCTGTGTCTCTCTTCAGCACTCTCTCACTCTTTCTCATCTGTCTGGCTGTAGGCTGCTTAAATGCAGTGCTGTCTGGAGATTTGAAGGGTACACGATGGCAGTTAGGGGGTAGCAAGTGTGTGGTGGTGTTTTTTGTTTTTTTATTGCTTGTAAATGTGAAATGTAATGTTTCAGAAGGCATTGACCAACACTGTGATTCATTCATGTGGTACATGTTCCTGAATCAACATCCTTTGTTGATCCTCAAACAACAGACCTAACAAATAAGCATTGCTGAGTAATATAAAAAAAAAAAGAGTGAAAAAAATATAAAATTGCAATTAATGTTTCAACCCCTTTTCTGAAATTTTCTGAAGTTTTTTTTTTATTGCAGTTTAGTGCCATGTTGAAAGTTATAATGTCAGTATATAATGTAATATTTGTAAATATCACATCATCATTATATCATATATATGATAGTTATATCATAATTATTCAACCCCTATTCAGCACTTCTGTTTAAGTCACTTATTTGCAGGGGTGTGAAGTAACGAATTATAAATACTCACGTTACAGTAAGTAGTTAAGTTTTATCAGTAATTGTACTTTTTTGAGTAGTTTAAAAATTGTGTCTCTTCATTTTTTATGACAAATAAGATAATGTGAATTACAGAACGTACAACGTTTTTAAAATGTATCAATTGCGGTGTACAGCGTTTATTATGAGGGGGTAGAATCCACAGCCCAGTACTCACTACTCAATACTCATGAGTACTTTTAAATAGGCTACTCTTTTACTCTTACTCAAGTAGTTTTTTGGACAAGTACTTTTACTCTACTCACACTACATTTTTTGGAAGGTAATGGTAATTTTACTTGAGTATATTTTTTCAGTACTCTTTCCACCACTGCTTATTTGTAATGTATACACAACTGTGTATATATAAAAGCACACACACACACACACACACACACACACACACACATATATACTATATATATATATGTATGTATGTTGATTCAGCTGCCACTTGTTCTTGCATAAATTACATTAAGCTTATTTCTGAATATCGAAGGTGCATACATTGACACTTCTATGGCAAAAGACATAGAACAACCACTCTTCAACTTTCTTTCAAAAAATAGTTCAGATTGCCATACAGTTGAAGATTGAAGATGCTGATGACACACTTTTAAGAAATGGTTGATTTATCAGCCACAGTCTATTGTATTATCCCACATAATGCACCGTTGCCTGGGATTTAAATGCATGCCAGGAAAAAAAGAGTCACAGACCGATGAGTCATTGCTTAAAATGCCACTATTATTAGTGCATTCTCATCTCATTCTGATGCTTTTAAAACCGGCTAGTTATGAAACAAATATGAAATTCTCTTCTGGGTCTATGGCAGATCAGGATATTGTATATTTTGGGAAGTTTGGTAGCGATGCATGTTTGCTGAATCAGAGCCTGTTCATATAATAGTGCAGTAATCCTTTTAAGTTATTGTTTCACATTATTATGGAAGTCATTGTAGCTTTCCAGGCATGGATTGCTTGGAGTAAGTATTGCTATAGGAGCAGTATAGATGCATATAATCAGGAGAAGCTTGAGCGAGAGAGGTAAGGGAGCGTGGAAGTGAACATTGTGCCCTTGAGACTGGGTCAGTGGCCCCTTATAGCTGTGATATTATGAGTACATTGAATCCCAGAATCTGTTTTCACTGCTGCAGGTTATTCTTCCTGTCTAGCTCTGAAAAGCCAAACTGCTAAATAGATTATACATTGATTATACACCCTTGAGACAACATTGTGAATAAACAACTTTTATGAGCTGTTTTTTTAAATGAAAATTGCAAGTTCCTAAATGGTCTCCTCTTATTTTTTTTAATGGAATATTGCAATATTGCAGGAATATTGTTTATTATAAATGATTTATACTTACACATCCTACTTGCACATCAAAATCGTTAATGTCCCCTCCACATCGCTACAAAATCTCTGGTTTAATCCATGTTTCACTTGGATATGTCACAATAGTGAATGAAAATCATTTCACAGTTTCTTTTTCTGTTTCCAATTTGATCATTCACTGAATCCACTTAAGTGTTAAAGTTAACATCTGATTTGATTACGTGTGTGTGTGTGTGTGTCTTTAAAAGAAAGATTTCTTCCTGACAGAACAAAGAGATTCATTTTACAAATAAACTTCTTTTCTTTTATAAGGTTTCAAAGTTGTATATTTTGTGTCTAAAATGTCAGATAAGTCCATTCTGTATTCTCAATTCATTCTTAATTTAAATTCAGTGCTAGATTTCTCAGTTTATAATAAATATTTGGTATGACAGTTGTATTATTTATATATCAGATTGTGTTGACATACTGTGTGATGGGCAAATAAGGAAAAATAAGTTTTGTGAGTAAATGGAGGTTGCATGAAAGCATAAGCGAATACCTCTGAATCCAAAAATAAATACATTGAAGTACATATAAGCTTTAGTTTTTGCACTTTTCACCCCAGTTTTTAACCTAATACTCATAAATCAGTTTTACATTTGTTTGGTGGGTTTCTGAAAGATTACCTAACATTAATGCCAACATAGCGTTACTAAGAACAGCTTTTAAAGCTTTCGAATGCAGAATTAATGTCGTAACCATTTTAGCTCATCCACACTATCCACACAAGTGTCTTGGTCAGGGTCCATAAAAAAGCAGAATTTTTTCACCTAGTTTGGATTCAACTTGCAACCTTATTGTTTGCTGCTCTGACCCCAAATATATCATCTGATAAATTTCATTTTAACAATTCCAGATCTGCTGGAGTATTTACACGATGAAAATAATAGGGATAATCCATTAAGCTGATTTTGATGTTTCATTTGGTAATTATTTCAGCTTGCAGCTATAATGACCAGAGTTCATGTGAGAGATGTTATCATTAGACGCCAGTGTCATAAAGACATATGCGTGCAATATTCAGAGCCCGTTTGTACCATTGTTAAAAAATTAATGAGGCCTAGCCAGATAATGTTGAGAGCTGTGCAAACAAATGGCCTTTGCCATCACCATGTGTGTATGTGCATATAAATGTATTGCCGCAGTGTTATCAAAAGCATGCTGTGCGGTATGTATGTCGGCCTTCGAGAAATCCTACATTTTCTAAATACCTCCATGCTGGAGATAAAAAAGGCAGACACTTTGTAGCATAAATTATTGATGCACAGCATGAAGGCAAATACTATCTCACTCTTCTTTTATTGGTTAAAAATATTTTCGGACCCACTCGTGCTTTCAGGTTTTGTCTCGCACACACTTTTTAATTTGATTATTCATTCATCATAAAGAGGTTGAATTGTAAAGTTTTAGCCTTTTGAATGCCTTTTATTCCTTCTGATATATGGTGAAACAAACATTAGTAATGTGGAATAAATACCTTCATATATAGCGTTTCCCGTACACGACGACATTGATTCCCAACAAAAGCCTGCAGATTCATAGCGTTTCTGTTTGCTAGTATATGCATTTTTCCCCCCATTAGAGTCAACCCGGTTCACTCCCCTTTGCGCCTGTAAGAATAAAATTGACCTGATATATGAGGATTAGGAATTGTGGGACATGAGGAATGAGTTCGGTGAATCTAGGGTGAGTAAATATATCAGTGTGATTTATATGGCTCTTAATAAATCCAACTTTACACTGGGGAAAGCACTTATCCAATAAGATGGCAGATTCAGCCAAATGTAGCCAATCAGCCCCGGAAAAGCCTGGTTCATTCAATTGAGCTGAGGGACTGATTTAATTGTGAAGCTATTGAGGCCGGATCAGGCGCTAGCTGTTAGCCGTGAATCTAGCAGGCATTTCCTGTTTGTATGTCGCTGAGTGACTCGCTCGTTTCCTTCTACAATCCCCTCATCCCACTCCTTGTCAAACGAGTGCAGCGTTATGAAGCGGATTGCTAATTGTCAAGCCTGTCTAATAGAAGTTATTGGAGCAAGCAGGCGTCTCGCGCATTCTCGCCTCACTGGTGTGAATGCTGCCTCGACGTGTTGCACCTGCTGGAATGTCAAGCGGCTGAAAATGGTTCGAGTGAATCTGTTGTGATTCCAGATCGCTGAAGCAAGGGGTCTGGCCTGATAACGTGCACTCGTCTGGAGTGATAAAGTGTGGGGGGTGGATGTGATCTTTGTGGCTGTGGGGCCTGTGGCAGGATGTGTTTTTGTTGTTTGCCAAATGCAATAAAACCACTGTCTCTGTTTCTGTCTCTGTCTTTCTCTTCCAGTGTGGATCTGGTACACGCTCAGCTGAGAGTGTGTGAAGGTCGCAGCCTGCCCGAGCTGGGCTTGAAACAGGACAAGATACGGATCAATGGCTATGCCATCCAGTGCCGTGTGACCACGGAGGACCCGGCACGTGGCTTCCAGCCTGACACGGGAAGACTGGAGGTAGGTTAACATCCTACATTCAACAGCTGGGCCATCACACATCTCTCCTCAGCCATGTTTCCAGAGAGAAAAAATGAAGAGATTTTTTTTTTCTTTTTCTTTTTTCATTTATTTGATTTTTCTTTTCTGACTGTTATTTGAAAAAGACTGCAGTGAACATCAGCAGTCTGTGGATTTGTGCATCTGAATGTATATATTTTCAGACTTTATTTAGCAGATTTTATTATAGCTGAAATAATTAAATTCAGTATTAAATGCATATGGTTTAGACCTTCATCACAAACTATTCCAACAACAAAAATATGATGAATTGTGTTGATGCAGAGTAGGGTTTTTTTTTTTTTACGTATGTGTTTGTCCCCTTGTGAGAGACAGTTTAATTTATATTTATTACATTGACAGCATATTAACACTGACATTATATTATTATTATTTTTAACAAGTCTAAATGCAGATTTATTTTTCTTTACTGTTAAACCTACTGCTATCAGTAGAATAAAATAATTGCAATTAACCTTGTGATTTCTGATCAAATTTCTGATCAGTCCTTATTTCAGAAACCAGATTTCCTATCGAATCAAATTTGGTGAACATCATGCTGAAATCATTAAGTTAAACATATTTCATTATTATCTTAAGTGCACACATTAACTTTTATATATTTTTTTAAAATACATGTTGGAAAAAAAATTCTAATATATATATTATGACCATGTTCAGTATTCTTCTATATTTGTTCTACTTTTATAAGAAATTACTTTTTCATGGTGTTGTTATTGTTATGTGCAGGCTTTTATTTATATATATATATATATTTTTTTATTACTATATTAATATAAAAAAAAAATGGCATCACAATATCAATTTCTTTTAAATGTTAGACGTATTTATATATATTTTTTTTGTGTGTGTGAGTATCTGTACAGGCCATTTTCTAAGTCCTGGACCATGTCTCAAATGACATACCAAATGCTATATGGTCTTATTTCATGATTCAGGAGGGTGCTCATGGGTGCACCCTTTTGGGGCTGCTGTGCACCCCTGATGAGTTCTTTTAGCTGACTGGTAAAGTGTAAACCCCTGGAAGGACCACTAGGGCTGACGGGCACTTCTTCCAAATATTGGACGTGGCCGAAACTTTGGTGTAAATCGAACACTGACCACCACAAACACGTCCCAGACACACTCTGTAGCTGTGCTCTTCTGAAGTGTGTACCTGCATGTGGTGATATCGCGGAGGTGTGAAATTGTCTGAGATGTTGCTGACGGAAGCTTTTACCTTTGAGGCCTTATGGAAATGATTTGTTTGCGGATGAATAATTGAACAAATATTGATATCAGCTTTTTGTGCCCAGTCACTGTTGAGCTGCAAGCCTTACATCTGTCCAAATATCTCACAGATGCAACTCGTGCTGTCTGTCTGTGCGGTTATCTGGTTTTGAGCCACAAGGTTAACTGGGGTCTCTTGAGGATCTCTGATCAAGATCTTGCAGGCTAGATGTGTATATATACATAGAAATACCCCAAGGAGTCGACTAGCCCACAAACCACATGCTGTAGTCATCCAGTTATACCCACATTCCGCCAGCTTATTGGCTAGACAACCCCGTATGGTCCAGATGCATCATCGGATGTGCCGTGCCTGGGCGAAATCTTTGTTCCTCCATCCAGCCACAGGGTCTTGGCTGTATCAAAAGAGAGCTGGATCTCTCTGATAAGGATGTTCCTCCATTAACTTTAGTCAAAGACTGACGTGGACGTCCTGTGATGTTGGAAGAATGTTTCCACTTAAGAGGGATGAGGATCCATGCAGATGGAGAGATGAAGGGAGAGGGGTGGGAGAAGCAGTGAACTTGGGCGAAGTTTAAATGTTATTGTGGAGAGATTCCTTCAGCATGGGTCTCTGCATTTGCCAGAGCTAAAACATTGAGAAAGCGAGTGAGAATTCACCAAACGAAGTGTGAGCGAGAATATGAGATGGTTGTAAGAGGGGAAAAAAAGAATTTGAGTGAGCATCCCTGATCCAGAAGACGAGAGCTTCAGCATCAGATTGAATGTAGCGGGGAATTATGGGTATGTATTGACCGATAATTAGGCTGAGAGTCTAGACGCTTGATTGAGAAAGATAATAAACCAGTGTTCAAAAGTAACACTCACCATGCAAGAATGAAAATTGGCTTTGACAATTAAATAACACCAATACAATCCAGTTAGTCTGTAATTTTATTAAGACCTGCAATAATACAGTATAATCACATTGTATGAATGATGGACTGACCCTTTACATCAGCCTAAAACAGAAAACACTGTTGCAACTTCTTTTAAATGTTGCGATGACTTATAATGACTTTACTTCAGTGGAAATTTATCATCTGAAGTTTATATAGAAGGTGCTTTTTTTCTGTGAAATACAGCCTATTTCTTCCATCAAATCTCTAAAATGACAAAACCTTGATAAATCTTCGTTTAGTGATGGCTAACGGTTGAGAAAGGTTGCTTAATTTTATCGCCATCTTACAAAAAAACAAAATCCATATTTTGATGCCTCGATCATATTTCTTAATGTTTCATTGAGAAATGGTGCTCATAAGTATATGATTTGTGTGTGACTATGTATTAGTATGATTAGTGTGCGTTTTCTGCAAGCACACAATGATCTGTGTTGTTTGTCAAAGGAAAAATGGCTAAATCATCTTGGGAGCTAAAACATATTTTTTAATAAAATATTGCAAAATACAGTATCTCACACCCAACACTGGCTGTAGGTCGGAATGATATTGAATCTCCGCAATATATTCACAATAATTTTGCTAATGATCTGAAACTTAACAAAACTTTAAAAACTGGCATATTTTAAAACTGAACTTTTTTTTAACTGTTTCCTAATAAACACATCATTAGTAATTACATTTAGAGTATTCCTTGATTTGGGAGTACGAGACATTTTCACGTAAAAGGGTTTTACTGTTAAAGCTCTTGCATTTAAACAGTTTGAATATACTTGGTTAGAGCAAACACAAAAATTGGGTTTTATATTTAACATTGTCAGATATATTGAGATATGCTACTGTTCAAAAGTTTGAGGTAATTTAAAAAAAAAAGAAATTAATACATTTATTCATCAAGAATGCAATAGGCTACATTGAGCAAAATTGACAGTAAATACATTATAAATAAATATAATAAATACCTAATGAATGTTGTTAAAACTCTTTAAACTGAAAAATTAGGGTTTCCACAAAAATAAGCAGCACAACTGTTTTCAACATTGATAATAAGAAATGTTTATTGAGCATCAAATCAGCATATTAAAATGATTTCTGAAGGACCATGTGACACTAAAGACTGGAGTAATGGTTGATGAAAATTCAGCTTTGCCATCACAGGAATAAATTGCATTTTAAAATGTATTAAAATAGACAACAGATATTTTAAATGGTGATGATATTTTCACAGTATTATTGTTTTCACTGTATTTTTCATCAAATAATTTCTTTCGAAACATTCGAAAATCTTACCAACCCCAAACTTTTGAATGGTATTGTATAATGTATATATATTTTTAACTATGTCAGCCAGGTCTAATTGGCACATGTGGTAAAAAAAAAAAAAAAGTAAAATTTGTACTCTAGGTTGAATGTTTCTTGTGGCCTTGGATAGGAACTTGTGAAAAAAAGGCGAGATCGAGATGGAGAAAGGCAGTGCTGTGAAGGTATAATCAGCCTGGCGTTAGATCTTCTCCCATTTCAGTATGTCAACACAAGCTCTCCTGTGTTTGTGTGCAGTAGTGACTGATGTGAAAATAAGGCCGCAGGTAAAGAGAAAAGCGCCGCTCTCTTGATTCCTCTGTCTGCTTGGAAGTTTCTCCGCACTTTCTGACGTGTCTGATGTCGTGCTTCAGAGGGAAAAGAGGACGGGCGGTGTGCGGGTCGGCCGAGCTCTTGTTTTGCAGGGAAAATGAATGCAAAATGGGTAAAGTGAAGTGCTGGGATGAGAGCATGCAGGGAACAGGCACTGAGAGCTCTTCTGCGCTTTTGTTTCTGAGGGATAAAAAAAATGATGGCTGTTGTCTGAAGGGTGCTCTCTGTAATCAAATGAGAGCGAAGGAGAGGAGAAGGTAGAAGCATTTAGCATAACATGGTGCATCAGAGGAAATATGTTCTGTATATGGGCAATTAAAGTCTCATCTTCCCTCTAATTCCTCAGATATGAGGCTCGGATGATTTATGTGTGTAGTTTCAGATGTAAACTGTTATAGGGTCTGGGCTTTGAATGCAGACTTTATTGAAACGTAGCTATGAAAAAAATGACGAGCCGCTTTGATGGTGGTGGTACTCGTTTTATCCTCATGTTGTATGTGTGTGCGAGCAAGTGTTGGTTCATTAACACATAGGCTCTTGCTGGCGCGCTGAGAGAACATAATGCTGATGAGGAGGATCGAGTGATTTGCATTATCATCATAATAAACATAATTATGTTGTTGAATGTGCTGATGGTAAATACTGCTGTGGTGGAAATGGGAGTCCGTAATTCACGAGGCGAAGAACAGCGTCGCTCCTCCATTTGCTTTCTCGTTTGGTAAATGGAATTTCAATGTGCAGAGGAAGTTGGTAATTTGTGCTCCTTTGGCTTCTGCACCTTGGCTTGTAGCTTTTTCCCTTGGGTGGATCCTCACTAGTCATTTAGGTGATTGTGATTGGCAGTTTCTATGAATTAGGTATGAGTTAGGACCTGAATGTAATATAAAATTGAATAATGTACATTTAATTTATGTCCTAACATATTTAAATTATATTACTTATTTTTTATAAGCTTTTTTATTTTATGTTTATTTTATGAGGTAATGGGGTTTCTCAACCCTGTTCTCACATAAAGCTGATTTTGTTATTTCCTAGCAATAAACATTAACATAAACATCAAAAGAAATAGAAAAAAAAAATGCTCAAAATAGGTAACAGGGTTGCAGGTTTAGCCTAAATTAAGCTGTCAAGCTTGGTTTCTCATAAATTAAAGAAAAATATTGAAACTTTTTTCTGTTCTTACGAACAACACAAGTAACATTTGGATAGTTGAGGCTTACAAATGCAAGCAGAATGACAGTTTTTGTAAAAATTGATAATAAACAATGATTATTTGTATGTGACTGGATCATGCAGTAACACAAAATGAGGGTACAACTAAATATTGCATTCTTGTTTGAATATGTTTTTATAACAGTTTTTACTAAAACAAAACATAAATTAATCATTTTAATTAATTTAATAGCAATTCAATAGTTTATGACATTGGTGTATGATTTTTAATTGACGAATAAAGTAGTGAAGGTCTGTATTCATGACCTGACAGATTTTGGTCTGTCCCAGATCAGAAGTCAAGATCTCTGTTGTGGTACAAGCCAAAATCTCCATTACAGAAACTCTTAGGGATCTACTTTTCAAACTCAGTGAGATCTACTAACAAAAAACAAACAAACTAAAAGCCAAAAACGTGTATCTTTATATTGAATGAATCTAATAATTAAATAAAAAAAATAAATTTTCAATTATAATATTGTTCAATTTTAACATTACATTGAAAATACCCACAGAACGATAGATTATGACAGCAAGGGTGTGATCGGGGAAAGTTCATGAGCCGGGACTCGAACTTGGGATGCCCGAAGCGTAATGGCGCTAAATGCCGGCACGTTGCCCAAAAGGTTATCGGTGGTGACAGCTGTCACTCCTTTTAATTGTTTATTGCGATCTCACAAAGTTTCGTTATAATCAATGAATCTCTCTATACCACACAATCAATCTATTTACATCGTGTATACACTGTATGTTATAATGAGAGCATTTGCGAGCTTGTATAACTTTGAACAAAAACTCCAGTGTTTTAAGCGGTGAGTGGATACTGTCTAACATAAACGTCTCTGATTGGCCTTTGCGTTCCAGAAATCAAAGGATATGTCTGTGATTGGCTACATTGCTCAATGCTGTGAAAACACCTTTTACGTTCTCCAGAGCGGAAACACAAATAGGCACTGGATAATTTGCCAGATCTGTTTTGCAAAAATGCCTTTATTACAGCTTCAACTGAGGATGCTTTTGCTTTCTTTTGATGGTGCTTAGCACCCCCATAGAACCGGGCCTGCATTTACCTAATAAAAGATGTGTGATCTACCAGCATTGACTTTGCGATAGACTTGTTGGTCACCACTTTCTTAGAGTGTACAGACATGTGATGTGCTTAAAAGGAGCTACTTTTCATTTTAGGCTACTTTAAAGTTAGATTCTAGTTCATGTAGCATATCTAATAGTCCTTGCAGGATTTGTGCCTCTAATGATTTAATAAGTGTGCCCTATTCTTGGAAGTGCCTGTTACTGTCTGTTCATGTAAACAAATGCTTTGATTTTTATTTCCCCTCTTAATGGCTGCAGGTTGACCATAGGTTAATATGCTACTGTCTCATGCATGTTGAGCGAGGCCTCTTGCCAAGTTAAAATATTACTCGCTTACGAAAGTCCACCAGGAGCCCTCCGGTCATTGTTCATAGAGCTTCCAATTAAAGAAAACAAATGGAGGATGAAATGCCATGCTGAAAAATTTCTGGGAAAGATTCATGCCTCCTAGGTAGGTGTAAAGCATATGTTGATTTGTGTGACATCACCTCGCTGGCTCCGTCGGCATCTCTGGAGCAGATCTCCATGACCACAAGCCTTTCATCTTTCATCCTGCCTGCCAATAATACACACAGAGCACCCTGAGAAAGAGCCATCTCGCGTCTTCCTTTATTAGAGAGGGAATGAGAAAATATTGTTTTCTCCTCCAGATGGCTGGCGCGAGACTTGTCTCCTCTTGTTTATGTGACATGCTCCTCTTTTGTAGATTGTAACTGATGTCAGTGCATTTCCTCGCCACCCTTCAACCGAGGTATGAATCCGAGACTAAACTGATTCTAGCGTTCCCTCTCCGCAGCTCCATCGGAGTCTGCTGCCGTCTTATTCACAGATGCAAACTCCCTCTGCCGCCACGCAATTTGAAACAATGCAGCTCCGTCAAGAGTCACGTTGCCAAGCTGGGTGTTACTGCAGAGGTTGCATTGGTATTCTGAAAATGGCAGCTGCTTCGCAGGCCATTTGCAAACATTATTGGAAAGGTGGCAAAACTCCCTCAAGAACGTCAGCGCATGGATTGGAGTGTAGGCACGTTTGAAGATATGCTCTTTGTCACTATCTGATGTTCGCGAAATATGCTACACGTATTCAGTGTGCCACAGGCTATTTGTTCTTGGAGAAGTTCAATATGGATGACTAGTCAAATTCATCTCTTGTTAAACACGGTGTTAATAAACCATTTGCAGTTCACTTAACGGGATAGTTTCCCAAAAATGAAAATGCTGTCATCATTTACTCGCCCTCAAGTCATTCCAAACCTGAATGACTTTCATTCTTCTGTGGAACACAAAATAAGATCTTTTTGAAAAAAGTTGGAGTACAAAATGCAGTTGGACCCCATTGATTTTCATTGTATGGCCAAAAAACAGTACAATTTTCAAAATATCTACTTTTTGTTTTTCTGTTTCTAGGAAGAATGAAAGTCATACAGGTTTAGTATGATACAAGGGTGAGGAAATGACAAAATGATAATTTTGGGTATTGGTTCGGCCTGCCCTGCAATGCATAATTTTAGCTACAGGCTCTTTGCAATATTATTCAGTTCAGTGCAGTACTGATGAACAGTGATTTATATAGGACCTCAGAGGAACACTTAAAGCTCATAAGACTGGAAATGGATCTAACTGGAGTTCTGAAGCCTCAGGCATCCAGCTAAAGGACCGGCTGATTGTTCAGTAACACTACTGGCTCAGTGCTCAATGGTCTAAAATGCTCAATACCAACACCCAGATCTCAACCCAACTGAAGAACTGAGACGATGTAATGAGGTGGAGCTGCGTTTGCTGCCTCAGGGTCTGTATGTCTCACAATTATTAAAGAATTCCTAGCTGTTCAAGGACAGAATTTATGTTTTATCTGAATAAAAAGTTGACTTTCTGTTATCTGAAACGGGCGATGAGTCAGCACCATCAAAATGACCCAAAATTCCAGAATAAATCAGAAACTGGTTTAAAAACTAGCTGAAGTCATAATGTTGTCATGTTTTCATCTGTAGGAGGCCAAAGAGGACAATACATTCCAAAATTGTATTTATGTAAACTGAATGGTCTTTTCAATCTCCAAATTTTTTTTAGAAGCCACAGAAAGCCTTTATTTTCCTGAACAAAGGCTCTTTTTAGATATTTCAGTATGCACACTTATTGTAGATAAAGGTGTTTGTCTGAAAATTGTCTAAATCACACACAACTTTTGCAGAGTATTTGCTTTAAACTACCATCTACGAACCCTCATGTCAAAACTGCTTTTTGTTTATTAAAAAACTATATATTAAGTCTGGAATTGAACCTGGCTTTGCTTTCATGCTATATATATTAATACAAGCTAAATACTAGCTAATTTTTAAACAAGTGAAAAAGTTTGGAAGTATTATAATTGTTATTTGTTCAGTATAAATTTAAATGCGTATGTATGTGCTTTTTACCTAAAACTTTTTATTTATTATTTGGACTCCATAAAACCATGGTGTTGGAGCCATTTATTTAGAAATCCAGATAATGCCAAAAAGGTTTGCAGGTCTTTTCCTCACCTAATGAGCTCCTTGTTCGATAAGAATGACTATCTACCCAGTGTAAACTGAGCAGCAGAATCCCTTTGAGACAAATCGATTCGACCGAGCCGCCCTTAAGTGAAGAGATTTTGCCACATTCTCCCAAATGTGTTTACTAATTCATCTGATCCAGCAGAACCTGAGAGTTCCCGAATGGCCTTTAGACATCTGCACGGCCATGGGAGACATATGTCTTGACGTAAAATCCTGGCCATTGAGAGCAACTCCAGGAGCAGTTTGCTGTAAGTAAGGAGCTGCTTTTTTCCTTGAGGGGTTTTCTTCTTTTGCTCTTGTCAGCAGTTAATGGCTCACGGGGCACTAAAGCCCTTCCAGCTTCATGATAACACCACCAAGTGTAACAACTAAATCTAACACAAAACGAAATTCAATACCTCAGGCAGGTATACAGCGCACCGATGTGGTCTTGTGTGCACAAACACTTGCACAGATATGTCTACAAGAAAAGGTGTTTGAAGGATCACGTTTGCTGATGCCTGGTTAGCCCGAAGCTCTTTTCTGGGTACGGACACCTGCAAGATTTCTTAATTATACTAGTTTGACCTCCAACGCGCTGTCTGCACCCTTGAGTTGCCTCAAACAATCACTCCTCAGTACTTTCTATCTTTTATGTAGAGCAGTTTATCACGTCCATACCAATAAGAAACAGCTGACTTCCCCTACAGATAAAAATGGCTTATAAAATGGCATTGAGATTTCTTCCAGCAGGTTTTATCATATTTCGATGTAGTTTGGTCCGAAAGTATTTGGACACTTAAGTCAGACTTAAAAATGCATGTTGTTGGTGAGTTAAAGTAATGTGTTTATTTACAATAAAAGCCAAAATGTGTCTGCTTGTGATTAGAAACAGAATAAGCTTTGTGTACTATCCAGAATTGTGTATGAAATAATCAGGATGCGAATATGTGAATATTTTTCCCCTCACTCCTAGTATAAACATCTGAATGTCATGAATATTTCTCCAAATGACATTTCAACATGAAACAAAAATGTGTCACATTTCAAATTGAAAGGCAAAACTTGATTATATCCATTTGGAGTTGATTGGATTGGGAAAGAGTCCGTTACATACCAGAGTTTTCATTTTGATTACAATTTCAAAGATGCAAAGTATTACAAATGTGTTTTTCTTACTAACGTTTTAATAAAGTGAACCAGTGAATCATGAAAAACAAGACCAGGATTGTGTAAATACTCAATATTCCATGTTGATTTTCTTGGTTTCATTATGTTCTTTTTAAGATGGGGATTAAAAATGCTTAGGAAACTCTGGCTTTTAACTTGTAAAATATTAAACTGTTTGCCTTTTGTGCACGTTGGCTGCAATATTCATGGTTCAGCTAAATAAGATGAAAGTGTCTCAATGCCTCCGGGCCCCGCTCCTCTCTGTTCATGCTGTGACGTAATGCTGGCCAGCTATCCAGTGCATTGTGATTGGCCGAATACCTCAAGCATGTGACAGAAATGTTACGCCCCTTACCATATTGTGATGCCGTGTCCTGGTGCGACGAGACAAAAACAATAAAACCCATTATAAGCAAGGCATTTGATATGACCCCTTTAAAATTACAAAAGTGAGATAAAAAGTTAGTCAAGAGCAATTTTCTTTCTTTTGTTGTTTGATTAACATGAATGACAGACAGCAGGAATATTAGACTGCTGTCACTTTAAGAGCTGCCCAGTTCCAAAATACTGTTACACGTGTTTTCTTTCTCAGCTGTTTGCTTTATATCACCCACCCCTAGATATAGCAATGATGGATGGATGATTGGATGGATAGATACTGTAGATAGATATATACTGTAGATAGATAGATAGATAGATACTGTAGATAGATGATAGATAGATAGATACTCTAGATAGATAGATAGATAGATAGATAGATACTGTAGATAGATAGATAGATAGATAGATAGTGTAGATAGATAGATAGATACTGTAGATAGATAGATAGATGGATGGATAGATAGATACTGTAGATAGATAGATAGATAGATACTGTAGATAGATCATAGATAGATACTGTAGATAGAAGATAGATAGGTAGATACTGTAGATAGATAGATAGATAGATAGATAGATACTGTAGATAGGTCATAGATAGATACTGTAGATAGAAGATAGGTAGATTCTGTAGATAGATAGATAGATACTGTAGATAGATAGATAGATAGATAGATGGATAGATAGATACTGTAGATAGATGATAGATAGATAGATAGATAGATAGATAGGTAGGTAGATAGATACTGTAGATAGATAGATGGATGGATGGATGGGTGGATGATAGATAGATGGATGGATGGATGATAGATGGATGGATGATAGATAGATACTGTAGATAGATGATATATACTGTAGATAGATGATAGGTAGGTAGGTAGGTAGGTAGATAGATACTATAGATGAATAGATACTGTAGATCGATAGTATATATATACTATAGATAGATGATAGGTAGGTAGGTAGATAGATACTATAGATCAATAGATACTGTAGATCGATAGATCGATAGATACTGTAGATAGATAGATACTATAGATAGATGGATAGATAGTAGGGCTGTGCAAAAAATCGAATGCGATTTTCATGCGCATCTCGTCAGTAAAGCCGCTCCTGTGATTAGTACAAATGCATCAGAGGTCAGTGAACAAACTGTGGGAGGTCTGATGAGGATGAGACTACAAAAGTGGTCAGTCCACTTTTTTTTGCTTTACATTATTAATTTTGAGAAAAGTGCTGCCTTTGATCATACTGGAAATAATGAGGAGTGAATGTAATTCATCTGATATATGCGGAGACAAATTGAATGCATCCAGCGGAAGCCTGCAGTTTGTGTGAAGCTCTAAAGCTTAAATCCCTCATTGTTACTCCATAAATTACCTTGTTCTTCCCCTCTTTTATACGCCTGCTCTTTCTATTGATCTTAAATTCAGTCTCTCACATTAATTTGGGATGTTTTGAGCATCATGTACAACAGGGCAATTTTCAGCCAAGGACAAGCAAGTTTTGTCCGTCTTCCTCTCTAAAGCTTCTTAAAATTCTCTGTACATCTTCATCTATTTCCCTGTATATTCCAGAACATCTCAGCAGATTACCTTGGTTGGGCTGCCTGTCATACAGCGGATATTTTGTGTCCTTGGGTAATACGTTTGTGGAGACCTCCATTTCGGTGGTTCCAGTGTGCCATCACCTCGCTGAAACAGTATATTTCAGTCTGCCCCTGAAATGAAATTGAAAATTTCCCATTTACTGAATTGTGTTGAAATGAACATGACTTCTTCGTCTCCCCTTCTTTCCTGCCAGGAGGGCCAATAGGCAGGGCTGGAATTTAACTATGATTGGCATTTTATTCCTAATAAAATATGCTGCAAAATCACAGTCCATTTGTGGAAGTAATGAAATCCTTTTTTCTGGCACATCCCAAGATTTTCTTTACTTATTTCTTCGTTTTCCCTGCAGCTCCTATCTCTGTTAACCCCACCCCTCCTCCTCTTGTTGTTTTTCTGTTTTTTTTCTTCTTTCCCTTCTATTACTCATTTCTCCCACCTCTCCTTGTGTGTGTTGGTGTTTGCGCTTTCTAATTTTCAATTTTGGTTTGCACTCCTCTTCTGTCTGGTTTTTCTTCTCACTGCTTTTTCAATCTGAAACATTTCTTGTTTTTCCTCCTTCACAATTCTTCTGTTTTTTTATATCATCTGTTGTTGTGTTTTATTTTGTGAGTAGTCCTCTGCACATCACTGTTTCAGTATTTGCAATTTTACATCACCTTGACTGCTGGAATTACTTCTCTCTCTCATTCTCTGGCACATTGTGATTCGGTCGGAGCGTTAAGGACTGTTTTTATGGGAGAAGCCGGTGGGTAATGTGCAGGTTTGTCGCACGGAAATCATACAAATGCACAATATATATGAAGTTCAACCTCCTCCGGCTACCTTAATTCATGGGTTCACCCTTTTCTCCTCTTGTTGCGATTACTTTCCCGCTCTCTTTGTTTCTGAGTTAGCAGACCATGTTTGTTTTGTTTTTCTTTGCATTCATTCTCAAAATCCCTTTCTTTCTGTCTTAATGCTTTACTGGCTGTGTAGTCTTTATGGAACAGGCTAACAACCTGTCAACACCTTAGCAACTACTAGCAACGCATTGGTAACTATACTCACTAGCATTGTGCTTAAGAGTTTTGACTTTGGGGATGAGGTCTTCTGATTTTGGCCAATCAGGAACATCGTAGCAAGCACCTTAGCAACATGCCAACAGCCAGTCAGAACATCTTAGCAGTTGAGTAGCAGTACCTGAACAACCACAATATTGCAGTTTAGCACTTATGGTGTGTGCACACCAAAAGCAAATTTAATTATTCGTGTGAGTAGATTACATACAAAGTCAATGCAAAGACTCGAATAGATGCAAATTTGTGCCTGACGATGCAAATGATGCAAATTGAGCGACTTGATTGCAGCAGAAGATGGGATTGAGGCGTATATTGTGCTTTAGCGGCAATCGCGTCGGCCAATTCGCAACTGGAGTAGAAAATTTACATGACGCGTTATTGCGCAAGCCAATCAGCGAAGAGTTTATTTATACGTCTGGTTTGGCATGTCCAGTTGTATCAAAAAATGGAGGAGCATTACGCAATGTTTTTATTCATACGAGTGACACGAAAAAACATCCCACGAGTAATCTAGAGTGATAATGCGATGCAAATATTTCACAAATAGTGAGTACTTTTAGGGCCCTATGAAATCAGGTTTATTTTTTCCCAAATTCCCTTTTTTTTTTTTTTTTTTTCATTTTTTTAATTTCAATTTTTCTAGACTCTGTTTTAATAGTTACATTAAGTTATATTAATCAAAAAGTATGTCTAATTAATTAAATTATGAAACTATCATGAAACTTACACAATTTAACAGCAATTTATTAAGAGTTTAACAAAAATTGCATTAAGGCCCTATGAAATACGTTTTTCCCCTCAAATTGAGTTTTATTTTTATAAAGTTCTGTGTTCCATTAATTTTCTCCATTCCATTTTAATGGTTTCATTACATTTTAATTATAAAAAGTATCTGTAAATAATTGATTTTTATTTTAAAAAAACTAATTTATTATTTTAATTTATTATTATATCATATTAGAAACAATGTGTTTATGTATTTACATTTTTCTTGTAAATATTCCTTAAAAATAATGTTTTAATAATAATTTTGTTAGTAGTAGTAGCAGCTCTGTTGACTTGGGTTAATAAGGTACACCCTAGCAACCACCCAGCACACCTTAGCAACATGTAACAGCCGGTCAGAACACCTTAGCAACTGAGTAGCAACGCTCTGGCGCACACAATGGCTTTATTGTGGACTGTGGTGACAAATTTTATACACAAGCATACACAACTCATGTTTTCTTTAGAAAATCTCTTAAAATCGATAATTTTTGTGTCTCCGTCCCTCTTTTTGACTCATTATTTCCTCAGTGCAAGTCAGCGGGGCGTGCGAGACTTTGAGTGGAGGTGTGAAAACGTGCATACTTGAGCGTGATGTTTCATGGCTCTTTCATGTGTGTGTGCACGTGGCATTGCCGGTCCCATTTCCACAGGGTTTTTTGTCGCATCTTTATTTCATGACGTCTGCGAATGTGTAATTATGACGCTGCTCCAAAGCTGGCAGCGCTCGCCTCAGAGGACATGTCCACGACGTGAACTGTGCCTTACGCCGGCACGGCGGTGGGATAATGAAGGCGAGTCAAGAAGGGATGGCGTCTTCCCTTGATGCTCTAATTGCTCGGCGGCAGTCACAGCTGGTTTGGGCTGCTGCCATGTCTCTGTGATTTGTTCGATCTGTGAGAGCTTGAGAGAATCAGGGGCCAGTGTTTTGTTGTAGATGGAGATGCCAAATGTTTGTTTGCGAGCGTGTGACTCAGTTAAACCAAACAGGCATAAAAAGGACTTGTAGCTGAACAGGGCTCGTTTAAACAGTGCCAAACAAACACTGCAAAGCTCATCTTTATTAACCAGAACATTTTGTGTTTTCTAATAATTCATTTAAACTCCCTGCAGATGTTCTTCATCCCCAGCTCAGTGTGGGTGATCCACAGCCTCACGTGCGATAGCAGAAATCACATTCATTTTTCACTTTATGACATCAAATACAACTAATCCTGTGTCTTAGGAGAAAAATGGAGCTCGTGATTGAAGCAGGGCAAACTTCTCCTGCAGTGTGAGACTGCTTTGAGCGAACGCTCTTTAGTCGTACCTTAGAGGCCCTGGAGGTCGTGACCCCTTCAATGCTCTGTGCTTCCTTCCTCCAGAGAGCCCAGGAGCGCTTACAGATGAGGCAGACAAGACCGTGTGATGTATTTTTCAGCACAGTGAAGCTTGCACACGCTCCTTTTGGACTTGTCAAAGTGCTGGCGTGTTTCTTCTTGGCCCCCATTTGGGGAAAAACGGCTAGCGAGACCGACAGGACAAGGGTTAAGGGGGCGTTAAAACAGAATTTTGTATCGTTCTGATGTGGGCTCACCGTGTTAAAATTGGCTGGTGAGTCGTGATGGAAAATGGCAAGCTGGGTACTCAAATGTTTATAAGGGGTAGAAATGAGAAGTCTAGTAACACTTTACTTAAAGCCTGTGTGTTTAATGCATTATAAAAATAGTAACAATTCATTGTTACACTATGCTTTTTAAATTTGGTTGTAATTATTTACGACAAGATATAATGTATTACAACCCACATTATGAATAATGTATGAATAACCCTTTAATAACCCTTTATAATGCGTTATACACAAAGGCTTTAAGTAAAGTTTTACCAGAAGTCTAATAAAAGAGTTTTAGTAGATCAGTTTGTTTGGATCATATATGTTGGTTGGTTCAAGGACGAATTCATATTTAGGTTAGTCATATATTGTCTTTCACCTTTTATGTTGTTTGGTGTATTGGTTACCCTTTCAGCTACTGCTAAATGATTTTACTAAGGATGCATGGTGTATCGGTGTCACATTTCGGATTTTTTGAAAACTATTGTGATTGTTATTTCAATGTTTAAATTTGATAATGATTACGTTGAAAATGACGTTTATTTACATTGATAAAATTAAAAGTTTCTTGAGCACTAAATCAGCATATTAGAATGATGTCTGAAAGATCATGTGACACTGAAGACTGGAGTAATGGCCACTGAAAATTCAGCTTTGGAATTACAGAAATAAATAGCATTTTAAAAGGTATTAACTTAGTAAACAGTTATTTTAAATTGTAATAATATTGAACTGTTTTACTGTTTTTACAGTATTTTTTTATTATATAAAATAAATGCAGCCTTGGTGAGCATAAAAAACTTAACTCCAAACTTTGAATGGCAGTGTATTGGTAGATATATGACAGTTAATTAGGGCCTGTCTCCTATTTTTACTTTTAGATTAACTTTGCTATCATCCATTGCTCACGTTAAATCTTTAAAACTGTAACAAATACATTTAATTACATTATTAAATGTAATCTTTAGCAAATCATATGAAATTTTTCATACTGCACATTATAATTTTGTGATGCCAAAATTCACTTGTAGCGTTAAAAAATATTTTATTTTTAATTTATTTAGACAAAATAGTACAGAATATATTAATGTCTGCCATTTACCGGTATTAGTTTTTAGCCATAAATCAAAATAACTCATCTTATTGGAATGAGCCACATTTTTAATACAGGTGCATCCCTAAAATTTCTCCCCTAAAATGAATTTTTTTTTTTACTTTCTGGTTCTGTCTGAACCCATTATTACAGTTTTCAAAGAAGTTAAAGACTAGTTAATGATAAATATGGTAGTAGTTATCATAGTGGAGTTGCCAGTGCATGTAAATATTGATGTACATGATACGGTTTAGTTTTTTTCCTGCCAGACTGTTCTGCCACAATTAGTGTTTGCCTTGCGGTGGGATGCTAGGCAGACCCCAGGACAGACATGTACAGGTACAGCACCGCAGAACAGAGATGCTAACATAGACTCAGGGTAAACAGATCTGAGGCTGTTGGGGAAGCAGGGGAGGTGAAGTGACCTACTTAACAGAGAAGGGATGCTGTGTAAACACGAGGGAAAGATGGGGTGGGCAGGAAAAGACCAGATTGGCAGGTGGCCATTTTGAGTT
>NW_015642528.1:2144690-2148509 GCF_001515625.1 Sinocyclocheilus rhinocerous
TTTTTTTTTTCAAAATTCAGTTGTTTCCGTGTTTTTTATTTTTTTAATTTCAATTTTTCTAGACTCTGTTTTAATAGTTACATTAAGTTATATTAATCAAAAAGTATGTCTAATTAATTAAATTATGAAACTATCATGAAACTTACACAATTTAACAGCAATTTATTAAGAGTTTAACAAAAATTGCATTAAGGCCCTATGAAATACGTTTTTCCCCTCAAATTGAGTTTTATTTTTATAAAGTTCTGTGTTCCATTAATTTTCTCCATTCCATTTTAATGGTTTCATTACATTTTAATTATAAAAAGTATCTGTAAATAATTGATTTTTATTTTAAAAAAACTAATTTATTATTTTAATTTATTATTATATCATATTAGAAACAATGTGTTTATGTATTTACATTTTTCTTGTAAATATTCCTTAAAAATAATGTTTTAATAATAATTTTGTTAGTAGTAGTAGCAGCTCTGTTGACTTGGGTTAATAAGGTACACCCTAGCAACCACCCAGCACACCTTAGCAACATGTAACAGCCGGTCAGAACACCTTAGCAACTGAGTAGCAACGCTCTGGCGCACACAATGGCTTTATTGTGGACTGTGGTGACAAATTTTATACACAAGCATACACAACTCATGTTTTCTTTAGAAAATCTCTTAAAATCGATAATTTTTGTGTCTCCGTCCCTCTTTTTGACTCATTATTTCCTCAGTGCAAGTCAGCGGGGCGTGCGAGACTTTGAGTGGAGGTGTGAAAACGTGCATACTTGAGCGTGATGTTTCATGGCTCTTTCATGTGTGTGTGCACGTGGCATTGCCGGTCCCATTTCCACAGGGTTTTTTGTCGCATCTTTATTTCATGACGTCTGCGAATGTGTAATTATGACGCTGCTCCAAAGCTGGCAGCGCTCGCCTCAGAGGACATGTCCACGACGTGAACTGTGCCTTACGCCGGCACGGCGGTGGGATAATGAAGGCGAGTCAAGAAGGGATGGCGTCTTCCCTTGATGCTCTAATTGCTCGGCGGCAGTCACAGCTGGTTTGGGCTGCTGCCATGTCTCTGTGATTTGTTCGATCTGTGAGAGCTTGAGAGAATCAGGGGCCAGTGTTTTGTTGTAGATGGAGATGCCAAATGTTTGTTTGCGAGCGTGTGACTCAGTTAAACCAAACAGGCATAAAAAGGACTTGTAGCTGAACAGGGCTCGTTTAAACAGTGCCAAACAAACACTGCAAAGCTCATCTTTATTAACCAGAACATTTTGTGTTTTCTAATAATTCATTTAAACTCCCTGCAGATGTTCTTCATCCCCAGCTCAGTGTGGGTGATCCACAGCCTCACGTGCGATAGCAGAAATCACATTCATTTTTCACTTTATGACATCAAATACAACTAATCCTGTGTCTTAGGAGAAAAATGGAGCTCGTGATTGAAGCAGGGCAAACTTCTCCTGCAGTGTGAGACTGCTTTGAGCGAACGCTCTTTAGTCGTACCTTAGAGGCCCTGGAGGTCGTGACCCCTTCAATGCTCTGTGCTTCCTTCCTCCAGAGAGCCCAGGAGCGCTTACAGATGAGGCAGACAAGACCGTGTGATGTATTTTTCAGCACAGTGAAGCTTGCACACGCTCCTTTTGGACTTGTCAAAGTGCTGGCGTGTTTCTTCTTGGCCCCCATTTGGGGAAAAACGGCTAGCGAGACCGACAGGACAAGGGTTAAGGGGGCGTTAAAACAGAATTTTGTATCGTTCTGATGTGGGCTCACCGTGTTAAAATTGGCTGGTGAGTCGTGATGGAAAATGGCAAGCTGGGTACTCAAATGTTTATAAGGGGTAGAAATGAGAAGTCTAGTAACACTTTACTTAAAGCCTGTGTGTTTAATGCATTATAAAAATAGTAACAATTCATTGTTACACTATGCTTTTTAAATTTGGTTGTAATTATTTACGACAAGATATAATGTATTACAACCCACATTATGAATAATGTATGAATAACCCTTTAATAACCCTTTATAATGCGTTATACACAAAGGCTTTAAGTAAAGTTTTACCAGAAGTCTAATAAAAGAGTTTTAGTAGATCAGTTTGTTTGGATCATATATGTTGTTTGGTGTATTGGTTACCCTTTCAGCTACTGCTAAATGATTTTACTAAGGATGCATGGTGTATCGGTGTCACATTTCGGATTTTTTGAAAACTATTGTGATTGTTATTTCAATGTTTAAATTTGATAATGATTACGTTGAAAATGACGTTTATTTACATTGATAAAATTAAAAGTTTCTTGAGCACTAAATCAGCATATTAGAATGATGTCTGAAAGATCATGTGACACTGAAGACTGGAGTAATGGCCACTGAAAATTCAGCTTTGGAATTACAGAAATAAATAGCATTTTAAAAGGTATTAACTTAGTAAACAGTTATTTTAAATTGTAATAATATTTAACTGTTTTACTGTTTTTACAGTATTTTTTTATTATATAAAATAAATGCAGCCTTGGTGAGCATAAAAAACTTAACTCCAAACTTTGAATGGCAGTGTATTGGTAGATATATGACAGTTAATTAGGGCCTGTCTCCTATTTTTACTTTTAGATTAACTTTGCTATCATCCATTGCTCACGTTAAATCTTTAAAACTGTAACAAATACATTTAATTACATTATTAAATGTAATCTTTAGCAAATCATATGAAATTTTTCATACTGCACATTATAATTTTGTGATGCCAAAATTCACTTGTAGCGTTAAAAAATATTTTATTTTTAATTTATTTAGACAAAATAGTACAGAATATATTAATGTCTGCCATTTACCGGTATTAGTTTTTAGCCATAAATCAAAATAACTCATCTTATTGGAATGAGCCACATTTTTAATACAGGTGCATCCCTAAAATTTCTCCCCTAAAATGAATTTTTTTTTTTACTTTCTGGTTCTGTCTGAACCCATTATTACAGTTTTCAAAGAAGTTAAAGACTAGTTAATGATAAATATGGTAGTAGTTATCATAGTGGAGTTGCCAGTGCATGTAAATATTGATGTACATGATACGGTTTAGTTTTTTTCCTGCCAGACTGTTCTGCCACAATTAGTGTTTGCCTTGCGGTGGGATGCTAGGCAGACCCCAGGACAGACATGTACAGGTACAGCACCGCAGAACAGAGATGCTAACATAGACTCAGGGTAAACAGATCTGAGGCTGTTGGGGAAGCAGGGGAGGTGAAGTGACCTACTTAACAGAGAAGGGATGCTGTGTAAACACGAGGGAAAGCAGGGGTGGGTAGGAAAAGACCAGATTGGCAGGTGGCCATTTTGAGTTCGCCCAATTGCTGTAGCAACTTGAGGGTGGAAGTAACAATCACGGATCACTGCGCAAACTGTGCCCTTTTTATTTATACGCATGTATGTACGTGTCCCATGATGAACCTGCACTCCCAGATCACGACACTTCACACCTCTGATTGGTTCAGTCTCCAGATGGAGTGAGATGCATGTGCCCAAGCACACACACACACCTGCACGATGATGAGCAGGAGCCTGTGGCATTACTCACTGTAATGTGGAAATGTCACTGCACACTCGCACACAAAAGCGCATCTGTGGCTCACACACAGACTGCATTTACCCTGATAGATTTCTGTCTCACCAGGCAACCAGTGCCCTTTCTTCAGGTCACGTCCGGTAGGCCTGTGTCTCACCTCTCATTCTCTGCTGTCTGCCACTTTGAGTCATACTTGACTTCTGCACTTGAATACTAAGCCAGGAGGAAAGTTTTTTTTTTTTTTTTTGGGGTTCTAAAAAAACTACTTTTCAAATT
>NW_015642528.1:2148617-2168185 GCF_001515625.1 Sinocyclocheilus rhinocerous
TTGGTGTTCTAAATAAACTACTTTTCAAATTTATGGTCAGTAACATTTTTAATGCTATTGAAAGTCTCCCTCGCTCACCAAAGCTGCATTTTTTGATCAAAAACAGTAATTTTGTAAAATATTAGTGCAATTTAGAATAACTAGTTTCTATTTTAATATATTTTAAAATGCAATTTATTTCTGTGATGGCAAAGCTGAATTTTCAGTAGCCATTGCTCCTTCAGTGTCATGTGATCCTTTAGAAATCATTCTAATATGCTCTAATTTGGTGCTTAAGAAACATTTCCTAATATCAATGTTTAAAACGGTTATACAGCTTAATATTTTTGTGGAATGTTTTTTTTTTTTTCAGGATTTGTTCATGAATTTAACATTCAGAAGAACAGCATTTATTTGAAACAAATCTGTTATAAAATTTATAAATGTTTTACTGTCTCTTGATCAATTTAATGCATCCTTACTGGGAAAAAAAAACGTACTGGTTCCAAACTTCCAAATAGTAGTGTACATTTTTAATAATTTATTGTAACTTTATCTTGTCTTGAAATTTTCATAATTGAAAATTTCATAATTGTTCATGCAGTTCATTAATTCCAAAAACATTCTTAGTTTTTGTGTCAGAAAAAAACAGCTCTGATTAAATTATAAATAGTATCTTAAGTAGTTATGCAGTATATTTATAAATATATTGGTCATTTAAGGGATAGTTCACCCCCCAAAAAATACAAAATTGAAATTACAAAATACAAATACAAAAAAAACAAACAAATTAAGATATTTTTGATGAAATCCGAGAGCTTTTTGGCCCTCCATAGACAGCAACGCAACTGGCATTTTATCAGTGTTGGGGAGTAGCTAGCTACAAGTAGCGGCGCTACTAGCGTAACTAAATTTTCCAGTAACTTTACAGTAGCGACGCTACTTTTAAAACAGTGTAGCTTTTCCTGTAGCTAACTACTTTTTCCAGCAAATAGCGATGTAACGCGACCAAATTCCGTTTTGCGTTCTGATGAGTCACGAGCCTGTAATGCATTAAAGCAGCGCACGCAGCGTCTTCTTCTGACTAGATCACAATCTAAATTTGATCATTACCGCCATCTGTTGTGATATCACGCATCGCGCGGCTTTACAGTCTTTCCACCAACAAGAGATCGTCTGATGATATTGCAAAGGATGTACAGGAGTGGATATTTCACATGAATCAACTGTAATTTACGCAAAACAAAGATTAAAATGCGGTCTATGTCGAAGACTTAAAGCACATACAGGAGGTGAATAATAGCCTTTTTAACGCAAAGCGCAGTGTTCACGTGCACAGCTGATGATTGACGTCTCCATTCACAGTCATTATGTGCATGTGCTGTGAGTTTAGCCTGCTTATTTTATGACTCCTCCATATCCAGTTTAAGTTGCATACATTTTGTTCTTGCATTGATGTTACGTTAGTAGCAATTTTGCATGTTGACAGTCAGTTTAAGATAATATTTTATTAACTATTTTATTATTGTGTGTATCCGATAGTTTACAAAATCAAATGATTGGGACACTTTTTTTCATTGAAATGGCTTGGAAAAGTGTCCCAATAAACCTGAATTCACCTTACTCTTTGAAATCATGATTGCATTACAGTATGTTGGTTTTAAACCCCAAATATTTTACTTATAACTTCATTATATTTTACTTATAACTTCATTATAATTTTCCATTAATAATTATTTTGTTATTTGTAATGTTAATTGTAAAAAAAAATATTTTTTAAGTAGTTTCAATGTACTTTTTCAGAAGGGTAGCTTGAATGTAGCTTAACTACTTTAATTTACAAGTAGCTTGTAGCTGGTCAAGCTACAGTTTCAGAGTAGCTTCCCTAACACTGCATTTTATCGACTATTTTAACGATGTCCTTTCTGGGCCTTGAATGTGTCAGTTGCATTGCTGTCTATGAAGGGTCAGAAAGCTCTCGGATTTCATCAAAAATATCTTAATTTGTGTTCCAAAGATGAACACAATTGCTGTTTTTGTAATGTTAAAATGCTATTTTACAAGTCAAAATACCGTAGAAATTAATATTTATTAACTAGATGGTATTACATGCACATATGATGCAGTGGGATGTTTTGTTCCCTGTCCATCTTTTGCCAGAAGGGAAATAAGTGCCGCTCTGAACTCCATATCCTGCATCTTCTTTTAGATGAGACAATCTTTCAAACTAAATCAGATCTTTTTTAAAAAAGGAACAATTTTGATTAGGTTGACATGCTCAAAGCATGATCTTCCATGCGTCAAATTTCATATTCCCTCCGAGATAAAACAATCAGGTGAACGTTTCTCACTCGTCTCTCCAGGGTTGCTGTGATGGTTTTCTGCCTGTTAGAGCATGCAGGGTTGCTAGGAGCTCAGAAACTGTGGGATCTCTTTCCCTCTATTACCATTTCTCTCTTGCCATCTCTGAAACTCTACCCTTCACCTGCTGAAACCTCTCTCTCTCTCTCTCTCTCCTGCGCTCAGTCTCCTTGTTTTTCTCTTTCATGCCTGAGAGTTTCAGGAAGTGACTAATAAAATTCCATGGGCATGTTCCAGCTACCCAAAAGTCCCCTGCAAAGACTTCACAGGGTATTTGACCACCTCAAGCAAGATTCCAGATTGTAGGAAGTGTATATGTTTATTCACTGCTAAAGATGTAGGGAGCAACTGGATGTCACCTCTCACTATAATTGGCTCAATATTATGTAATTATTAAAAGTTTCCTTGTATAATTATTTTTAGCAAGTTTTGTAAGCATGTTATTTAAAGCAGTATGAAAGTTTATTAAAGATTCATAAAATAAGACCTTGTGATATTTTAATAAATAGTATGCTGACATAAGTAAGCAAATTAATAAAAATAATAAAATATTATAGTTTTTATTATGATTTTTTTTTTTTTTTTGCTTTTGGAAAGGTGTTACAGTAAAGTTTTCATGTGCCTTTAATGTTGTAAATGTCAAATTGAACAAATGAGCATATTGCCGTTAACATGCATAAACATTAAAAATGAACCAAATTACATATTTTTTAAATATTAAAAATAGCAAAAATCATATAGCACTACAAATTTTGGTATGAAGAATCATATGAAATTATACCACCATTCAAAATGTTTGGGGTCGGTAAAATGTTTTACATTTGTTTTTGAAATAAAAACAAAAAAAAGTTATGGTGTGAAATAAAATAGTAGTTGTTTTCTGTTTTAATGTATTTTATTATATTAATATCATTTATTCCTGTGATGGCAAAGCTGAATTTTCAGCAGCCATTAATCCAAACTTCAGTGTCACATGATCCTTCAGAAATCATTTTAAGATGCTGATTTGATGCTGAAGAAACATTTATTATTATCAATAGTGAAAACAGTTGTGTTGCTTAATATTTTTGTGGATCAGTAATCCGTTCTGTGATCCATTTTGTGATTCTTTGATGAATAGAATGTTTAAAAGAACAGAATTTATTAGAAATATTGGTAACACTTTAGCGTAGGGACCAATTTTCACTGTTAACTAGTTGCTTATTAGCATGCCTATTAATAGCATATCAGCTGTTAATTAGTACTTATAAAGCACATATTCTGCATGACCATATTCTACATCCCTAATCCTAACCAATACCTAACTTAAAGGGTTACTTCACCCCAAAATGAAAATTTTGTCATTAATCACTTACCCCCATGTCGTTCCAAACCCATAAAAGCTTCGTTCATCTTCGGAACACAATTTAAGATATTTTGGATGAAAACCGGGAGGCTTGTGACTGTCCCATTGACTGCCAAGTAAATAACACTGTCAAGGCCCAGAAAAGTATGAAAGACATCGTCAAAATAGTCCATCTGCCATCAGTGGTTCAATCTGAATTTTATGAAGCTTCGAGAATACTTTTTGTACGCAAAGAAAACAGAAATAACAACTTTATTCAACAATTCGTCTCCTCCGTGTCACCGTAGCGCCATTTTGGAGAATATCCACTGAACGTAAACAACGTATGCTGTTCTGTGTCAGCCGCATCACACGGATACACTGTTTTTGTTCAAATCAAAGCGTAAATAAACGTAGAAATGGATGCATTGTATACATTTATATAAATGAAAGTTTGGCTATTTCTGTTTATTTAAAGTGCCCCTTATATGCCTTTTCGAATATTACCTTTCATGCAGTGTGTCATGTAGCTGTATGTGAACATAAACTATCTGCAAAGTTGTGAAGCCGACAGCCGCCTAAACGAGTCGTCAGGAATTCGTAATGGGCGTTTCGCTTCCGACACACGCTGTACGCTGTAGACTAATCCAGAGCCAATCTCTCTACGGCTCTGGACCAATCACAAAGGACTGAGCCATCTGACCAATCACAGCAGTGAGGGCTCACAGAAAGGAGGGGTTTAAAGAGACTGATTCTTGGAACTGCTTCGCACAAGTTGTTTACGAATCATTTAGAAATGAGGTAAAATTGAATCTATTTTTTGAGAGAACTAACATGTTTTTTGACCTTGCGGACTCATAAAACAATATTAGCAACCTTAAAAATGGCATAATAGGGGCACTTTAAACAATCCCTAAGTGTTTCCAGTTTAATAATGTTCCAAATAAACACCTTTTGTTCCAATTGTCTACACAAGCCCTGCTCAGTGTGAATGCTGCGGGCCCTGTGAATCAGAACACAGCTCTGTTTTCTGTCTTCTCTCAGCATGGCAGGTAGAGGTTTGTAATTGTATTTAAAGCTCTCATTTGACTCAAGCCCCTGCTGGTAAAGAAGACAAGCATCAGTTTCAGCATCCATTTCAGCCCTGCTCCCAATTACAACCGGCACGAAAAAAGCAGAATGATAGATGAGGAGAACAAGAGAAAGAATAAGACTGACCCATGCAGAGCTTTGGCTTGCTTGCCTTCCTTCCTTTTCAGATCTCTTTGTGTGAGACACGTCCTCCAGAAGTCTTGCTGTGACCCAGATCAGTGGCGCTTCAACAGAAATCCTGTCCTAAAGCATCTATCTGACGATGAAAAGCCAAGTACACAGCTTTGGATCGCTGTTATGGCTGCCCCGGTCTCATTTTTCTAAGCAAAGCTGAGCCGGATAGATCAGCGTGGAGCTTGTCGGATAATGATATGATGGTATTTTCTCATGTTTCTGCTAAAATTTTTTTAACTGTAATTAAAATGAACGCTAGTTTCTGAAAAGTCAGTATGAATCCCAGTTTGTGGTATGTCACAATATCCAATGAGAAAAGTGGGATTTTCCCCCATTTAATTTCTTTAGCTGCAAAACTTTTTTTTTCTTTTGAATTACTGAGTGCATTTTTAAGAAGGCAAGCAGCATCCATTTTTGTGTCAAGTTGACTTTTCAATAATAAAAACAGTTATTTGCCTTCATTCACTTATTGCAGGCATTCAGGCTGCAAATGACAGAGAAATGCTGTCGTATCTCTGTGACGGTCGTCTCACTGGGTGGCAGAAGCCATTAACAGCGTCAAATCAAATTTCCACTCAATTTGAGTGATATCAAATTACGCTTTTGAATTGGCATGGCGATGCTTGTATTAATCTCCGGTGGATTTACTGTTCATTAGCATGTCTTATGTCATAAGTGGCGGCACAATCGATGTTGAGCAATCGTGCCATTTCCCGAAGAGCAACCGTAATGAAGCCAAGACCTCGGCTTCTTCTTCTGTTTCTGTTTTTTTCGCACTTCTCATTAAATTCCTCTGTAACACCCCACCCTTACAATACCTCTGCTGGTGCCTGTGTCTCTGCTGTGCACATACATTTTTCTGTGCTGATGATTGTAATGTGGATGCCAGAGGCTGAGACGGAGCACAATTGCACCAGTAAATGACTGCTGCCAGTTGGCTGCAGTGTGAGTGTTTTTGTGTGCATGTTTGTGTGTGTCAGTGTTTTTTTCCTCAATTTGTTCTTATTGCCTGCACACTCCCCTGAGGTACTTGTGTCGACGGTTGCTCTATTTTTGCAGGATGAATGTTTGTACAGTTCAAGGGGCAGCTCTCTGCGAAATGTTAGATTTTAAAATTGTTGCTTTTTTTTATTTTTAACCTCACGTTTAGGTAAGCGGCTGAGGGCCGCCTCCTGTGCCTCACCCTGAAGAGCTGTTTTGTTAAATCGCTCAGTTGCACCTTTAAACACGCCATTCAAACCCTTCAATGCGCACGGCATATTTTGAGATCATGTGCGAAGCGTTTCAACAGCCAATTTTACCTGTTCACCTTTGAGTAACTACGCCCATCAGTGCCACTCATGCAAAATCCCCTGTCCCTTCTGTGTTTATTTATGGAAATGAGATGTTTTCTGAGAACAGTTTAGAACTCTTGAGCGCCACTGAACACATTTCACCGTATTTAAATGCATTTCTCGGAATTTGCCTCAAAAATACTTCTTAGAATGTTCACTAACATGAACCAAACAACTGTTAGTTTGAGGCGATATATTAGCAACAGTCAAATGAAAATAAAATAGTATCCAATTTTATTTTCAGCTGAATTGCATGTCTTATATAAAGATATTTTAGAGAAAATTAGAAATTGGTTAAAAAAAGATTATGTAAATTAGAAGACCAGCTGGCTTTTATGTCAAGTCAAGTCAAGTCAAGTTTATTTGTACAGCGCTTTTCACGATACAAATCATTGCAAAGCAACTTTTTTTTTAAGATCAGATCTTAAAAAAAAAAGATAAGATCATTTTTTATGTAATGATCATGACTCATTAAGTGCATAACATTACATTCAATGCAAAAAATATTATAATTATTAAGTAGTAATATATTGTAATTAATTAATACATGTAATGTTTTTTTTAATTTATTTCATATGCACAGGGGAAAATTAAGTAGATTGAGTCTAAAAAAATAGCTGCAACTGGATAATGTTAGAAACAAGAGCAGAAAATCTTGAGCTGGCTTTTCTGTAACAATTTATTCAAATACATAAATTCATAGCCAAAATTGTTATTATTATTATTATGTAATCATATTTTATATATTATTTTTTATATAATGTTAAAACAATCATTATTTTAGAGGTGCAGGGAAAAATTAAGTAGCTGGATTGGCTGTGAAAAAACACTGAAAACAACAAATTCTTCCAGGGTTGACAACTGTATTGATTATAATGGGTGTGACTAATTTAGTAAATCATGATGTGTCGGTTGCATCTGGTGTAAGTTACCTATAGACTGTTTTTAGTTATCCTAAATTACTTTTCCTCAAGTGTGAAAATAATGTGTAAATATACCACTGTGTACCATTTAAAATGTTGTCTTTAGTATTACATCCTGACTCTTTCAAGTGCAGTCCCTCCAGCACGTACATGAAGATTAATCTGAATCTGTATTCTGACCATCCTTTTCTTTTCTCTTGGGCAGGTCTTTCGCAGTGGAGAGGGCATGGGTATCAGGCTGGACAGCGCATCTGCTTTCCAGGGTGCTGTCATCTCCCCTCATTACGATTCACTCCTGGTGAAAGTCATCGCCAGTGGAAAGGATCTGCCAGCGGCCTCTGCCAAAATGAGCCGAGCTTTAGCGGAGTTCCGCGTCCGGGGGGTCAAGGTAAGCCTTTTCTCAACAACAGTGCTTGCATAAACGATCAGGGGCAGCATGAGCGCGATCAGTGGAGACCTTTGGAAATCACTTCAGTTGCACCTTTAAAGGTGCTGTGGTTTCAAAAATAAACTGAAATTGTGTGTGGCATTATTATAGTGTGCTGGTCAAATACGTAGATTTTTTTTTTAGAGCAAATGTAATGCATTGTGTCAATTCCTTTAGATAAAATGCAGCTTTGCTCATGAATATTAATCATGTGGCAGCATCTAATTAATATTCAGTGTGCTCAGTAGTCCTCGCCTTAATATAATGCCAGCTACGCTCCTGGTCAGAGCGCACTATGCCAAAAATGATAACTTCCTTTGAAAAAGCAAGCATGACAGGAGCACGGGAAGCCTGACGTGACAAACTGAGACAGAGTAAGCGATCAGACGGGAAGTGGTTTATTTCCGTGATGGAACCTATGGATTCCCTTTCCCCCTGTAAATGTGTTGTTCTTTTGAAACACATCTGAGCAGCAGACACTTCACGGTCTTGTCACCCGTCATGCTGGTTGCCATCTGAGGCTCTGATCAGATCTTGAGTGAGCTAGAGCTAAAACATTGCCATTTTGAAGATCTTGAGTTTTCTTTCCCTTTTTTAAAATCTCCCACACATAAGCCTGAACACACTGGATGAGTCAGGTTCGAACGTAAATGGTAACATGCACGTATAATATGTATTTATCAGCATAATGTGATCAGAGTTGAAGTAATGGCACTAATGGCACTCTCGGATAAAGGGTACAGACCTCACCATTTTCTGATGTGCCGCTTTTGGAGGAAGGGAGGGGTGCAGATGAGAGAAGTTGTCATGGAGTGTTTGCACTTAATCAGCCTGAATAACATAAATGTGTTTACATAAACCATTAGGGAAGGAGCTTTTCCTGTAAGCATCTTCAGAAATTAGTTTTTGAGACTATTAAGAGAATCTGTCTTTGTTTTGCTTGCTTTAATCGGAGAGTATTCAGAACGCTGCATTTTATTTTGGATGAAACAAGGATGTAGACTGTAAAAACTGAGCTGTCTATAAAGGGAAGGATTTAAAGAAATGGTTCACCCAAAATTAAAATTGTCAACTTTTACCATGCATGGCATTAAGGTACCTCTGTATTTTTTCTGAGGTGTATATAATAAGTTGTGGAAATTCGTTCTGTAATTTAGTGCTGCAGGGCTATTGCGTAACACCAAGATCATTGGCTTTCTCATTAACATCAATGTCAAATTGTTTGAAGATGTCCAATCAAATTAAAGTAGGTGGGCTAAGCATGATTTCCAGACCGACGCTTCAGTTGACGGTTATAATGTGCGAAATATGACTTAATATTTGACAGCTGTTTTACAATAGAAATGGTAAATGACTGGCAGAATTAATCAGGGATTCAAAATAATAAACTTTATCTAATTTCCCTATTTTAAATTGAAAATATATAATTTATGTGATTCATGTAATTCGTAATTGTCAATGTGATGAGACAAGAAACACTAACAGAGCCGTTTACAGCATATTAGGCATAAGATTAATAATGAATGTGCACATATTGTGAGTGAATTTAATCAACTTTATTTACATTGCTTTCCTGGTAGCCTTTAGCAAATTCATTTCTAATATTCTAATAAAATAATTCATAAAACATACATATAAATATCAGTGGACCAAATGTTTGCTTTCTTCACTGACAGACAAAAATGAAAAGAATCTATTAATCAAAGTTCAGCTATGGGAGACTGAGTGAAATAAAAAGGTGAAGAGAAAGAGCAGATACTTCTGGGTTTGGAACAACATTGAGGGTGAGTCAGCGATGACAGAATTTAGATTTTTGGGTCAACTAATCCTTTAAGGTATCAAAGGCACGTGACATGAAGAATGTTCCAAAATGCAGACTGAATTAATTATGCTGCATCATAAAACATCCAAAGTCTCAATGCAGAATTGCGTGGGTTTTTTTGCAGGAAGGAAATCCCAGAATACATTGTGACACACTCCGAAATAAAATGGAAAAAAAAAAAAAGTTTTAATTTGACATGAAAATGAATAAATATTTGTGTATCTTCATGATTATTAGAGCATTATGTTGTTAGCTTAGCAGCAAGTTTGATAAACCTGTTGCTTGGCTAGTCAAGTTTCCCCTTCAGAGCCCTTTTTGTCTAGCATGCAGAGTTACATGTTGGACAAAGCCGAACTACAATCACATTATTTAGGGCCTGTTCAGGTCAAGGGCGATAACTTTAATGATAACTATAAAGTGTTAATAATCATTCTAATTCTTTGAAAATAGGAAAGTCAACACGCTATTGAATGATAAAAACATTAGCCCCTTTTACACACAGTCTTTACTGGTAAATGAACGGTAAATTACCATTAAGAGATTATACGTGAACAGGATCTTTTCAAAAATATTGGGTGATCCTTCTTGCAATTTACCAGTATGAGAAGTTGTAACATTACCAGTAAATTTCCAGTAATCTGCTATGTGTGAACGCAGAATGAGATTACCAGTATGAGCACGTACCACGTCAGAATGCGCTGACAAATAAGTCTGCTTTGGGCCAATCATAAAATTCTTATGGAGATGGCATGATTACTCTGAGCTATTTACAGTGAGCTCTGCTGCTTTTTAGTAGTTTTTCTATGTAAATATGCCCTAGATGGACACCGTTGCACTATGTCTCGCAGCTTTTTCAACGTGTCGCGCTCAAGACCCTGCCTTCTTTTCTATTCATCAGTGCTGCTGCTCTACAACTGAATACTATTATGCGCATCTCGTGGTTATAAGAGCAAAAACGCGTTCTGTTTGATCATCCCCTGATGCCACTATGTCACTCAGACTTAAAAAATGTAGTCAAATTGGACAGATGTTGAAATTAAAGTGCTTCGACTCATGTGGACGAATGAAGACAACGGCGCAGCTGAAAGATCATTTCAGATCGGAAAGATAATTTCCGATAACTGACATTACAGAATTTACCGGTATTTGGTGTTGATGTGTGAATGGTCTCTTTACCGGTAAAAAGCCAGAATCCCGTTGCCTGTGTGAACAGTATTTTTGTGTATTTACCGGTCAAGCCATTCTGGCAATTTTACGATAATTAACCGGGATTGCTGTGTGAAAGAGACTATTGACAGATTCCATCTGACTTTAAAGAGCTTGGACATTTAAAGAAGATAACAAAAATAAACAGAAAATTATTGTGTGTTGGTGTGGGCACTAATATAGTTATTGTTATCGTTATCTTTATGATTATCATTCTTGGTGTGATCGAGCCTTTAGTCCGACTTCACAAAAAACAAACTAAAGCATTTGCACTCTCAAAATAATGTGCAAAAATGGTACCTTTAGGGGTACAACAGCTCTTTAAAGATTCATAGTAGTAGCATAAAGGTACATATTACTGTTCTAAGGTACTAAAACACACCGTATGTGGGTATATAAAATACAAAGTTGCCCCAGTAACCAGCTGTTGTACCCCTAAAGGTAAAATTTATGCACTTTTTATGTACCTGACAATGCCATTTCTAAGGACTTTTGTTTGTTTTAGTTTGACTGAAATTAAACTTTTAAAGTGCATGTAAACAGACTTAATTATGAGGTTTGCTTTCAGTTCGAATGCTGTTTATGTAGGCAGCTCAATAGGTTTTGTGTGTGTGGTGTGAGGAGAGACAGATGTATCCTGGTGCAGCTAAGCTTTGAAGAGTCGGCCATCAGGGAAGCTTTTAAAGCTCCGCATCATTTTTTCGACCACTTCACTGTTCCTCCTAGCACATTCTCTCTCAGCGAAATCTCCCTCCCATCTTGCCCTGTGCACAAATCTTAAAAATTGCTCCAACATGACTTTAAATACCTTTCAAGATGATTTTTTTTTCCTCGCCGGGAAAGATCTGCTGTCCATTCGCTCGTGTTTCTCTCATCTAAATTCCCCCTCATCCAGAGTAAAGTTTGTGACAGAACATCTCCGAAAATTGCCTTGCACCGACTCTGTCATTCCACCCCAATATTTCTCTTTCCGCCTCTCCGCACCTTGCGCTCTCTACAATCAGGAAAGTACTTGATTACCCTGTGGGCCGCATTCCCAAGCGTGACTAGAGAACCTGGCCTCGGAAGAATTCAGAGAATCACTTCAAGCTGCTAGGCGTCATGGCCGGAGCTTGAGCTGTGCCGCAGCCTGCCTGTTTTTAATGAAGACTGATGAAGTGCGCTACAGGATATGCGCGAAGTTCAAACCTCTCCTGCTGCCTTAATTTACAGGCTCCGTCTTCCTTCCACGTTTGATTAATCTTGCTCTCTCGTCTTCGCCGCATTAACACACCATAGTTTTTTTTGCACGATTGCTTAACTATTTTTCTATCTCTCTCTTTTTATCGCTTTCTCCATTGCTCACTTGTTCCCGACCCTGTGCTCGGCAGGAGGGAGGCCGCTCTTCTCCTTTGGGGCTTCGGAACTCCCTTGTTTTTATTAGGCATCTTCAAATAGCCAATTTATCTAGTACCGCCACCACAAAATTTAATTAACTCTTCAAATAATGGACTGTGGTTATGCCATCCATTTGCAGAGGTAGAATGGAGAAACCAGTATCTATCTGGCTCATTGGGTGTGTTGTTTGCCAGAGATCTGGATCAGGACTTGTGGACATCAGAAGTAGTAATGGAAGACAACTACTAATTACTAATTTGTCATTTAAGGTATTCTTTTTATCCACGGCGAGTTACTAGTGCACTGGCAGGGTAAAGGTGTGAATTATGGGGTGTTTTTAGATGTCTGACCCTCACAATTAAGGCCCAAAGGAATACAAGATGTTCAATGAATCTTAGGAGTGTGTATTTAAGTATGTTTCAACAACATACAGCAGTTTCAAACAATGATTCTGAAGTTAGATTACACGTTAGTTAGAATTAGACAAGACGTGTTCGCCTGAGGAGGTTACCATAGCAACAGTAGTCTGCTTGAGCAGTTTTTGTTAGGATCAGTTTCAGATGATACATGAAAAAACAAGTACTCTCATTATTTATCACTTTGTTATAGAGTTGCACATCAGAAATATATCACCAAAACCAGTTGTGAGGGACAAACCTTAACCAACCGCGCCTAGAAACTTTTAGATAGGCGTGTTTTGAATTTGAATCCAAAACCTTTTATTTACCCAGTTATGTAGAGCTGGAATTTTGCAATGTCACTGTGGGTGTGGTTGCGCAGGGCTGTAAACACTAGACAATAATTAGACACAGCCAAATTGTTCCCCTAATATTTGATATTCTTGAGGCTGTTCTGCAGCACCTCATTATGTACTGATCTGTTTGTTGTTGACAAAATGTTTAAATGTTATGTTTTTGGACTGGTTAGCCTCAACTACGGTGGCCGAGAGAGCTCAATGTGCTGCAAATGAAAAAAAAAGACACATGCAAATAGAAAAACACCAGCAAATTAAGAAAACATCTTCATCTGTTTGACAACACATGTCCTGCAAATACTCACAATGTGACCAAATACAGAAATGCGCTGCCAATATTCGCAACACAACCAAATACAGAAACGTGCTGCAAATACTCACAACACAACCAAGTAGAAGAAACGTGCTGCAAATACGCTCAACACAATCAAATACAGAAGCGTGCTGCAAATACTCACAACACAATCAAATAGATAAACGCACTGCAAATACGCTCATCAATGCTTATCAATGTCTACTCTGAAAGGTGAAATTTTTATTTTAACATCATGATCATATGATTCCTTAGCTTTTTTGGATATTACCGTATTGACCCGAATATAAGACGATGTTTTTTTCTTGGAAATACATCTGAAAAAACGCGGTCGTTTTATATTCAGGGTCTAGACTTTGACATGTCAATAATACACCCACAACAATAGGTGGCGCCAAATACGCATAAAACGAGTGTGCCATGAGATACGTAATGTAATGCGTGTTGTAAAGATCGCTTGTAAAAACAAAAGAAACATGACTTACAGCTGCATGAGTCGTGACTGTCACGTTAGCCTGATGGGACCAAACTCCCTTTGCGATTTTAAAACGTAAGACAGTACCCAGATCTGAAGACTACAGTATACTGAAATAATTCAGTAAACATTAATTTAACAACATTAGATGTCAGATAAAACCCTAATGTACACAACTGATAAGAAAAAACTAAGAAGAAACTGTTATTTAAATGAAAAAACATAAAATATGAAGTGTCATGCAGTGAATTCTGGGAGTGTCAATTTACGGTTTTTCACTGTAAATTATACAGTGACTTTTTATTTTTCACTTCCCCAAAAAAATAAATGTAATTAAATGTAATTACAGTTATTCATCGTATATAGTGTGGAAAGTTACTGATAACCAATTAACAGGTTTTTACTGTAGCATTTTTACAGTCTTTTACTGTTAAAATCACAATAATTTTTTACAGTGTAACTTACTAATTAACAAAATTTACTAACTTACTAATTAACTAAATTAACCATGGTTTTACTATAAAAAAAACTTGGTCACTATAGTTTTTGCTACATTAACCATAGTTTAACCATATTTGTTCTACTGTGGTTATACAAAGGGTAATCAATATGCCAAAAAACATGGTTACGACACTTAATTTGCTGGTGCTTTTTCTATTTGCATTTGTTTTCTTAAGTTGCAGCACGATGAGCTATCTCAGCCACCGTACTCCGCAGTCTAACAGTAAATGTCAAAATGACTGAGATGGCCAATAAAATCAAAGAGGTGGGCTTTACTCTTCATAAAGGCTGAAAATCCAGTGCACCTCTTCAGTTTTGACAGAGAAAGAATGCAAGTTGTAAAGAAGAAGCAAAACATTTAACAAATACAAAAATAATGAGATGCAAACTACTCAAATTTGGTCAAATTTTCTTTTGAATTAAAAAATGTAGACTTTAGAAAATATTTACATGAAACAGAAAAATATAAAAAAAATAATTATGTGAATCTTGTATTTCATAATTGAATGTGATTGTGACTTTTTTTTAAGCTTTTTTGAGCTTTTTAAAGCATATTGGGCATATGATTAAGAGTGAATGTGTGCATGTTTTAAAAATCCATTCAAATCCTTAAAAAAAAAAAACTACCATACTATACACTATACAGTATTGTTTAGCATGTGAATTGTAGTGGACAACTGCAAATCAGATGTACAAAACCAATATTTTCCCTTGAGCTTTTTCTCCAGTGGCGAGAACAAGGTTAAAGAATTTAGTAGAGCATGCAAGGTTATAAGGAAATTCGTTTTTTTATTATTAATTTCATTTCATTCCTGTTCTTTCACTTTCATAACTTTTTGAACCTCAGACTCCCTCATCTCTATGTGTGCTTTTAGTATTATTCAGTTTCAGGAATATGATTCTTTATCTTTTTTTACTCCTGAAATATTCAAATATATTTTGGTCAGAATGTCTTAATAGCTTGTTTTTCTGTAAATATGATGTAATTTGATCATGTATGCCTGTGCCCATACACTTAGTGGTCTGCCACAGTCTCTGGCTATTAAAAAACCCTCACATTCAAGCTCTGTAACACCATGGGTAGCTCTTGCATGTTGTGAATTGCTTTGTTGGCCATTGTAGAAAACTTCAAATGCTAAGAACAGAATTCCAGACAGATGTTTAAAGAAACAGGCTGTTTCTTTTAGAAACAATCTCAATTAGAAACCGCAGGGCATAGCAAGAGGCGAAACGATTGGAGCCTAGGCTACGTTCCTGGTTCTAACAGTTCTCTGTGATTAAATAAAACCCTGAATGTTTCATTATGTTTTCTAGCAATGTCCTGCTGGCTTTGAAAGGCCCCTGCTGAGCAAGCCAAGTTTTATATAGATCTAAAAGAAGTCATCATGTTCGCTTAACATTTAGTTCTTTTAGTGTCATCCTCCCATGCCTTGCCGTTTGCTTTTTGTCTTTTTCTTTCTTTTTTTATTTGCAGTGCCTCTTTCGTTCTTGTGTTTGCAGTGCTTCCTCTCTGTGAGGGCGGCTTTTATATGATATCAGGATATGTTCATCACTGTCAGGAAGTTGAGCCGTGTCAAGAGCCTGGAGGCCGTATCGAATGAGGGTAGAAGCTGCGGAGAGTGAAAGACATTGTAAGAATAGGGGAGAGTGTGTCTGCATGAAGGCATCAGAAGAAGACTGATGGAAGCTGACAAACATTAAGAACCCTAGAGAGAAGGAGGGTGTATGCAGTAAGAAAAAAAAACAGGAGAAGCTCTCTTGCTCTAAGTAAATATGTGAAATTGAATGAGGATGCAAACTCAAATACCACCATCCTTTTCTCCCTGGAGAGTCACGGTCATGAGTCTGAAGTGTGTTTGTCCTTTCACAGTCATCATGGCCTTTTCCCTTTCTATCACAGTAGAGATGGACTTCTTTAGTATGAGGCACTTTCCATGAAAATGGTACAAAATAAGGACCGAAACTCTTAAAAACATGTTTTTTCTTTGTCAACAAATTGTTAACATCGAGTTCAAACTAATGTCAGATGATCTGTTTTATTTTCTGTTCAATTCCTTTGACGTTTGCCATTTTGGCAACCCTGTAACCAAAATTTGGAATGTTTTTAAATGCACTTTGAAACCTTAATTGTGTAATTTCTTAGAAATATGCATGAAATAAACATGAAAAAATTGCTAGAATGAGTAACAGGGCAGCACATTTAGTGTAAATTAAGCTGTTGCTAAAAAGCGATTGGCTAGTTTGGGACCAAATGTTAGTTCGTAGTAGTGTTGGGCGATATGCTCAGTTGTCATGTCCTATCGTCAGCCTGTGAGATTGCCGATACACAATATTATTGTGCAAATTTATTTAATTATTTATTTACTAGTTTCATTGCCGGAAAGTGAACCAACTCCAGTGTAAGGCTAAAAGGCCAATGTTTTTAATATGACTGAATTTGTATTTAACATAACAATTTAATAAAAGCATTGTAAGTTACTAATTGTAATGCTTACATTTTCTCAAAAAGCAGCTACAGAAAATGAGCAAAGAACATTTACCTTACCAAAGAACATCATAACTGACTTCAATCTAGTGCAAGTATGCACTTTAAACACACTTTCGTTATAATCGTGAAGCTATATGTTGAAACTGTATGTTGAATAAATCTCTTATTCTTACATTGCACATACGTCTGCCCATTGTTGTTTATGATGAGAATTTGCGAGTCAGAATTCAGTCACAAAACTCTGCTGTTTCAATGATGACTCATCTGAACGCATGTAATTGACCATTGCATTCATAAAATCAACAGAATCATGTGTGATTGGTTAGAACACACAACACTGTAAAAACACGGAAAAAGAGATATGATGAAACAAATAAGCCCTAATATAATATTAGATAGTATTAATAATAATAATTGTCTCGTTATCATCAGAGGTATCAGGCACAGGCGATATGTCTGACTATCGTCAATACACAATACTATCGTCTATCGGCATAGCCCTAGTTCGTAGTTGTTAATGAACTTAATACCATAAATTGCCATAAGTTAAAGAAAAATAATAGTTAAATAATTTTATTTTTACATTTGGGTAGCAGGCTTGAGCTGTTCATCTCGATGAATACAGTCAGTGCCACAGTTTGTGAAAAAATTTAGAAAATTGTAGATTTACTACTTTACCACTTTTACCGTCATCCTATAGAAAGGGTCCAAATTTTGGGGTTTTGCAATGTTAAAAATGTAAGTGTTTTCTAATGGTGAGAAATCAAGCAGTAACACGGTTGTGTCAGATACAATGTTTTTGTTCTTTTAAATGAGTTAATGAGTTAAAGGATAAATGAGTTAAAGGATTAGTTGACTTTCAGAATAAAAATTTCCTGATAATTTACTCACCCCCATGTGATCCAAGATGTTCATGTCTTTCCTTCTTCATTTGAAAAGAAACTAAGGTTTTTGAGGAAAACATTCCAGGATTCTTCTCCATATAGTGGACTTCAATGGGGATCAGCGGGTTGAAGGTCCAAATTACAGTTTCAATGCAGCTTCAAAGGGCTCTACACGATATATAAATTTGTATTTTTTGAGAAAATGACCTATTGTTTCGATAGATAAGACTCTTATTCCTTGGCTGGGATCATGTAAAGCCCTTTGAAGCTGCATTGAAACTGCAATTTGGACCTTCAACCCATTGATCCCCATTGAAGTCCACTGTATGGAGAAAACTTTCCTCAAAAAAAAAATAATTTCTTTGCAACTGAAGAAAGAAAGACATGAACATCTTGAATGACATGGGGGTGAGTAAATTATCAGGAATATTTTATTCTGGAAGTGAACTAATCCTTTAACGAAAAAGCTATTTTTTTTAACAACAAATAATAAAAAATCAGTTTAATCAGTTTCAAATGAAATATATTTCTATTTTAATATATTTTAAAATGTAATTTATTCCTGTGATTGCACAGCTGAATTTTCAGTAGTCATTACTCCAGTCTTTACTGTCACATGATCCATCAAACAAACAAAAGATCTTACTAAACCCAAACCTTTGAGCAGTAGTGTATCTGGTATATCTAACATTAAACATAGGATTTGTGCCTCTATTGCTTAAAAAAACTAATTAACATTTACCTTAATTTGTACCCTATTTATGACGGTATTGTCATTAACTTCTGGTAAAAAAAAAAAAAGCTGAAGTATGAACGCTCCACTGGATGTTCACATCCATGATAGCTCCTTATACTCCATTGGTTACAGAGCCAATGAGCCTTCTACTGGCCATAAAAGAGAGTAATTGATCTTTACCTACAGCATCACGTGACTCTCATCTGTGCAGCACGGCGCCATAGAATCGATATCAAGCCTTACTTAGATGAAGACAATAGTTTTGAGATCACTTTGTGCAGCATTTATGGTCACCAGTGGATTTGTGAAGCCCATCTCAATGTGTCTGTGTCAGTTTTAGCTTCTAGTTGATTATGAGGCAGTGCAGTTGTCTTAAGAGATCACAGGCCATGTAGTGTAAGTGTTGTCTCTGTCGGCTTCTCTCATCATTACTGCTGAACAAGCCCTTCTAACGGCCTAGATGTGTTCTTGTCAGAACCAGCCAGGTGCCTCCAGCTAGATGCTGCAGTTCTCCCATGAGGTTGCTGTTTCTGGTATCAGGGTGTCGTCACTCATAATCCTCAAGAAACTGCTTTTGGAAAATGGGAACTTGGAAGTTCTGACACTTTTCCTCAAAATTGATTGTTATTATTGGTTTATCATTGAGAAATAGAAACAATGGTGGACAAGTACACTGTGAATTTTTTTTCATCAGTATTTTTGTGCCTTTTTCTTATTGTAAAAAGATATAAAAGTTCTTTAAACAACGGCAATTTAATTTTTAATTTTGTGAGATTTATGAAGTTGTCCAACTGGGAAAAAAATGAATGTAATTCAATATATATTCTCTGAAAATAATATACACTACCGTTCAAAAGTTTGTTTTTCAAGAAAATAATACTTGTATTGAGCAAGGATGCATTAAATTGATCAAAAGTGACAGTAAATCATTTATTGTAAAATTTCTATTTCAAATAAATGCTGTTCTTTGAAATCAAAGAATAACAAAAAAGTATTGCATTTCCACAAATGTATTAAGCAGCACAACTTTTTTCAACATTGATAATAAGAAATGTTTCTAAAAAACCAAATCAATGTATTAGAATGATTTCTGATGGATTATGGAATAATATTAAGCAATAAAATTACATTTTAAAGGGGTCATATGATGCAATTTAAATTTTTCCTTTCTCTTTGGAGTGTTACAAGCTCTTGGTGCATAAAGAAGATCTGTAAAGTTGCAAAGACTAAAGTCTCAAATCCAAAGAGATATTCCTCATGCCTAGAGCTGATCCGTGCTGGTTGCTGAGGAATTTCATCAACTTCGCGCTGTGGATCACCGGATCTGCTTTCACCGTGGACGAAGCGGAGTCCAGCCCGGGGTCGTCACATGTGGTTGCCGCAAGCCCGCCGGCCGCT
>NW_015642528.1:2168204-2198965 GCF_001515625.1 Sinocyclocheilus rhinocerous
TATATATATATATATATATATATATATATACACACACACACTTATATTTAAGTATTTCTTAAAATATATACATGTATGTGTGTGTATTTATATATAGATAAATATACACAGTACACAAATATATTATGAAAACACTGTAGTATATTGTAGTAATATTCCACAATATTATAAATATAAAATAAATGCAGCCCCATTGAGCATGAGACTTTTCAAAAATATTTAAAAAATCTTACCAACCCCAAACTTTTGAACGGTACTATAAGTATATCTTAATATCGTACACAATTTCCTTTTCAAGTAAATGTATCTTATTTGAAATGTGTTGAGATATTTTTGTAATTACTGCTTAATAAATGAGATTTGTTGTGCACAAGCTCATCTGAACCCCCACAAAGATGAACCATGAGAAGAGGTTTTCCTTCTCTGTGTCTAAAGAATCCAGAATGCATGTTATTGTGGATTATAGGAAAGCGAGACCAGTATATGAGCTAGATACAAAAGCAAAGGTGCACAGCTTGAGATGCCACGTGAATTACAAGTCCTTGGGACTAGTTGAGAGTATGTATACACCAGGATCTAAAAATCTGCGGCACGTTCAGTCTCCCACTCGACTCCATGAAACATAAAGGAGGCGCTCACAGGAGAACAGAATCAAAGGTTGATGAGCAAAGAGCCTGCGTGAATAGAACACAGACCCCTCACAACCTAAGAGATATTAGTTAATGCTTTTTCAAAGTCCTGGCTAGCGGCACTGGCAGCTGAGGCCTATTATGAATGAGAAATCTTGCTACTGATGAAGAGAGAGTTACTTACAGTGAGAGCGAATGCACCCTGGGGGAACCCGGGAGGGCCGAGGGAGCTGACAGCTCGAACCTCCAACTGAAAAGTTCCTGTCAGACTCCCACACTCGCCCTGTCCCTATGGGAAGAGTGGTGGGCCTTAAAGATTGGGAGAGGAGGAAATGAAGGAGAGAGCAGGCAGAGGTTACTGGGTATTTCTTTGCTGGCAGGGGGTATAAGAGAAGAAGTGGTTGAAAAGTCACGGAGGTGGTGCTCTTCTGAAAGCTGTGTCTCTTTTGTCCCCTTTTCCTCTCACACTTCTCCGCCCTGCTTAAATTGACGGAAAAACAGGAACATCATGACCTGCAGGCGAAGAGAGAGGTGAGCAAGTCAAAATGCAGGCTTTGTGCTTGGTGTTAGGATTCTGAGAAGAGAGCCCTGACAGCAGGGGAGAATCAGAGGAACATACATACTGTACACTTGAGATTCAATCATTTGTCTATTTTTGAGCACAGAACTTGCTGTGAGCTGGTACTTTTTCCTAACATTATCAAGCAACATTAGCAACGGTTTTATTTACGTAGTTATTGCTGTACTTTTATGGAACAGAACATTCAGCATATTTTTTTTCTTATTTTACTTTCATTTTATCTTTTTCTTTTTGATTTGCTCAAAGTTTTACTTGATTATGTTGTAGATTTTTGTTTTTAAATTGTGCATCATTTTGGGTAAACAATTACATTAGCAACCAATTTTTGCAACCAAATAGCAAGCATTTTTAAAAAATGTGCTTTCATTTTGTCTCCTTTGAATGTGAGGACTTGCTTAAGTTTTCTTGTTTTTGTCTAAATGAAATGGCATCAGCAACCATTTTTATTTTTTGTAAAAAAATAATATTCAGCATTTTTGAAATTGCATTTTTTTAATTAATTGTTTAATTTATATTTTAATTGTGCAGCATTTTGGGTAAACATGAAAATACATTTAGCAACCAGTTTTAGTAAAACAGAATATTAAATAATTTTTTTTTTCTTTTTGTATATGAGGATTTGCTCAGGTTTCCTTTTTTACGCAGTACTTAATTGTAAAACGTATCAGTGAAAATTACTAAATTAAGCCATTTAATTTCACACACAATACTAAAAGTTCATTGCACTTAATAGAGATGTTTTTTTTTAAAGGGGTCATGACATGAACAATCAAATTTGCCTTGATCTTTTGGCATATAAGAGGTCTTTATATCATTATGAGAGCACTGCGAGCATCGAAATCAAATAGAAACCATCATAATCACTGACGTTAGATGCAGTATACAGATGCCTGTTCTCAATTAAACGTTATCCTATTCCTAACTCACTGGGTTTTAAAGTGTTTGGGTCAACCTGAAATGGCGTTAGCAATCATTTTACTTCAATAATGCGATTTATTTTTGCTGTCATTTTTCTTTTCTCTTTTAAATTTGAGTTACCAACTAAAATTTTATTAGAGCAAGTCATTTCATTTTGATGAATTATCTTACACATTTTTTTTTTTTTTTTGGGAGTCATGCAATAAGACCATTGAATGTGCGTGCTGTTACAAAAAATGTGTTGTTAAATGCACTGTAAGTCACTTCGTATAAAACAAATCTGCTAAATTAATAAATGTAAATCAATAAATTGAAAGCTGTCCCGATTAACTGCTTTTTTTTTATTTGGGGGGGAAAAAAATCAATGATTGGGGTGATTTTTTTTAGGTGAGTAAATCAGCATAGAAAATAAACAAATTACAAGCATAGACAAATATAATAGAACAAAGGTACAAATGAAATAAACAGTGCTTTATATTTTTCAGGTAAGTTTAACAGTATTCAGGTACAGAAATTGAATAATCAAATGTAAAATAACACTGCATAGTCTTCACTGTATAAATTAAATCTAATAAATCTGTGTTAAAGCTACAAAAGTGATTTTTCTCTGTGTATTATTGTTTGATTAACATTCATGACAGAAAGCAGGAACATTAAACTGCTGTGAACCAATATACTGTTACACATCCATTTTCTTTCTCAATTGTTTACCTTCACCTAAGCCATTAGCAACTGTGTTTACAAGGATACTAGCAGAGACATGCATTTTGACATAATTTCGCGCGTGTGTCATTTTAGGCACAAATAGACGCGAAAGTGAACGGAATTCAGTGTTCACCTGCATCTGCGTGGCTCTCACTGTGTCTACACTGGACGCGAGCGGCGTGACGCAACAAAATACTATGAACCCATTATTAGGGCTGGGTATCGAGTTCGATACTTTTTAGGCACCGACCGAATTGCCTCGATACCATCGAGTATCGAAAAACGTCTTGTCGTTCGGTACCAAATTTCGATACCTAAGGGGTTAATCTCATCAGCGTCAGTGAGCCAATAAGTATGGGAAGCCAAACAACCCAAATGTGGGACGAAATGGCGCGGTATTCAAGTGTTCCGCGACCGACTCGACAGCGCATAGAGGACGTGTTTTCTAGCGCCACCGAACTGACAGCGCGGCGCTGCTCAGTTACAACAGCGCAGCGCGAACATTACTCTTCTTCTTCTTCTTCATGTTTTATGGCGGGTGGGTATCAGTATTTTTTGAACGATACCCAGCCCTACCCATTATAATCAGTGATGCTGTCTGCACTGGATGCAGCCCGGCATGACACGACAAATCCCAGACAGTAAACTGATGTTCGTTCTATTTATGACGTCCTGACACAAAGTTCAAATGATTTTCAAAGGTCGCTTTGTCACGTCCAGTGTAGACAGACTTTAGCTGTCGCGTCCTGTGTAGTCACGGTGTCTGTGTGTGAGCAAAGAAAACGATCAGTATAAATATGACGATCAGTAAACATCGCACATCCTGTCGCGATACCGATGCTGAAACGATATATTGTGCAGCCCTATTGTGAATGCCCATAATAAAGTAAGTTAGAGTTTGACTCTCAAAGGACTAAAGTTGCTTAGGCTGCGTATTTTGTACATTGCACTAGCTATCGTCTTGTCAAGACTCACAGGAGAGAGAGGGAAAGGCGGTAAAGCTCAGCGGCTGCAGCTGCAGTGGAGTCATCACAGCCAGAGAGAGAACAGGCCAGCTCTGTCTGCATCACTGCTCCTGCATGCATGTGATCAGCTAACCACCTATGTGCCAATCAGAAGGTTTTAACTGGGTAAAAGAGGGCAGAATGTCGCCTGTAGCAATCATAAGGAACCGTTCCATCATCTCCTCCTCCTCCTCCCTGTGCTGCCCACACTTGTCTCCCGTGCAGTCGGAGTTTTGTGCTCTTCGTGGAGTGTGTAAAGACATTTATGCACTCTAGGGGTGCTTTGGAAATAAAAAGCATGCTCATGATTTTAGACATCACACTCTGACAACAAAAGCGCCCGTAAAAATGAGACCATGCGATTAGTACATGCTGTTCCTGACTGGAACGAGATATCAAATCTGTGTGAAGCCGTGCTTTTTTCCGGTAGTTTTTGCAGTCTGCTAGGTCTTAGGACAATCACTTTTTCGTCCTTTTTTCTTTCACCCCCCACACCTTTTTTAAATGAGGCAGGACCTCAGCATAGTCTGTGTAGCTCTGTTCCAAGCTCTAGTGAGCTACTGTCTTTATAGACCCTACTAGAAAAATCCACTTAAACCAGCCTAAGCTGGTCTTAGCTGGTCTGGCTGGGAGAACGGCTGGTCACCCAGCTAAACCTCATCTTGGCCAGGCTGGAAAACAAGCTAGACCAGTGGTTCCCAACCGATTCTGCTACAGGTGCCAGATTTAAGATTTGGCCAAAGTGAAGTACTAAAATTGTTTATATTAATGTTTTTGAAAAAAGTCTCTATGCTCACCAAGGCTGCATTTTTTTGATAAGAAATATAGTAAAAATATTAGCATGTAAAATAATTGTTTTCTATTTTAATATATTTTAACAGGTAATTTTCAGCAGCCAGAATTGTCAGGTTCTTATTATTTTCAATGTTAAAAGCAGTTTTTGTTGCTTAATATATTTGTGGAAACTGTAATACATATTTTCAGGATACTTTGATGAATAGAAAGTTTGAAAGAAGAGCATTTATTTGAAATAGAAATATTTTATAAATGCCTTTCCTGTCTTTTTTTAATGTATCTTACCCCAAGCTTTTGAATGGTAGTGCACAGTTTCTACAAAAAATATTGTGCAGCACAATTGTTTTTAACGTTGATGATGATAAAAAATGTTTCTTGAGCACCAAATCAGCATATTAGGTTAATTTCTGAAGGATCATGTGACACTGAAGACTGGAGTAATGATGCTGAAAATTCAGCTTTGCCATTAGAGTACATTAAAATACTAACAAATAACAATTATTATAAATTGTAATAATATTTCACAATATTACTGTTTTTACTCTATTTTTCATCAAATAAATGCACCTTACTGAGCACTCTTAAGTATTCTGCTCACTAGGTTTTATAAAAGAAATCATGTATTGATAAAAAAAAAATGATACACATACACATTATTTCTCCATATCATTAAATCTTGGCTACAACCTGAGCTTCAAAGACCATTTGCGATATACATTGTAACAAAGAGCTTAGCATAACACACTGACCAGGCAGACAGGAAACCTCCCCCAACTGCGCCACTGTCCTCTTTTTCTGGTCCACACCTTCACCCCTACCTTTTTCCTTCCATCTCCGTCCTGTTTTTCTCCTCCTCTTCTGTCGGCTGTTATATAAAAATGGTCTTTAGTGGGCTTGACACAAAAGAAATGAAGAAACATAACTGGAAATAGCAAGCTTCATCTTGAAGCCTTAGCTCATATAACACGTTACTTATTTTGAGGTCTTGCAGATGAACAGACCTTGTTGTTGTTGTTGTTGCTAATTATCTGCAATTAAATCTCCAGTTAAGTTAGCTGAGCTAGAATTAGTACAGTAGAGACATTAAGCTGATTATATTATCTGACATTTTAATCAGTTTTTTTTAGGCCTGTATTAGGGCTGGACAATAATTCAATATCAATATGTATCGCGATACCTGTATATGCCATGCTGCCAGTTAACTGCAGCGCTCTAGTTTTTGGTTCAAAGCATTATGTGCCATATGGCTTTTTATTCCAGATTCTCTTAAGCAATTAACCTTGGAGCTATTATATCAGATTGATCTCAATTAGAGCTTCATTACAGCTTCATTCCACAATACGGAATATCATTTTTACAGAACAGCTTTTTATTCTTTTGGAATCTGGAAAAAGGCTGATCAGACAAGAACAATTATGACTATTCAGACCACTGTTGAATGACATTTGAACAAATGGTTTCCCCGTTTTAAACAGCAGTGTGTTGTGTTGAAGTGTTCTATGAGTCCCCCTTTCATCTTTTCAATTCATTGAAAAACATATCCACCAAAAAAATAAAAAATGGGGAAAGAAACATTACAGCATATTTATATACTTTCCCTCATTAGAGGGCCCCCAGACATGTTGTGCTTCTTCGCAGCAGTGAATTTCGACAGATAATGCATTCCCTCTTTGGGTTTGAATGTTTGTTTTTTTTTGTGATATTTACCCCTTTAGTTCAGCTCCTCATTAGCATTCGAGTAGTGTTTCTTCTGCATAAAGTAGCGGCTGATTTATTCAATAATTTATTAATTGGTTAATTAATCTTTTTGAAACAGATGCTTTAGGTTGTAATCCCCCATGCCTTGGTCCTGTCGTAAAAAAACAAGCCTGTCCTTGAATTCATATTTCTTCAAATCCTACTTGTCATTCTTTGTCTTCACATAATTTGATTTTGAGCCTTGTTGTAGTTTCGAAATAATGGCGGTCATCAAATAATAGCCAATCCTTTGTGTCAGGAGCATTATTCTCATCAATCCTGTCCTCCCCTGATAATTTGTTTTCATCAAATTTTTATAGTTACCTCATTTGTTCGTATCAGCCTTTCCTAAATGTCACCCCCCACAAATGTGGAGTCTTTTTTTCACTATCTACACCACACTTTCCTCCAGGTCTCTTGGATTGACGGTCATGCTACTGTTTGAGTTTGAAGTTGAGTTGGAGTTGGAGTTGGAGAAGTTGTTGGAAGCAAAGGCATGTAGATAGTTCTGCGTTAGGCCGTGTCCGTACTGCTCGCTGCTACCCGTGCTGGACGTGCTGGTGGTGGAGGCACAGTGGACAAGCATGCCATGTAGGGACTGGCTACGTCGGGTCCAGATGACGCTCAGACGCTTGGCGTAGCTGTAACACGTGGTGGTGGTGATTTCACCCACGTCAAAAGAGCAGCTACGCTTGGTCTTGAGTGCTTGCTTCACGTCTGAGCCTCCTTCCCTTCCGTCATCTCCATCTTGTGCCAATGCAAGCGAGGCCAAGACTTGTCTGTCCACGTCTCTGTCTTTCTCCAGAGACTTCCTCAACTTGAGCCTACCTGCTCGCTTTTGTGTCGGCATTGGCAGTGTGTTACTTGGGGAGTAATAGAGTGTCAATCTCTCACTTTCTGGTGTGAGAGGACTAAAACATTTTTCCCTCACTACCCCGTCTCCCCTATCGCGTGTGCCATGGTGTGGCTCCGGGCTCTGTTTAGGTTTCGGGAGAGAGCTGGGCTTGTGTTTGTCATTTGTTCTTTGGGCCAAGAGTCCATTTGGCAACGCCACCATCATCATACTGTTGTTTCCGTTCGTCTGGGCGTAAACATCCACCCCTTTGGCTGGAAAGAACTTGCCCGGCCTGTTGGCATCGTCCCGACACTCTCCGCAGACGCGATGGCGCACCATCATGGCCACAGTGAAGACCAGAAGGGTTACTACCACCACGCCACCCACCATCACTGTCAACGTGCCGCCCAGGAAGTGAGCGTGCAGAGAACGACATTCTGCATAATCCTCTTTAGTGCTGAACTGGATGCAGCCCAGTACCTTTGTAGTAGCCAAGGAGGAGATGCCATCATCGAATATGGCCAAGACGCACAGGCTGTAGTCTGCTCCTGACACCAAGTTTTTCAGCAGGAAACTATTATTGGTTGGAGGCAGAATTCTGATACCAAATAGAAAAAGAAGAGAACATTTATGAGAAATTAAACATCATATCAAAGAAAATATCCTGACAGAAATACATTAAGCACAACAACGTTTTGTAGTGAAAATGGCTTAAATCAATACCCTGCAATGAAGGGGATTCTAGAAATGAGCAAATTAAGAATAAGCTACAGATGTTGTGGATGCGGCAGTCTGACAAGCGGTGAAGCATTTTTACATTAAAGCTAAAAGGGTGCCGACATGCTTCTTGCCTGAAGGACTCCTGCCCACACTAGTCTTTACAATCTGCCATCTCTGGCAGAAACAGTGTCCGTACAGTACTCTTTAATAGACTTCATTGACTGTGTCCAGTGCATTTGCTTTGGCTGCTTGGTATATACTGTATGTCTGTAATGAAAATGCTTTGGATGGCTACACCTGATTCAAGTCCTTAAATTCACTTTACTTTGAGAGGTAATTGGCGGTTACAGCAGAAGGACCTTGAATAATTTTCAGTCTCCTTTGCACTAGTTTCAATAAGCTATTTGCCTCCTTTCTTTTCAGATTCAAGAATATTTTGTTGAGATTCGTCAATTGTATTCATTAATTAATTTATCTTTCCTTGAGTCTCCACCTCAGTAAAAAGAACTGTGGTGTTATTGAATACGTGCTGCACTGTAAGGAATAAAAGACATTTGAATTCACATTCATGTAGACTTCTCTTATTTTTGAGCTCAGTGTGTCACTGCATATCAATGAGACATTTGCATGCTTATCTGCATATTAAATTTCAAATTCTTATGGATGATTTGAATTACAAGCCTTACAGGAAACATGTCTTAATGATCTGATGTTAATGAAGTCTTAGTTGTTTCTTTATGAATTGTGTTGGCCAGTGATATTGAAAATGAATGATTTGATAAAAAAACAAACTGAGAAACAAAATTGTTTTCTGTGGTTATTGACATTATGCCACAAATGCTGTCAATAGAGTTTAACTTGTATTGAATGTGGAGTGTCTCTTGAATGTGGAAAAATATCTAGGAAAATCTCTCTAGTTTAGCAATGCACTCAAGGTGGCCAGTCAATGTGCATTAATGTCTGTCTTCTGGCCTAGAGTAGCTTATTGTGTTTACTCTTACAGATTCCTGCATGTTGATGGGAATAGCTGTAGTAACAGGTCCATTATGAAGATGCCTGGCCTCCCACTCATGTACTTCTCTGCCTGCCATCACTCAGCAACTGCTGCTACTTCTGCTACCCTCATCCCCCTCTCTTCGGCCCATCCTCCTGTATCTATATATATATATATATTTCTCTCCTTGTCATCCAAACATGCCCCTCACCTTCACCATTTATTATTGATCCCAATTTATTATTGATCTCACTGCTCCTTTCTTTTGTTAAGCCTCTCAATGTATGTCCTTACCATGCAAGAATTGGTTATTCTGTGCATGTGCATTGAATGTTGCAGCTCTCTTCAATGTTATTGAGTTGAAGAGCCTCTAGTAAGGTTGTAAAGGGTAAGGAAAAGGTAATGAAAAGGAAGAGTGAAATAAGCAAATCAAATCGTAAAATAAAGGCTACCATGAAGGAATTTCTGTTTTCATGTCTGTAATAGGATATTTGCATGCAAACTATGTTGTTTGTGCATCCAAATACTACTGCACAATATGCAAAAAGTATCCGTATTCATGATCAGTAGTTGAACAATACCCAGATGATGTACTGCATCTGCTGAGATTCTGAAGTGTGCAAACAGTGGACACTTCACTATCCCATGAGAGAACACAAGCTGACGAACCATCAGACTTGAAAGATGATAAAAAGCCAGGTGGCATCTTTGTGTAGGTACTGTTTGTACAGAGAAACTTTCTTTTGATTTAGATATTGTTAAATTAGCAGCCAAATAAATAGTTTTCTTATTCGTTGTTAGTGTGTAAAAGAACCAAGTCAACCACTACTGACTTCTTCCACCTGTCTAAGAAGAGTTGGTGTAAGCAACTCCTACAGCCCTTCCCTTGTGACCTGCCCCATCTCTCTGTCCCCCTTCTCTCTACATTTAGATCCATTTCACTCTTCCTGATTCTTTGTGACACCATCTTCAAATGTGTAGGTTTTGCCCTTTTAAAGGGTCCATCCTGTTTTCCCCAGAGTCAGCAGGTCCTCTCACTCCATTGCTCTGCTTTCTTTACCCCTCCCTGGCTATAAATAGCTGCCTGTATCTCTTTTAGCCTCATGGCTCAACTTGAATCTTCTATCCGCTTTGGGGTATGTCTGTTTCCTTTGGCCTTATCCTTCCATCAATATCTGAAGCCTAAAATCCATGAACATGAGCACCAAGGATGTTTACATGCATTCACTTGAAACGCATGAAAACCAAACACTAAAAACCAAGACATCATTTTCTCTTCTCTTTTTTTGTCAAAAGTGCTGCAACAATACAGAAACAAGATATCCTTACCTGTAAATAAGTGCGTCATCAGCTGTGCTGTTGTACTGGATCTGATACATCCACACTAAGAAAGGCATTGAAGATCGACCCATTTTCCAGCGAATCTGTGCTGAATTGGATGTCACACCTAGAACTCCTACCAGGGTTTCTGTTCCTCCATTACTGCTTCCACTTCCTCTTTCTCCAGTATCTCCCTTGCCTCCAGTGGCATTCCGTACAGTCACTGCACCAGTCCCTGCCCCTTCAACCCCTCCACGGCCACTACTAATATCAGAGGATCCAGGGTCTCTGTGGTTGATGAGAGTTATTGTACCATTCCCTCTATGAGGAAGAGGGATGATCTTCAAGTCTACCAGAGCTGTGGATTCCCCTGCAGCATTGATGGCAATGCATGTATAGGTGCCATCATCTCTAGCACGGGTCACCAAAAAATCCAGTGTGCCATTATAGTATGAGCGAATGCGACTAGAGTTGGCCACAATACGGTCATCTGGTGACACCCAATGAATGACTGGCTCAGGGTCACCAATGGCTCGACATTTAAGTGTGGCTCTTTGGCCCTCCAACACCCACAGCTTGTTGGTATTACGGGTGATCAGTGGAGGCTCACATGTGAACTCTTCCTCTGGAATGGACCAGAAGTATCGACCCGCCAGATGAGTAGGTGTGGCACACGTCTCCATGTCATCTTCCCGAGTCAGTCGTCGTAGCCACAACAGCTCACAGTTGCAGTGCAGCGGATTCCCCCCAAAGTTAAGGCTGATGATTGAATTGTACGGTGTTGGACTGACAACCCCAATCTGGGATCTGGAAAACAGTGGATCAGGAGGAAGAGTCTGCAGTCTGTTCGAGGTCATATCCAGTCGGGACAGTTTATAGAGCTCACTGAAAGAACCCTCAGCAATCTGGTCTATTAGATTGTGATCTAGATTTAAGGTGTGCAGGCTAGCCATATTCTGAATAGATTCCCAAGGAACCCTGCGAAGGTTATTGTAGGAAAGATCCAGATCCTCCAGAGTTAGCAGGAAGTCATCAAAAGCGTCCTCCGAAACATCTGTGAGCTGATTGTTGTTGATGATGAGATGCTGAAGGTTAATAAGACCTGTCAGATCCTGAGGCCCCACCACTGTGAGACGGTTGGTGTCCAGGTGAAGCGAACGCAAACTCTCCAGATCAACAAAGGCCAGTGGTTTCAGAGCATGTATGGTGTTGCGTGACAATGTCAGGTCAACTAGTCCTGTCATATTGGCAAAGTCTGCACCTCCCACTTCCAGGATGTAGTTGTCAGCAAGACGCAGCTCCACAGTGCGGCGATCAATGTTTGGTGGCACAAAAAGAAGACCTTTATTCACACACAGTGTGCTCAGAGACTCTGATAAGTTCCGACACACGCAATGGATGGGGCAGATGGACACCATGCCCCATGTCTCCCCTGCCAACACACCTTGTCCACTCCGCAGCAGTATGGAGCTGAGGAGACCCAGCCAGAAAATTGTTGACTGTAGCATGGGACAGGGGCGGACACTTGTTGTGCTGACAGGGATAGATGAAGCAGGATATCTCCTAGGTTGGATCCATTTCAAGCTCTCCTGTTCTTGCAACAGATTGGTTCCTCTAGATGGACTCCCTGGTTCTGTGCGTGGCATGGTAACCAGGTTGTCCACAGACCTGTGTAAAGAGAACAAACATTAGAGGCTTCAACTCAGAACTGGAAGAAGTTGAGCACTCTCTGTCTCCCTCAGTCCTAAGCCTGCTAGTCCATTCACTAATCCCCTGCCCAAATGCGGTTATCCATTAATTGCCACTGAGACTTGGTGTTATGCCTAGTCATTCATCCAGTAAAAGCTCACTTCATTTTACAGTGTATCAAAGAGGAGCTTATCGTAAGCCAATCTACCAGTGTCCATTGCTTCAAATTAACGGTGTACCTGGAATCCTTTGTCAGTTGTTTAGATTTCAAGGCATTTATCATGAGCACAGCAAGTGCAGCAAGAACTTTAAACTTTTCCCCTGGTTTGTGAGCGAAAGAGAGACTCGATTTAGCTGCCAGGGACAAGCCACAAGATGATCAGTCACATTCTAAGTGATGAATGCCTTGGCTGTCTTCTCATCGCAGATGTGAGATTATGTGGCTGTTGTTGTGGCTGTGTGTGCAGACAAAGTGTATCTATTTACCCAAGTCTTATGTCCTTCTGTTTGTTCTCCTCCCTGCTGCTCCCTGCTCTCCTACAGGGGTCTGATTACTCCATTAACCTGATACATAACTGTCTGTGTGTGTCGCACACATGGATAGAACTGCTCCAAACAATCAGTGCAACGACAGTAGGGAGCGACACGAGCTGCAACGAGTGTGTAACTGAATTTTAATTGATTTCACAAGACCGAAACCCTGTGATATCCAATGCACAATTGTCCTTAAACATTTGCAAATGCTTGACTTGGTTGAATTAGTCCATCAGTCGCCGTCAACAAATGCTGCAATGTTATGCTGATGATTCAATTTGTTGTTTGTGATTTTGGCCAGTTCATTTCAGTCTTACATAATGGCTCCAGTATCACTCTCGCAAAGCAGTTTTAAAACAAGAGAGTGTGTGTGCAAGTGAGAAAGGGAAAGATGAAGAGATAAGATGGGGCAGCGTAGGGAGTAGAGTTATATCCTATAAATAACCATGTGCAATTGGCTCAAAGCTGTATGTGTGCAAATTTGCTATAAAGAATGAATACACCGTCGAATTCATATTCATTGTTCTGAATCTGGAATTACACACTGTAAATATCCTGCAAACAATTGACAAACCTCATGGGCTTCTTTCTACCTGCCAGCAGTAAAATATTTTGTGCATGGAGGGAAAGGAGAAAAATTACTGTCATTTTTCATACCTGTTGTGTCTGTTTCATTAAGATTTAAAATGGTTTCCAATCCTTTCGGTTCTTTTATAGACAAACTGCCCAGCTAGTCCCATCATTGCTTCAGATCAAAATCCAGAGGGAAACACTGTGAAAATATTCAGGTGTGCTAAGGGTCGATTTGTTCCTCATAGTGAATCGCCGAAAATCCTAATGATGTGAATTTGATCTGTGGTCAAATGGATGACTTACTGACAGTCACATCCTCACTGCCTTGCCGTTCTTTTCTTCGCCATGAGTCACTGCCCCGTTTCCATAATCCTTAGTGAACCTCGGTTAAATGGAATTGGTTATGTCTGGGTTGTTTTTTTCTTGATTTTCATTGTTTCCTGTTTCATCCAAAATTCTCTTTTATTTCACAGCATTATTAAAGTCAGAATCCAGTGAAAGCTTGTTTTATTCAAATCATCTTTTATTTGCAAAGGTGCTTCCAGTAGCAAGTGGCTTCCAATCCATTTCATCTCGGAGTGAACTGCCAAAAGAAACAAAAATCCATCTTAATAAATATTTAACTACTATTAAAAGCTCACATTCCTTTTTTATCAGCCTCTTTTTGTTCTCTCATTTCTCTTGCATAGACCTTTAGCTCAGATGCCACATCTTTAAGTGGAAATCATGCTGTGTATCGTTCATGTCTGTTTGCTGATGTCGGCGTCTTACACTATTGAGAATCTTAAATTAATTGATTCTTCCTGTAAACTGGCACATTAAAGCAAATAATCCAATTAGACCTGCTTTCAAGCAGACCCTGTGGGTCTGACTGAGCCAAATATGTGTGTATGTGTGTGCACACTCTTGTCTAGATGGACTAGAAGTCTATACACTCAATTTCACTGCATGATTCCCTCTTTATTTTTTTCTCTCTAAGCCAACCTGAACTCTTGTAGTCTTTCTACTCTGTCTTAACTCCTTATCTCCTTATCTCTGTCTCCACTCCTCCTCAACCTCTCCTAAATACCCAAAGAGTGAAGTCAAACATATACCAACCTTTTTTATTTCCAAATTCCTTCTTATGTCCATCCAAGAGAACTGCTGCCCTCTCCAGGGGTCCCTTTCCCTCTACATCCTCTCAGGTTCCTCAGGGAGGGATTTTGGGTAGCATCCTCGCCCCTCGTTTCTCTCCCCACTGCTTCTTTTGTTTTTACTTTTGCAAACGGTCCAGGGAATCCCTGCCCTCAAAGTAGGAAACCATCACCTACAGGCACGAAGAACCTTCATATAACCGTGCGGTTGAGTCCCCACTGATGTCGCTTATTGCCATCAATCAATGCCTTGTTTTGCTCTGTATTCTTGAACTGCGCGAGTCTGTGATTTGTTGGTTCTGATGCAGAGAGCAAGTCGATGTGAGTGCAAGCGTTTGCGACTGCAATGTGTCTGCTACAGCAAGGGCAGAGTGAGCGGGAGGGAGGGAAGAGAGAACGAGAGAGAGAGAGAGAGAGGGAGGGGAGAGTGGCAGAGCCTGAAGCAGTCTTGGCTCTCGGTATGAGGGGAGAGACGAAATGTAAGGGTAAAGGCAGAATGGGAGTGCATTGGCTGACTGGGGTGTGAGGTTGGATCTGGAGAGGAATTGCTTAAAGCTTTGTCCCTCTGACAGTACATTTTTAACAGCAGGGCACCATCAGTCAGCAGACACACTAAGAACTTTTGTCACCAATTCTCCCACAGAGCCAGTTTTCATCTTCTGTGAATGCAAATTCATTATATATCATTAAAAATGGATAAGAATAGCTGATTTTGAGAACTTTTGAGAGATGCATGGGTTGTTGGAGGTGGGCAACAAGGGTATTCTGATGCCCTTGACAGGATATGACATGGCTCCAGCCTTATCCCCAAAACAGCTTTGTTGACTATTTTTGCTTTTTAAGTGAGAAAATACCTTAAAATTAGTGAAAAATTAAATAAAGTGAAATTCATAAATGCATAAACTTTCAAATATCAATGAAAACAGTAACACCTTTGACAGTAATGTTCAATTTGTTAACATTAATGTATTACAGTAGGTATTACGAACTAATAATGGTTTTTATTACTAATAGTATAAAAATGTTATGTACTATGTTTTTAAATCATTCATATTCATAATACATGACATAATGTTAACTTGAAATGTTAAAATGTATTAGTATAATAGTTTGGGGTCTGTCAGATTTTTTAAAAAGATGTTTCATGCTTGCCAAGGCTGCATTTATTTGATCAAAAATACATTAAAACAGTAATGCTCTTTTAAATGCTATAATTTCTGTTTTAATATATTTTAAGATGTAATTTAGGGCAAAGCTGAATTTTACTGAAAGACTGAATTACTCCTGTCTTCAATGTCACATAATCTATTCAGTAAGCATTGTAGTATGCTTTATGCTCAAGAAGCAGTCCAAACAGTTGAACACATTTGTGCTTCCTTATATTTTTGTGGAAACAGTCTTTTTTTTTTCAGAATTCTTTGATGAATAGAAAGTTCAAAAGTACAGCATTAATTGAAAGCATAAATCTTCTGTAACATTATAAATGTCTTTGCTGTCACTTTTGACCAATTTAATGCATCCTTAAAAGCATCAAAAAATAGAAAGTAAAAAAGAAACCCTACTGATTCAAACTTTTGAACGGTAGTGTATGCAGGAACAAACATTATTAATAAATGCTGAAAAAGTATTGCTCATTGTTGCTGTTGCATTAAATAATGTTAAGAATGAATGAATCTTGTTGTAAAGTGTGAGCCTAAAAACAATGTCTTGGTCCAGTGTTATGACACTTACTGTTGATGCAAGCGATCACGGTTCAAAGCCCACTGTCTGTACCAAATCATGAGAGAGCCGTTCTTATAAGCTGAGCTGTATAATCATCTTATGCGCGTGGGGCTAATACAGCTTTACACGGCTAGCAAAGTTGAGAAGTAGAGAAGGCGCCAAAGATGTTCAGTCCAAGTTACACTTTTTCTCAGTTTCTCATGTTCTATCTCTGATTCCCGTAATCTTTGTTTTTCTGGGCTCTGTGATTTTAGGTAAGCATGAGTCACTCAGTCTTTATGCGGGTCTATATATAGAGGCCTGACTGCATGCAAGCACAGCTAAGCGGACGGCACGCAACATTGCCAGCGGCCCACTGTAGCCCAGCTCCACACGCTTGGAGCATGTAACCGGTGGGCTCAGAGTCTGCTAAACCTCGCTGCGGCTGACGTATCAGACTCAAGATTTGGCCGGCGAGCCAAAATCAGTCTTGGTTCAGTTAAATCATGTTTCAAAAAATGACAGATCATGAATAATACATTTAAGTACCATAAGACAAATATGAATGATTCATGTGTGTATGTACATTAAGAAAGAGACTGCAACTGCTGGATCCAAGCCACAACTAATTGTTGTGAAAGAGTGATTCCAGCAGGGGTACATACACCCCGGGGGAAACTTAAGCGGGTTACTGTAAGATTTAGTTTTTGGTTCTTGAACCTATAGGAGTGAATTTACAACTTAAAATATTAAGGCTTGAACTAATTTATTTCCTTTTTAAGGAAACTAAATAATATTTGTGGTTTGACAATTAATGTGTACATTTATTCATTTATTTTGTAGTAAAATATGCACTACTGTTCAAAAGTGTAGGCTTAGAAAGGCTTTTTTTGGAAGGAATTTAGTATTTTTTATTCAGGAAGCATGGATTAAATTGATCATAAGTAAAGGTAAAGACTTTGTACATTGCCCCCCCCCCAATAAATATACGTTTTAAATATTTAAAAATTGTACCTTTGAATTATTTATCAAATAATCCTGGAATACATGTGTCTTGGTTTTCACAAAAATATTAAGCAGCACAACTGTTTTCAACAGTGCTAATGATTGTAATAAGAAAACTTTCCTGAGCATCAAATAGCATACTGTAATAGCTGTATTTTAGTTTAATTGTATTGTAATTTAACAGTATTGCTGTTTTTACCTGTATTTCAAGTAAATGCAGCCTTGGTGAGCATAAGACTCAGTAGTGTATGTGTGTATATAAACAATGCAAATCTGCAGGATTTAAATATCACAATCACTGTTTCCTCACAATTTGAGTACTTAATCTTATGTACTATTTCTCAAAGATGTTCTTGCTGCTGGTGCCTTTTTCATTAACATTTGTATAAATGCTGATGGGTGATATTTCATACTTGTTGAGGTTTGAAAGATGAAAATAAAAATAATACAAATGTCTTGAATTTAATTAAACACCCAATGTGGATTTTACTTATGAATAAACTTGCTCCTAGGCCTTTCTCAGTTTCTCAGCCGATTGCCCTCAGAATTGTCAAAACTTGTGTAAGACTTCATTATAATAATAGTAGCTTTTATAGTAATAATTAGCTATCATGTGAATATAATATGAATACATTTCTAGTTTGTTGTTGATTAAGGCATAATTGAGTCTTTCTAATGAGGCTGTGGAGAGACAGAAGATTGGGAAACAGAGTAAAGCACAGTGGACTTAAGATATTTCAGCACCCTGGACAGCTCCAAACTCTGAGCTACTCAAATTGGTTAAATCTGTGAGACTACGTTGTGATATCGCCATCTGTACTTCCATCTGTCTTGTTATACAGGTCCCGTGGCTTGATGGTTGGCACTGTAACTGCTCATTTTAACCCTGTATTCTTCGATGTGGTTGCTCCTTATTTCTAAATGTAAAAATCCAGACAGGTAGCCTTGAATATATCCACAGCCTGTCTGTGCTTAAATGTTTAAACTCCAGTGTTTTCTCTCTCCCGCTCTCTCTCTTATTCTCTCTCTTCCCTGATTTTATCCAGCCATTGTAGAGCTTGTGGGCAACAAATTGTTTCCAGCAATACCCAGTGGTTTACCACTAAACAACACTGTCCAAGCAAAGCTGTAAAAAGACATTTCCTTTACCAGCTATGAGAAAGCTTTGATTATTGTGGATTTATGTGCATGCTTGTGCTCTTCGGCAGATGTGGTTGTAGAATCATGTTATTGAAAATCCCTTGTTTGCTCTGCTTTCCAAAAAATCATTAACTCTCTGTTATGTATTATTATACCATTGAGTAAAAAAATCAAACATCGTTTTTTTTCCTTTATATTTATAATAAATACTTTTTATTTAGTTATAGTTTTGTTTCCTTAAGGCAGCATTGAACCATAAAATTGAAACAATGGATGTTTTCGTGCCTGAAGTAAATTGCACATCCTTCTTTGTAATACGAATATAGTTATCTACATAATGTAGTATGATTCTAATAATAAGGTTTAATTCATGGTCAGTTTTTGCATTTCTGTTACTTAGAATATGGTCCTCCCTTCTGCATAAAGAAGAGACTCATGAATTGGACGTTGTCTTTTGGTTCAGTGAGTCAAAATTCGTTTGTTGCCTGGAGGCAACACAGTCCCATAGAGGGTTAAACTTGCTGCCCGTCAGCTATGGTAGTCGCAATGGTTTTCAGTACATCAGTATGCATCTTATTGTACAAGTATGCAAAGTCTGTAGCTTCAGACTCTTTGTCTTACACAACATTATGTACTTCATGTCTCCGGCATTGTGTCTGTATGTCTGTATAAAGTTAAAAGTTTGGACGCACATGATTGATTTTGTATTAAGACGTACAGTAAATTAAAGGAATAGATTACCCAAAAATGAATTATAAATGCACCCTCATGTCATTGCAAACATTTTTAACTCTGTGGAACATTTTGAGAAATATCTTTCTTGGTCCATACAATCGTCAGTGGTGACCAACACAGGTTTACTAATGTTCTTGAAAATATCTTTTGTTTTTTGTTTTTATTTTTCAACACAGAAGTAAGCTATTTTCTGTAAATGGCATGCGATTCATTAGGTATATAACTTAAGAATGACAAAGTACAGTATACAGTAAAACTATTTGCAAAACAAACCATTGTGTTCATGATTATTGTAACAAAATATACCAACATCAAGCAGCATAACAGACTGTTTTTGTACAGCTAACTGACACCAGAAGTCTTGCGCATTCAAGCCAGAAATGGCTGCGTCTGCTTTTACATTTAAAATGCTTACAGTTTGTTTTTTGAGAGGAATAATGTAAAAGTTTGGAATGAGGAGGAATCCTGCGGTCAGAAGAATCTGGGTCAGAGTGCTGGCGGATTAGAGCTGACTCTGTCCAACTCTCAGTTCTTGGGAGAAGATTTGGACTCGGCCTCTCTTTTGGTTCCTTTTCTTCCTCATCCTCAATGTCTCATTCACTTGTTCTCTTAAGGTCTCCACTAAACCCTTCCGTAGAGAATCAGTGTGTTATGTGTATGTATGTAGGTGGCAAGGGTGCAAAAGCCAAGTGCTAAAACTATAGAGTTTCAATTAACACTTTGCTTATTCTGTTAGTCTCTCACATCTGCTCCCTTTTCAACTCACTATCTCTTCAACCTTCTTCCGATTTCATACCCTTTATTTCATGTCTGTCTAAACCTTTATTATCTCCCCTGCTCCGACTGCCATTGGAGTCCAGTATCGACAGTCAGGCTAATGGATTCTGGAAAATCTTTCATGTTCAGCCGTTGGTTTCAGCTCATAGCACCACAGAAATGCATGTAGCAGACTATATCAGGAACACAGGACTTGAAATGTGTTGCATGTTAGCTCAGTATATTGAGTTTTTTCTTCATGCTGTAACAGTGAGCACCATTTCTTCAGTGACCCGAGCCCAATTTGCACACACTCAAAGGCAGGTTTGAATAGTGATGGAAAGGAGTATTGAGTGTTTCAATAATGGTATTGATTTTAGAACTGCCTACCGAATGGCCCCATCTGCCCTGTGTAGGATCATTAGCACCTAAGCTCAGCCCGTGTTGATTGGTCTTCGTCTCTCAAGAGCTGCCCACTCTAGGCTCTCTCCAGCTTTCAGCTCATCAGTTCCTCTGAACTAGTTAAAAATTTATTTGTCTGTTCTCTTTTCTCTCCCCAGACAAACATCCCGTTCCTCCAGAACGTGCTGAGTAATAATCAGTTCCTGAATGGGACGGTAGATACTCAGTTCATCGATGAGAATCAAGATCTCTTCAACCTCAAACCGGTGCAGAACCGAGCCCAGAAACTTCTTCACTACCTGGGTAACTTTTTATTGAACAATTGATTCAGTGAACAGAATGATTCACACGTTTGACTGAATTTAAAGGTGCACTTATTTTATATTTGATTAATTTCAGAAGTGCTATTAGTTTTTGTTAGTGTCAGAAAATAACTTTCTTTTTTTTTAATTCAATTTTGTTTGCTCCCTTGGAATTTATTATCAGAGGCATTTATACCTTTATGAGGTTATTTATTTCAAATCATAAAACACAGCATGTTGTCGATTTATGTCAGAAACTCTCAGTATGACCAGTTATGGCTGCTAAATATAAAATCAAATCAAGTAGCCTTAAATAATGCACAAGGTGTCATGAAATAATAAACACTCTTCAAGAGTGTTTATTGAACTCATTTCAACTAAACACATTGTTTAATAGACCGAGAATAGAATAGAATAGAATAAAAGGTCAGACAGCAGATGAAAGCAAAATCCATAGAATATACTACTTTTGACCCCACATTGATAACATCTGGGACATTTTTGTCACATTTTTTGCTTCATAATTGATTTCTTTGTGTAAAACTTTATTTTTGAGGTACTGTATGTTAATGAGGTACTCTAAAATAACTGAATGCATGTTTAATGCATCAGTGATCTTATTACAGATTATAAACAGCTCTGTGTTTCTTTTATGAATGTTTAATGTCAGTGCAACTAATACAGAGTGAATTGTGCAGATTTGTATGCTACCATTTAAAAGCTTAGCATCAGTTAGATTTTTTTAAAGAAATGTAATACTCAACCAAGGTGCATTCATTTGATCAGAAGTGATAGTAAAGACATTTATTGTTATAAAATATGGTTATTTGAATTTAATTTAAGTTTCTATTCAGCAGAGAATTCTGGAAAAAAAGAAAAAATTTATATATATATATACAATATACAATATATATATATATATATATATATATATATATAAACACAATCAGCTTGTTCTCTTATTTTTTATAAATTCGTTTAGGTTTCTGTAGTTATATACAGAATATACAATATATAATATATATATATATATATATATATATATATATAAGCACAATCAGCTTATTTTTCAGAATGATTTCTGAAAGATGTGACAGACGACTTGAGTAATGGCTGCTGAAAAATCACAAGAATAAATTACATTTTAAAATATATTCAATTTTATTTATTAATATTTCACAATACCATTGTTTTTACTGTATTTTTGATCAAATAAATGCAGTCTTGGAGAGCAGAAGATATTTCTTTTAAAAATAAGAATAAGATAATGAAAGATTTTGGAAGGTATTGTGCATATGAACAAAAATGTGTACTTTTCACCATCCCTGCTCTTTCTCAGCAGCCCTTTACAAAGTTTAAGTCAAGCCAAGTGCCAAAACCTTTTAAGTAACGTGGGCTGTGCAGTCTCCAGTCCACTTGACCCATCCACTCAGTGTATTATACCAGCAGAGGTGGATTTGAAGCAGTTTGGACTATTTGTGTGTGATTGCGTTTGCTTGTCATTCAGGGCATGTTATGGTGAACGGCCCGACTACTCCGATACCTGTCAAGGCTAAGCCTTCTCCCATCGATCCGGTCATCCCACTAGTACCCCTCGGTGAGAAACACACACACTTTCCTTATCTTACATTCACACGCTGTCAGTTTCTCACACTACAAACTCAGCATAAGCTGCCTTTGCACTTGGTTGCCGTGATATTTCATTGATGCACTGCAGAAGGCATGAAGTAGAGTATGTTTACGTCTTTCAGAAGGTGGTCATAATTCATTCTTCCCCCTCAGCGTTTCATGAAGTTACCCGTGACTGTATTAAGAATCTACATCAGGAGGACCATAATAGACATTTGTTTACAAAAGAGCCCCTCCACCACGGTTTCATTCACTTTTTTTACTTCCATCTTGTGTGGATTTGTTTGGATATGTGCCAAGAGCGAAAATCAATTGTTGTGTTCTGGAAAAACTTCTTCATTCTTTGTTGTAATACTGTATTTCTATTAAGATGCATGTTGTCGTGCATTTGTGTCTGTATGTGAATAATAGCCCTGATAAAAATGGTGTTTTTTTTTCCTTTGTAGTCCTACGCAGCGTGGTGTTTGTGATAATGTCTGTATTATTAATTGGCAGTTTGTGTGTTTGTATGCACTCTGCAGGTGAGCCACCAGTGGGTTTCAGGGATGTGCTGCTGAGAGAGGGTCCGGATGGTTTTGCGAAGGCGGTACGTGCCCACCAGGGTCTGCTGCTTATGGACACTACGTTCAGAGACGCCCACCAGTCCCTCCTGGCCACTCGTGTACGCACTCACGACCTCAAACGGATTGCGCCTTTTGTGGCTCACAGCTTCAGCAACCTCTTCAGTGTGGAAAACTGGGGAGGTGTGGTACTAGTTCGGCACTATTGTTTTCTTTCCTTTTCATGCTTTCTTTCACCCTCTCTCTCTCTCTCCCTCTCTATTTTTTGCCTCACCGCTCTCTCGCATTCTAGCAGCAAACCCAGCCCACTATTCTCCAGCTTGTCTACATTGGATTCCTCTTAATGACTGTGTTTTAGTACTTTTAAGGAATAAATGTTTGTTAAAAAATAAATGCAATTCCATTGTTAAATGGTTTGATGATTTTACTAATAAATAAGTTTAAAACAATTTTTTCAAAATGTGTTTACACAGGCTAGGTACCATAAATCAGATAATTGGCCTTTACGGTTTATAAAACAGCTTTAGTAAGCAACCACTACTGGCAAAACGCATAATGCATTTTTTGATAAATTTTGTCTTATGAATTATGGATAAATGAAACCATCAAAAGCAGTTTTTCGCTGGAATAAAATATAAATATTAGATGAGACACCTAAACTTGGGATAGTTCACTCAAAAATGAAAATTTTGTCATTAATTACTTACCATCATGTGTTATTCCAAACCCGTAAGACCTTCGTTCACCTTAAGAACACAAATTAAGATATTTTTGATGAAGTCCAAGAGCTTTCTGACCATCCATCGACAGTTTTGTTTGCGCACAAAGTATACTCGTAGCTTCATAAAATTAAGGTTGAACCACTGATGTCACATGGACTATTTTATCAATGTCCTATCTTTCTGGGCCTTGAACATTTCAGTTGCGTTGCAGTCTATGTAGGGTCAGAAAGCTCTCAGATTTCATCAAAAATATCTTATTTTGTGTTCTGAAGATGAACGAAGGTTTTACAGGTTTGGAACGACATGAGGGTGAGTAATTAATTACAGAATTTTCATTTTTGGGTGAACTGTCCCTTTAAATGAAAAAGTAAACAACATTAGAAATGCTGATTTGGCAACTAAAATAAAACTGAAATAAATTAAAGCTGAATAGAAAATGTATAGACAAAAATAAAAATGACAACTACTAAAACAAATTAAAATGAAGACTGAAAATATTAAGCTTGTATAAAATATTATTAAATAATATATCAGTATATAGATAATATGAAAATAACACTGCCAGTCTTTAACTACACTGATTTAAAACTATTTATATAATAATTATAATTCCTTTTTAGCGCCAAGCGTTTGAGTCACTAAAGAACTTTGATTCACTAAAAAGAACCGGCACAAAAGACTCAACTGGTTTCTGTATTTATTTATTTTTGATCAAGAATCAGTTCTGGATTCCTAATCCTAAAAGTAATTGGTTGTCATTTAGCCTTTATAAATACTGAATGACTGTTGCACACTAAATGTGTGTTGAGTTCATTTCTGGAATCAAAGTAAGGACTTATGATTCCAGTAGGAAGGTGCTTTACATGCTTCTTAGAGTTTTCCACATCTGTTCCACTTATGTTTATATCCTGATCCTCTTATTTATTTATTTTTTGTCTTGTCTCTCTTTCTTCTTCACCAGGCGCTACATTTGATGTAGCAATGCGTTTCCTCTGTGAGTGTCCCTGGAAAAGGCTGCAAGAGTTGAGGGCTCTGATGCCAAATGTGCCTTTTCAGATGCTTCTGAGAGGTGCCAACGCCGTTGGATACACCAACTACCCTGACAATGCCGTCTTCAAGTGAGTCATGTGGTATCTTAAACCACAACCTGCTCACAGTCTGAATGAACTTCTCAAATGTTAATCTTTTTATGAACCGGAATCCCGAGGAATTGAATGTTCTGATTCAGATTCCACTTACAGCAATGAATATTTTCATACCATTGAGAAAGCACATGAGGAATCAAATTGGAAATGACTTTTTTTTTTTTCTTTCTTGTTTGCCACTATTAAAAAGAACCAGCTCATTAGAGTCATTTGTTTATTAATTGCTTGCTATGACTTTGCAATAGTAAAATCTTTTGCCATTACACTATAGATTCAGGAACAGCACAATTCTGCTGCTGAATAGTGACACATGAAACACCGACAGAGTATTTTAATATGGTTTTCCGCCCACTTCAGCGGAAGAATGCAGACATTAATGAACAAAGTGAAAAATCATTTGGTTCCACTACATGTTAGAAAAACCCTTTGTCTTTACTAGCTTTAGTCTTCTCCATTTGTTTCTCACTGCCACTGACTCTGGCCCCAAGCACCATTCAGATGGCTTTTAATTCACATTAGAATGTGGAGCTGGGGAGCATTTGTGCTCCTTTAATGACTTTGTTTCAGACCTACCATAAAATGGCTGCTACCAGTTTCCATTCAGCATTTTCAATGGCAAAATATGTAAATGTAAATCAAAAATCTCCTATAAACTGTAGGCAACATAAGCAACTGACATTTTAATGGGCCCTAAATACTTGCTTAAATAAGGTAGGAGAACAAAAAACAGGAATGACACATGTGTACATCTTTTAAGCCTCCCCTAAGTAAACAAATCAGTGTTATTTTAATATTATTTATACGCTATTATAGTATTCATTAATATTTTAAATGAGCTTTTTTATATTTTCAGTTAGTGTTTTATTTTGTGTTTTTATAAATAAATCTCTGTTTCACTTTATTTTTATTTCAGTTTTAGTTTCTCATTTTAGTAAAATTGTTACTTCAGCTTAAACTTTTTTTAAATTTCAGTCAGTTCCCAAGGCAACATTTCTAATTTACATTAAAGTTTAGGTTTTTCATCTTATTATATAGATATATGTTTTGTAATATATAATAATAATAATATATATCATATATTTTTTTGCTTTATTTCAGTTACCAAAAACAGGGTTATTATAGTTTTAGGTTAAGTTAACAATAACAACACCAAAACAAACAGCTCTTTGATATATCATTACTCATTGCATCATTTCCTGTTTTTGTTAGGTTCTGTGAGGTGGCTAAAGAAAACGGTATGGACATCTTCCGTGTGTTTGACTCGTTGAACTATCTTCCAAACATGCTCATGGGGATGGAGGCAGCAGGTGCAGCAGGAGGAGTGGTAGAGGCGGCCATCTCGTACACTGGCGATGTTTCCGACCCCACAAGGCAGAAATATTCTTTAGACTACTATCTCAAACTAGCAGATGAGCTAGTCAAGGCTGGAACGCACATCCTCTGTATCAAGGTGGTTGTTTGTTTATTTTTGTGTGGGGTTTTTTTATCCATTTGTCTGTTTTGTTAACTTCAACTCTTGCTCACTCTTTCATCTCGACTGCTGTTCCCACTCTGCCTCCACCCACACATAAAATACCATTGCATCACTGTCTCTGTTTGTTTCTGGTGCACTTCTCTCACTTTCCTTTACTTTCTCCCTCTGTCTCTCCTCTCTGCAGGACATGGCGGGTCTCCTAAAGCCTGACTCTGGCCATTTGCTGGTGAGCGCGTTGAGGGACTGTTTCCCAGACGTGCCGATCCATGTGCACACTCACGACACCGCAGGGGCTGGAGTGGCTGCCATGCTGGCGTGTGCAGAGGCTGGAGCAGACATTGTGGATGTGGCAGTTGACTCCATGGCGGGAATGACGTCCCAGCCCAGCATGGGCGCCATTGTGGCATGTACCAAAGGCACCAAACTCAATACTGGTGAGGGTTGTCAAACTGTGAGCTGATATACACTATATTATATTATTATGTATATGTAAATTTGTAGTTATGTTTAAATAGACTGATAGATGGAGAGATGGATGGGTGAACAGGTTGATAAATGTATATAAGTGTAGATAGATAGGTAGATGGATGGATGGATGGATGTAAGGATAGATACGAAGAATGGATGGATGGATGTGGTTATGTGGACAGACAGACAGACAGACAGACAGACAGACAGATAGATAGATAGATAGATAGATAGATAGATAGATGGTAGATGTGTAGGTAGAAGGGTAGATGGGGTAGATAGATAGGTAGATGGATGGATGTAAGGATAGATACGAAGAATGGATGGATGGATGGATGTGGTTATGTGGACAGACACAGACAGACAGACAGACAGACAGATAGATGGATGGATGGATGGATGGGTAGACAGACAGATAGATGGGTTGACAGACAGACAGACAGATAGATAGGTAGACAGACAGACTGAGAGACAGACAAACCGATAAATGGGTAGATAGACGATGTAAGGGTAGATACGATGGATGGATGGATGGATAGATAGATACGACAGATAGATAGGAAGATGGATGGATGGATGGATAGGTGATGAATGTGGTTATGTATAGATGGATGGATGGATGGATGGGAAGGATGGATGGGAAGGATAGATAGACAGGTAGATAGGAAGATGGATGGATGGATAGATTGGTGGATAAATGGATGGACAGATGGATAGACAGATGGTAGGATGGGTAGAAAGATAGATGGGTGGAGGGAGAGATAGAGAGGGAGTGAGAGAGAGATAATGTTACCACTGGCTTGCCTCACTGTGGAATCTCATTGGTCGAAAATTTCTCTCCATAGAACTAGAGTATATTAAACATTAATTATTTCTTGATGGCTGTGATTGACGGGTTACCTGACAGTTCTGCATTAAGTGAGGACAGCAAAACTGTTTGTTGCTAGCAACTTTCTCATCCTGGTTAGGACATGGCGTTAGAGTGATTAATTGGTTGTTTTGTTTTCTGTTGTTTTCTGTGCATATAACAGTTCCTCATTTCTTTTAGTTTGCCTGAGTTTCCATGATACAGCCCATCACTCATTTTCCAGGTCATATGTTAAAGGGAACATGATGTAAACGTTCTTCTTCTATCATAAAAGCTATTTTCATGAACAATTACTCCTCATCCTTCTGCAGTCCTAAAGCTCTCACCGCAACCCAAAATGTTCTTTGTGGTATTTAATATTCAACACACCTGCTTTACACTATTTTTCAACTGCTGTGCCTCATTTTATGCAAATGCTCCCACACTTTCGTTCACTTGATTTTTCTTTCCCCTTCTTCATAATCCGAGGGCGAATGAGGTCATGGGAAGTCAGCTAAAAGAAGAAGAAAAGCAAACAAAGCAGGGCAGGAGTGGTAATGAAATGGAAAGAAATGGAAAAAAACGATAACACAGCAAGGCCAGTCAGTTCTGGAAAGAAGGAGAAGAGAAAGGAAATGATGTTGGGGTGAATGTAAAGAGTAGAGAGAAGGGTCAGAGCGGACAGACATCATTTGGATGTTGGTGGCTGACCCTTTGACCTTTCCTTAATTGTGACATTACTGTGGCTGCTGGTGCTTAACCTTCACTGATGAGTCTCGTGCCTCGGTGGGTCTTCTCGCATAGGGTGTGTGTGTGTTTGCGGCCAGAGACTTTCAGTGCGGTCGGTATGGGAGACCATCTGTCCAACCATGGGTCACTGCATCGCCAGCCGCTGTAGTGACCAATGGCATGAAGATCTACTTCATTAAGGCTGCTTCATACTGCCACAGAAAATGTCAACATTTCTGACATCCTGTTGACTGTATAATTAACATCACGCAAGCAAAAGTGCTGATGTACTGAATATCAGCACAGCTGTGATTGATTTGTGGATATTGTTTCTAGGGATTATTACATTGCTATTATTAATCTGGTTGATAGTTGATACTGATAAGCAAATAATAATTTTCATGTTATGGTCGGTATTGAAATTCTGTAATATGTTTTTTCTAATTCATTAAAAAAATTAAATGCTAATAGCCAGAATCAATAGTTTAAATTCTACAAGTAAATTTAGGACAGTATAATGTACAATATAAAAAAAATTGATACTCATTTTGAGATTTAAGTGTTATTAATTTTTTTTTAAGAATAACTTTAAGTGTTAGATGACAGCAGAGGCAATAAACATTTTACTAATATGGTAAATGAGCATGTACAATTTAGCCGATTTCTTACCACAGGGTTTTTGCGGGTCTTAAAAGAGTTTTCATACGCCCTTACACAATTGAAGGCCTTAAAAAGTTTTTAAATCAGAGCAGAAAGTCTTACATTAATAAAGTCATAGCATGCAAAGCAAAATATTTATATCTTCCTCTGTATTTTTGTTTTCCAATATAGATATCTAAACGTTTTTAAATCAGGATACGTTTACTTGAGAAAAAAATTAAACCATTAATTAAGTGACTTTATGCTTGAAACAAAAACAAATATCTGTCAGTGGGGTATGAAAACTTGTTTTCCCTTTTAATAAAGTTGATTTTTTTTCTGAGCTCGCTGGCAGATATTTGTTCTTGTTCTTTATCAGTTTCAAAGAAAACACTTATTATCTTACATCATTTTGCTTCTCAAGTAAATGTATTTTTATCTAAGAATCTTTATTTACTGTATATTAAAGGTATAGTTCACCTTCAGTTGCTGGTCCCCATTGACTTCCATAGAATGAAAAAATTAAAACACTATGCAAGTCAATGGGGACCAGCAACTGAAGGTGAAATATCCCTTTAAGAGAACACATTGGTGTATTGTGTTCGTTTTTAATTTTTCTTTACTTGGTCTTAAAAAGGTTTTTTAAAAAGTCTTAAATTTACAGTGGTCGACCGATATATAGCCAAGACTGTATATTGGCAAATATCGAAAACAGTACTTTTATTTTAACAGCACTAGGAATGCACCTGAGTGCAGGTGCATTCTGTTCTCTTCATTAAATTATTAGACAGATCTGTTAAACAGTTTATGAAAAAGTATTGCAGCGTTTGCCTTTCTATTATTAGTAAAAGAAATGCAAACGCTATAGTACTTTCTCATATACTGTTGGTATTCAGCAAACACTGTGTGCATTTATGTCATTTAAACAAGTCTTTGAATGTCTAATTCATTTTTAATTTCACCAGCTTTACCAGATCCAACTGTCACTGGATATGCACAAGCAACAAACTTTAAATTCTTGTAATAAATGAAAAAATAGTGTATATAATGGCTTTATATTGGCTATCAACCACCTTGCATTCTAGTGCCAATCAAATAGGTACTAACTGTTGTATAAACACTCATTTTATTTGCTTGGACAGTGTGAACTGGCCTTTACAGTAGCTCTCAGTTATACTGTTATTAATATACAGGCTGTGTAAGCTAATATAATTTGCATCTTAGACTTTCTAATTAAGCCACCAAACATCACATTAATAAAACAAAGAGACGTGAGCTGTGGCGCTCACAAACCGGAAAGCCCTGGTTGTTGTTTCTATGAAAGTCCATCCTTTATGTATAGATTCAACCCCCTCCGCTGGAGCTCCAGATGGCGTGGGTGTGTGACTTTGGCAGCACGAGACTCATCAGAGAGCTCACATGATGAGGAGGTGTTCACGCTTTTGTTGATTCAGTTTGTTTTATTCCCACAAGATTCAGCCGTACCCCCCTCACTCTCACTGCCCCGTGTTTCTTTGGTTTTTCGCTCCTGGAGGTGTTGCCCAGGTAATTGAATTGTTTGGAGGCTGTCAGGATTCCTGTGGCAGTGGTATTGCAGTCTCTGTCTCTGTTCACTGTTTTGTTGCCATATGCAGCATCCAGTATTAATCACCTGTTTACAGCTTTTTAAAACAAGCTGCCGTATGTGATGTGAAGAGAAAGAGACAGCGTTGACAAACGCTCGATACTTATTACAGTACTCGCAAGGCAGCACTGTATTGATATTCCCCAAACGTTCCATTTGTTCTCTCCTCCTCCTGAACCTCCGCCTGAACCTCTCAACAGATCAAAAATCAAATGAAATTTAAGATTAAAATGTGAAAATCTCTCACTGACTTGCATTCAGTACGTTTACATGGACAACAATACTCCGATTTTAATACGATTAAGACAATACTCTGATTAAGAATCTACCATGTAAACAGAGATTTTTGATTACCTTAATCCGGCTTAAGTCATAATCGAAGTAAACACTAATCGAATTAAGACATGTGGAGTATTCTCATAACGAAGACAAACTATATGTTTATATGTGAAATTCTGGAGGGGATGTCGTATGGCGTTGCGTGGGGACGTAAAGATGTGTGCCATTAATTAATCTATGTACTATAACATGTAAAACGGGAACATGAAAGGAATATTCTAAAAGCAACTCATGTAATCTGATTTTAACAAGATTAAGACAATATTCTGATGAAGAATCTACCATGTAAACAGAGATTTTTGATTGACCTTAATCTGGCTAAAGTCATATTCAAAGTAAACAGAAATGATTAACTGCACTTGAAGCTTTCATAAAATT
>NW_015642528.1:2199004-2228379 GCF_001515625.1 Sinocyclocheilus rhinocerous
GTGACAGAGCCCCCCCCCCAAGGAGCGGCTTCCAGATGCTCCAAACATTATACGATCCAGGTGGGCGGTGGAGCGGAGGCGGAGGCGGAACAGGGGGATGGATGGAGGGCCAGCTCTACGTGGAAGTGGAGAGACCGGGGACTGAGGCAGTGTAGGCAGAGCATCTTGGGTTGTGACAGACAGACAGACAGTTTCAGGTGTGACATAAGGCAGAGAGTTCAGAAACGGCTTCTTTGGCTGGGTTGAGACAGGGTAATAGTTCGTAAACGGTCTCCATAGCCATGACAGGACGGACAGAGAGTTCACAGACGACCTCCTGTGAAATTCTGGAGGGGATGTCGTATGGCGTTGCGTGGGGACGTAAAGATGTGTGCCATTAATTAATCTATGTACTATAACATGTAAAACGGGAACATGAAAGGAATATTCTAAAAGCAACTCGAGCAGATGTGACTTGACTTAACTCGTGAGGATCCACTGTGACTTGACCTTTGAAGATTGGCCGTGACTTGACTTGACTTTTGAAGATTGGCCGTGACTTTACTTGACTCGTGCCGATCAACTGTGATTTGACTTGACATAAGACGAGCAACTGTGACTTGACTTGCCTCATGAAGATCTGCTGTGAGTTGACTTGACTCAGGGTGCAAGAGTCCATAGTAGTGGACGGGTGACCTCTGGTGGCAAGCAGACGGAAGTTCATGGACCGGATTCGTGACAATAACATGTAAAACGGGAACATGAAAGGAATATTCTAAATGCAACTCCTGTAAACACCATAATCATAATATTGGCTTATTTAGAACAAGGTAAATAATTAGATTGCTGATGTCCATGTAAACGTAGTCAGTGATGGAATGTTAAAATATAACCAAAAGCGATGTCGTCGTTATCATGCTATTTGCATACTGAGTTCCGATTGGTCTTGTTTCTTGCATCTGTTTGTGTGCTGTATTGTGATTGGTGTTTTCTGTCATACCTCTATTTAACTGTACAGCCACCTTTACACAGCAAGAAGTATCATGTTACAGAATGTGTTGATTCTCATGCACAGCTGACAAAAACAAGACCTGCTGAGTGTTAAGACAACCTGCAAAGTCACTCTAATGTGGCACTTATGTAAAAATATGTTTAAAATCCAACACAGACAGCTATTTTGTTACAAATCTAGTTCATTGTAAACTTTTTTTCTTTCTTTCTTTCTTTTGATCTTTGTATCATTCTTTGTATTGTTGCATCGTTCTTTCTATCATTGTATACTTTTTTCTGTGTTGTTCTAGCCATCCTTTTTTTTAATCAATTTTCCTTTTCATCATCCATCCATCCATGAATTTTCTATTCCATCTATCCATTCATGAATTTCTCTTGCCTGCTATCTATCCATGCATGATTTTCCATCCATCCCTGAATTTTTCTTTCCATCGTCCATGAATTTTTCTGTCCATACATACATCCATCCATCCATGAATTTTTCATTCCATCCATCAATTTTTCATTTCAACCATCCATGAACTTTTGCTTTCCAATCCATGAATTTTTTATCCATCCATCCTTCTATCCATTAATTTTTTTGTTTCATCCATCCATGATTTTTTCTTTCCATCTATCCATCTATCCATCCATCCATGAATTTTTCCTTCCATCAATCCATGCATTTTCCTTTCCATCTATTCATCCATCCATCCATAATTTTTTCTTTCCATCGTCCATGAATTTTTCTATCCTTTCATTCTTCCATCTATGAATTATTTGTTTCCACCCATCCTTCCATCCATTCATGACTTTCTTTCTTTCTTTCTATTGATCTTTGTATCATTCTTTGTATTGTTGTATCGTTCTTTCTATCATTGTAACATTGAATCATTCTTTCTAGCCAGCAGCCATATCACCCTGTAGCCCAAGACCGGTTACCCACTGAAGCTAAGCAGGGCTGAGCCTGCTCAGTACCTGGATGGGAGACCTCCTGGGAAAACTAGGTTGCTGCTGGAAGAGGTGTTAGTGAGGCCAGCAGGGGGTGCTCACCCTGTGGTCTGTGTGGGTCCTAACGCCCCAGTGTAGTGACGGGGACACTATACTGTCAACAAGCACCGTCCTTCGGAAATGTATTGTTCTAGCCATCCTTTTTATCAATTTTCCTTTTCATCATCCATCCATCCATTAATTTTCTATTCCATCCATCCATTCATGAATTTCTCTTGCCTGCTATCCATCCATGCATGATCTTCCATCTATCCCTGAATTTTTGTTTCCATCGTCCATTAATTTTTCTGTCCATACATACATACTTCCATCCATCCATCCATCTATGAATTTTGTTTCATCCATCCATGAACTTTTCCATCAATTCATTAATTGTTCATTAACATTATATTAATTGTACATTAATAACATTAATTGTTATTTGTTCCTTCCATCCATTCATGATTTTCTCTTTCCATCCATCCGTCTGTCCGTGAACTTTTCCATCATTTAATGAATTTGTATAACACAAGATAATACATAAATGTTGTCATTTTGACAACTAAAATATCATCTATTGTTTCCCTATTTTAGATGAATTTCCACAATAAAAGATAATACAGAATTAAAGTGAAGGAAAAAGAAGAAAATAATGGTTAAAAGAGCCCCTACAAAAACATAAGATGCGAGTGAGTATTTGTTGTGAAATGAGAGATACCAAGTCTGTCTGGCAGTCAGCTTATCAGTCCATCTAGATGGATGGATGGACAGATGGATAGATATAACATCCTGTCATCTTCCCGATTCTCCTTCAACGTTCTCTCTCACCTTGTCATTTTTTTAATCTGCCTTTCTCGCTCACTCTATCAATCTCTCATTGTCCTGCTCAGGTCCCTCTGCCTCCTAAAGTAGCTCTCTTTCTCTCTTCTCTTCAAGCCAGTCCATCACGATAAAGGCCGTGTGGCCAGAGATCAATGCCTGGACTGACTGACATGTGCTGATAGATTGGTCTGCACGAGGCGAGCTGGACACACCGCTTTTACACTGTAACATCAATAGCACCTAATAGCCTGTAGTCAGGGTGGCAGCGAGTAGGAGAAGAAAAATGCATGCAAGCTACTTTTATGAAAGCGTTATTGTGATTTCCGCAGTCATTCTCCGGTTGTGCACACACATGTTAGAGCGTATTTGTGCGTGTGTTATCTTTTGCACTGGAAAACGATTGTGATCACAGCGATGGGCAATTAGTGAAGATGAGGGAGCCAAATGAGCATGTTAACTCTGTTGCAAGTGGCGCGCCTCATTGATTGATTAATTGACTGGCTGCTGCTGGTAAATGATGAAGCCGTGAGTGGCAGGAAGCAATCTATGCTCTGCCACCAATTCCCTGCTTCTACCATGTACAGGCCCCTGTGTGCTGAGCTTTCGATGACTGATTAAAAGCTTTGGCAGAATGCCTGATTAGCTGGTGCAGTCTGTTAAAGAGACGAGGACTTTCATTATTTTTGATTAAATATTAATGTCAGATAGTCATTTGTTGTGCTACTTGTTCTCCGATTGCTTATTCCTCTTGGTAGACTAATGATCTCTCCTCCTGTCTTTTCTTTTTCTTTCTCTTCACCACATCTCTTTCTCAGGCATCTCTCTCGAGAAGGTCTTTGACTACAGTGAGTATTGGGAAGTGACCCGAGGCCTTTATGCTCCGTTTGACTGCACTGCCACCATGAAGTCTGGGAATGCTGATGTCTACGAGAACGAGATCCCAGGTGGCCAGTACACCAATCTCCACTTTCAAGCACACAGTATGGGGCTGGGGAACAAGTTTAAGGAGGTGAAGAAAGCCTACGCAGAAGCCAACAAGCTGCTCGGTGACCTCATCAAAGTGAGCAATTACCCCTGTGTTTTGGGAGATCACATTTTCTTTATTTACATATTCAAACCTATTTTTAGTTATTTGTGAAGGGCTTTATTGACCTGAGCTCTAGTATATAGGGATTCACTCTACAGTCAAGTTGTCCCATTTGTGACAAACTACATCCATAAATCTGGATTGATTAATTAGAAATTACAGCAACAAAAAAAAAAAGTGGCAAATACTGACTCCCATGAAGCATTGCGAATATATTGTGTTTATATCATCTGAATATTTTATAATGAATATACATTGTATTTTACAGTTAAAACAGAGAACTTTTGTCCTTTTTTTACTTTAAATCAAAATGCTATGCTATGTTGTTGCAATCCTTCTCTGAGCTGGTTTTCCATAGAATTTTTTAATATAAATCCTTTTGGAGAAAATTAATGCTTCCAGAACCAAGGATACTGAAAAGTGTGCCGTCACTTTTACACTATTCAGTGATTGTCAGACGAGAAATCAGGTCAGCTCATTTCTTATGAAATGTCATTATACTTAGAGGGTTTTAGACATGAGTCAATAGAAAATATTAATGCAGTAGTACACGGTGTATTAATGTGCGAAGTGTTATGATAATCCCCTTTAACCCTTCATGTTTGTTACTGCTTCTATTAATCCAGATCTTCAGTCTCTCTGAAATCACAGGCATTTACATTCCCCTAGTCTTTATATGGAACCAAAGACATCACACCTTTTAGCTAATTAGGTCGACGTCTTTTCCTCAGATGTTATGTTTCACACGCTTGAAGACTGAGTCGTGATGTTGTCAAATGCTCACGTTTTCTGAGTCATTCCTTATATTGTCACGCGTGTCCATTTCCCAGCTTGCTGCTTAAAAAAGTATTGTGTTATAATTTGAGCTATTTTGGTCAAAAGCAATGTGCAAACACCAATTTGTACATCAAGCAAAATATTCAGTTCTAACTAGACTTGTGCTTGTTACGTCTGATTCACATCATTTATTCAAAGACTTTGTTGGACAAGTTGGTTTTTAAAAACGTCCTGCTACCCCTTCGACACATAAAAGATAGATGTTTGTGCCAGAGGATTTTGCAGTTGTTTTCCTATAATTTTGCACTGGAATAGATTCTTAATTGTCCTTTCATTTTTATTTGTATTTTTTCCCTGTGGAAACTAGTTCATTTGAAACGTTGGGTCCTGGCATGTAATCGCATCAAAACACTCTAGCTTTTCAAATAATAAAAGCCATCTCTGAAGAGTGAAGAGACAGCTTTATAGCTTTTAAAAATTGTCAGTCATCTGAGAAATCTATCGAAATCTATAGATATAATTAATTATCAGCATAAAATCAACTCAAGCCTTTAGTATCTAAGATACTAAAGATAAGTATAACATTTAAGTTATATTTCTGAGAGGTAGTTCTAAAGATAGTTGAAATGTCCATGAAAGAAAAATATTTTATATGCGATATATTTTTTTGATTTTACAATTTTTTTTCAATCTGTCCCCCTTTTTAATCCTTTACTAGGTCATTTTAAATGTTCCTCCATTGTTCCTTTGGTGTGACAAATGAAAGATTTAATGATGATGATAATAATAGATAATGGTTTTATTTATATAGCACTTTTTTAACACTCAATGTCCCTTTTAGACATATTAGAAATATGTTTTGTTTTATACTAATAAATATTGTATAATATGTTTTATACTAATAAATAAATATTGTATAATTTGTTTTATACTAATAAATAAATATTGTATAATTTGTTTTATACTAATAAATATTGTATTATAGTAAAAATATTGAATTGAAATTGAATTGAAAAATGTAGACTTACTACATAATATGAGCTCACAAAAGCAGCTTGTATGATATAATTATAAAATAATTCTGCTTTTGGTTTTAGACTGATGTCAGTCCAGTGTCACGTCAACTTCCCAAAATTATTTAATGTGAACTACTGCTATTATAATCAATATTAAAAGGTTTAGACAGTCATTTGTATTTAAATCAAGTTCTATTCATAAAATGTAAACAAATTCTAAGAATAACTATATTTAGAATATTAACTGCTTTGGAATATGTTTTGATCAAAAATATGATGTGCTTATTCAGCCATATACTGGATAGTGGAAATAAGTGGTTAAGCAGTATTCAATCTGGCTCTGTTGACTTAAAATCCAATTTCATATTCTTTACTTCCTGTAAAATGTGAAATCCAGATCATTTTTAAGATTTCCAGTCCATAACCAGTCTTTTCAAACATTTAAATCAGATTTCACCCCTTCATTGCATTCAAAGTTGAAAGCCAGTCATTTGAGATTAGCAAATATGCGTTATGCTTTAGACTCAGGCAGAAGTGCTGTCTCCCCCTCCCCTTTTTTTCCATCAATGAATGGAACGTTTAAGATTGTTCATACGCTGTAATCGCATCATGTGACCACCACGAGCACCGGCATTTAAATCGCTCATATGTAACATTCTCCCTGGTTAAATAAGGCTTAATTCTCACCCCCTGCGCTCAGAAGGGTCTCACCCTCACTCGTGAAATCTGCTCACGCTCACAAGATCATGAGCACCGTGGACCCGAGAGCTCCTCTCTGAATCGCAGATTTAATTGCCTGCTCTCCTCTCTCTCTTTTCTCCTTCCACCTCCTCATCCCCCTTATTCCGTTGCAACCGTCTCAATCTCCAGATGAAATTGAATACAAATAACTTGGCAAAAAAGAGGGGCAGAAAGAAGGAGCGAATAAATAATCCTGTCCCTGTCTCCTATGGCCCAGAGACAGATCAACTGGGAAGAGCTTTAAGCAAAGCTTATTTGTTGTGTTTCCGAGAGGCTCTGACTGATCTCCTCCAATCAAAGGCGTCTGTGAGCGTTTGGTCTCGCCTTGCTGCTTTTCATTTCCCTGGGCTTAATTAAATGATGGAAGATAGTCGGCTTTCTGTTCTCGGAGTCCCCTCGCTGTTAATATTGTCAATATCGGAAGGCCGAGCTGCGCGCTGCTTAGCATACAGCACATTAGCGCTGGGATTCATTAGCGCCTCTCCGTTCTCTCTTGTCTCCCATTCTTTTTCCCTTTTGTCCTCACGACAAATGTTATCTTCTCCCTAAGCCGTGTTTCTGTTTGCCACTGCACTCTGTTTCCTCTCTTATTCCTAGTTCAGATTGGCCAGACGGCCTGAGGGCGGATAAGCCTGGCAGAGAGCTGAGATGTAGCGATGGAGGCTTAAGCAAGCATGTCTTTCCTTTCTCGCTTATCTGTCCTTCTCCTCTCTTCCCCTTCCTTCAGGTGACACCCTCCTCTAAGATTGTGGGTGATCTGGCGCAGTTCATGGTGCAGAATTCTCTGACTCGGGCAGAGGTGGAGGAGAGAGCGGATGAGTTGTCTTTCCCCCTCTCTGTGGTGGAGTTCCTGCAAGGACACATCGGCATCCCCCATGGAGGCTTCCCGGAGCCCTTCAGATCAAAGGTACCACCTGCACAGTGCAATTTTCTTTTTTATTATTATTTTAACGTTATTTTAGTACATCAAGTTACTGAACAAGAAAAATGACTATATAAATGAATAGGTTGTAGTTTTTGTTATCTATAATAACCCTGGAATCACATGAAGACGTGTGACTGATGTAACTGAATTACAAACAATAAACTTTACAGCTACAGGTTTGCAGCATTGCATGAAAGTGAGGTAGATTGTATATTTTTATATTCTGCCTTTATTATTATGTTAAATGTTGAATTTCTGGTGCCACAGAGCATGATCTGTTGCAGTGTCAGAGAAAACTTTGCATGTTCAAAGTCTAGCATGACTGGCCCTTAACTCAGAATCATATCCTATCTGTTTAATAACCATGGTGATTTCACTTAGGAAATAGAACTTTTCCCAATCTTTAGTCAGAAATTAAGATAGGAAGTTTCTGTAATAATGCCCCAGGGTTAGAAATATGGAATTACTGTCTTGTATGGGACCAGAGGTTGGCTTGAAGATGAAAGGGTCAGAGGAAGGATTTAGAATTGATTATTTAAATAACTAAAGTTGAACTTGAGTGTAAGTCTCTGCTCAACTTGAACTTGAACCTGTTTGGTACAGTATTGCAGGAATACATGTTATTGAATATCTCTGCGGTGAGCAAAATAAGCTTCAGCTCTCTCGCTGAAGAGATTCGGTTGATCGTAGTGAAGTCTGTCTTGAGAGGGTTTCCCTACAGAGTGCATTAACGCTGTGTTGTGCTTGTCAGAGATACGCAAGGCAAAACCATGTCATTCCTTTTGTCTTGAACGCCCCAATTACCCAGCAGCCATTCCTGTGCAAGATTAGCAGTTTCCCTGACAAATGTGTCTCACATCAGAAATGAACAATGCCTGCGTTAAAGCTTTTCTGCGCATGCAAGTATGCAGCTAATTTATTTACAATGCCTCTTTTTCAGAATTAGTAGGCCATCTGCTTTGCATGTAATTTAGATAACAAACATATTTGAGCAACGTGGCCTTATTTTTTCCCCATCTGTTTTGTAACATTAATATTGTTCATCATTATGCAAGCTTTGGTTTGCTTACATAAAAAGTGTTTTATTTAGGTCTGCGGTGTGTATTCTGAAGTCTTTCTTTGTTTTGATGAATAAAAATGTACAATTTGCCATTACAAGTTTAATTCTTCGCTACTTGCACTTGATTCTTCAGCCTCTTAAATTCTCCTCATCCCCCTTATTCCGTTGCAACCGTCTCAATCTCCAGATGAAATTGAATACAAATAACTTGGCAAAAAAGAGGGGCAGAAAGAAGGAGCGAATAAATAATCCTGTCCCTGTCTCCTATGGCCCAGAGACAGATCAACTGGGAAGAGCTTTAAGCAAAGCTTATTTGTTGTGTTTCCGAGAGGCTCTGACTGATCTCCTCCAATCAAAGGCGTCTGTGAGCGTTTGGTCTCACCTTGCTGCTTTTCATTTCCCTGGGCTTAATTAAATGATGGAAGATAGTCGGCTTTCTGTTCTCGGAGTCCCCTCGCTGTTAATATTGTCAATATCGGAAGGCCGAGCTGCGCGCTGCTTAGCATACAGCACATTAGCGCTGGGATTCATTAGCGCCTCTCCGTTCTCTCTTGTCTCCCATTCTTTTTCCCTTTTGTCCTCACGACAAATGTTATCTTCTCCCTAAGCCGTGTTTCTGTTTGCCACTGCACTCTGTTTCCTCTCTTATTCCTAGTTCAGATTGGCCAGACGGCCTGAGGGCGGATAAGCCTGGCAGAGAGCTGAGATGTAGCGATGGAGGCTTAAGCAAGCATGTCTTTCCTTTCTCGCTTATCTGTCCTTCTCCTCTCTTCCCCTTCCTTCAGGTGACACCCTCCTCTAAGATTGTGGGTGATCTGGCGCAGTTCATGGTGCAGAATTCTCTGACTCGGGCAGAGGTGGAGGAGAGAGCGGATGAGTTGTCTTTCCCCCTCTCTGTGGTGGAGTTCCTGCAAGGACACATCGGCATCCCCCATGGAGGCTTCCCGGAGCCCTTCAGATCAAAGGTACCACCTGCACAGTGCAATTTTCTTTTTTATTATTATTTTAACGTTATTTTAGTACATCAAGTTACTGAACAAGAAAAATGACTATATAAATGAATAGGTTGTAGTTTTTGTTATCTATAATAACCCTGGAATCACATGAAGACGTGTGACTGATGTAACTGAATTACAAACAATAAACTTTACAGCTACAGGTTTGCAGCATTGCATGAAAGTGAGGTAGATTGTATATTTTTATATTCTGCCTTTATTATTATGTTAAATGTTGAATTTCTGGTGCCACAGAGCATGATCTGTTGCAGTGTCAGAGAAAACTTTGCATGTTCAAAGTCTAGCATGACTGGCCCTTAACTCAGAATCATATCCTATCTGTTTAATAACCATGGTGATTTCACTTAGGAAATAGAACTTTTCCCAATCTTTAGTCAGAAATTAAGATAGGAAGTTTCTGTAATAATGCCCCAGGGTTAGAAATATGGAATTACTGTCTTGTATGGGGCCAGAGGTTGGCTTGAAGATGAAAGGGTCAGAGGAAGGATTTAGAATTGATTATTTAAATAACTAAAGTTGAACTTGAGTGTAAGTCTCTGCTCAACTTGAACTTGAACCTGTTTGGTACAGTATTGCAGGAATACATGTTATTGAATATCTCTGCGGTGAGCAAAATAAGCTTCAGCTCTCTCGCTGAAGAGATTCGGTTGATCGTAGTGAAGTCTGTCTTGAGAGGGTTTCCCTACAGAGTGCATTAACGCTGTGTTGTGCTTGTCAGAGATACGCAAGGCAAAACCATGTCATTCCTTTTGTCTTGAACGCCCCAATTACCCAGCAGCCATTCCTGTGCAAGATTAGCAGTTTCCCTGACAAATGTGTCTCACATCAGAAATGAACAATGCCTGCGTTAAAGCTTTTCTGCGCATGCAAGTATGCAGCTAATTTATTTACAATGCCTCTTTTTCAGAATTAGTAGGCCATCTGCTTTGCATGTAATTTAGATAACAAACATATTTGAGCAACGTGGCCTTATTTTTTCCCCATCTGTTTTGTAACATTAATATTGTTCGTCATTATGCAAGCGTTAAAAAGAGTTTTATTTAGGTCTGCGGTCTTTCTTTGTTTTGCCGAATCAAAATTTACATTTCGTCATTTCGAGTTTAATTCTTGGCTTCTCGCACTTGATTCTTCAGCCTCTTAAATTCATTTAAATGAAGCGATAGGGAGAGATTAATCCTGCTCCTGGTAATGATCGGTTATAAATATTCTCGGATTCAGTGTGGGGCTCAGGGGGATTGCGAACGCTCTACATCATCTACTTACGAGCAGCTTGAAAATACAGCGAGGAAATATACGTTTATTGTGTGTTCAGGCACCTGCTCTTTTCTCAGGTTCTCATCACTTATTTGTGGCACAGGTTTTGAAGTCTCTTCCCCGTGTGGAAGGACGTCCTGGAGCCTCCCTGTCCCCCATGGACTTCCAGGCCTTGGAGAAGCAGCTGCGAGACGCTCATGGTGATGAAATCACCCCGGAGGATGTGATGTCCGCGGCCATGTACCCCAAAGTGTTCCAGGAGTTCAAAGAATTCACCAGAACCTTTGGGCCTGTGGATTGTCTGGACACTAGACTCTTCCTGGATGGACCCAAGATTGCTGAAGAGTTTGAGGTGGAAGGATTTATTTTTTTAAGAAATAAAACATTTCCAGTTATTAAACAGAAGTAGCGTCACATTTTTATTTGCTGTTACTGTGCCATAAATCTTCCTGTCATCCATGATTATAAGTGTCATTTCTACATTCCAGCTGTAAGTTCCTTATTTCCTCTCCCTCATATCTCTGCTGTCTGTCTCAGGTGGAGTTGGAGCGAGGCAAGACGCTTCATATCAAGGCTCTGGCTCTAGGAGACCTTAATAAAGCCGGTCAGAGAGAGGTTTTCTTCGAGCTCAATGGTCAGCTGAGATCTGTCCTGGTCAAAGACACCGTGGCTATGAAGGTGTTTTTCTGTCTTTTTTCTTTTAGTGAAATTTGGCTAAGCTTTGTACCAACTGCTAGAGAGTGGAGTGACAAGAAGTAAATTATGTAAATGATGTAAATAAAACTGGTACAGTCGTGATTTTATGAGCCATATCCAGTGTCCTGACAGCACTATTGTCGAGATGGGATTTTTCTATACAGATTTTACTACCACATGAAACCAGCCATTAGTTTTAGTTATAGGTTTATTATAGTTTAGATTTTTTTACATTTAGTTTTTATTTCTTTTTTCTATTTAGTTTAGTTTTCCCATGCGTTTTCTGTTTTCAGTTTATTTAGCTTGTTTTAGTTTGCTAGGCTGCCATAGTTAATGTGCTAACTGATATTTGTTAATAAATATTTAATGTGTAGCCTTCATATGTAACTCCATACTGTATGTATGTGTTAAATTTCACAGTATAGTGTAGTGTAATTGCGGTCTAGTGGCATTTTTATATTTAAGTTTTCTTATACACCATGTATACAAATAATTACTTTGTGAAATTTTTTGGTGTTGTTGTGTGTATATGTGTATATAAATATATACATAAATGTGTGTGTGTGTGTGTGTATATATATATGTATATGTACACGCACACAAATTAAAAAGATAAATAGAATACACTTAAAAATAAATAAAGTGTGTCCTCATAAACCATATATACCAGAATACACAAACAAAATATCTTATATTATTCAGCATGGTTGTATTTCCTGAGAATAGTTGGTTATATAAATGCAATGTGTAAATGAAACCGATGTCCCTGCTGACCCAAATCAAATTTTGTCAAAAACTTCCCTGTTTTTGCAGGAGATGCATTTCCACCCTAAAGCCCTGAAGGACGTTCGAGGACAGATTGGCGCTCCCATGCCTGGTAAGGTGGTGGAGGTGAAAGTGAAGCAGGGCCAGAAGGTGGAGAAAGGACAACCACTCTGCGTCCTCAGCGCCATGAAGATGGAGATGGTGGTGAACTCGCCGCTCTCCGGCACCGTGGCCAAGATCTACGTGACCGCCGACAGCACTCTGGAAGGAGACGATCTTATTCTGGAGATCACCGAATAGATATCATGAAGGCCAACAGCAGGGAACATAACACATCACCACTGCCAATCCCTGCAAGGCTAAACACACACACATTCACTCAGTTACATATGGAGTCTAACACCTTTTAGAAGCAGCATGCATTAAAGGAGGAAGGTTGAGCTTATTTTGACAGAATCTCGAATAACGGATTAATCTAGAAATATTTTTACTTTCAAGCTTGAATCCTTTGCCTTTAGTGTCATATGTGGTTTTGTGATCCTCAATCACTATTAAATTCATACGTGATGAGGATATATGAGCTAGTGCTATGCTATTGACAGAGAAATGTTTGTTAGTCTTTAATATTAATGAATGTAGTAAAAACTAAAAGATTTACACTGAAAATATAAGCAATAAATTAATGACAGAAAGAGACTTAATTAGATGCATTCCTAATCACCTTAAAGATGTTTCATAACTTTGATCGTGATCGTTTACATAAACTCAAATATTCTTACATAAATTTTCTATAACTGGAAAGAAATTCTCAAAAAATCATGCACAATCCTTCCCTTACATATAAAAGTCTTATGGCACAGAGTATCTTACATGAATTATCAAGCGAAATTCAATTTATTTCAAGATAAATAACCCAATGTTCTGACCAATGACCCAGTCTGTTACTGGGAAAATAAGTGCAAGAATGGAACCGACCTTGTCTCCTGAGCCTTGCACTTGAGCTGTGTATCATGTAAAGGTGGAGAATAGTTACCCAGGTGGTTTGGGCTGAAGTGAGCTCCATTGAGGCCAACGAGGATTGATGACTCGATGGCTATTCAAGAGCACTTATAGACTCCGCAGCAGCTTTGGGGCACATTGAGTTGGAACACAGGCTTTAGGGGGAACGTCCTTTTCCCAGGGCGCATCTTGTGCTTGTGTTCCAATTCCTCTCTTAATGTGAATTTATTTCACTGTCCTGTTACATTCCCCTTAGCAGCAGATGCCTCATGGCTGCTGTAGTGATGGCTTTATTCTCCAGCTTTGTCTAATTTCCCTTGTTGAACACGATTGATGTAATTCGTAACAGATAATGAGAGGTTTTATTCAATGGCATTCGAGTAATTGAAAGCAGTCAGCCTGAAATCTACGAGACGCGCGGCTGTTACGGCAAAAGAGGTCCACTGGGGTGCGTCTGAAATGGTTTTAACAGTCTTGACTCTAAGTAGACCAATTCTTCATGAGGACCAATAGCCTGCAACGTGGATATATTCTCATCGTTTATCATAACATCCCAAAGTGGAGACTAGAGCGTGTCGTTTTAACCGTGTGAATAGTACAGGCCCATAAATGTGATGATCGTCCCTTCAAATGGATGTTGCCATTAAAATTGAGCTAATGTTGTTTAGATGTAGTTTTTAGAGCACAAACGTCCATCTCATCACCACAGTCATTTTTGAGATGGTTCCTCTGTGTTATTTGACAAATACATCTCAGTTTACACGGGCATAGCACAAAGGGGTTTATTGTGACAGGCACAAAACTAGGGGATTTGTTGGGAGAGGGAAGCTTCCTGTTGGCTTTTGGACTTTTCAATATGGGCCACTGGCAAAATCTCTGGAGAACCGTTCGATGTTATCAGCTCTGACAGCGCAGCGTGTTAAATGGGTCATGCGGCTTAATATAGCATCGTACGTTGCTGATGCATAGGTACTTGGCACATTGTTCATTCAAACTGTTGAATTTTTACAGGGTAAATATTTCTGTGCATAGATTGTCACTGTGTTTGAAATTGGGAATGTTTTGAAGGGAATTGGAACTAATCTGTGTGACATTTCAGATCTGATGCCTTTAATAGCATTCGTTATCTTTCCATTTGAATGTCTGTTTTTCTGTGAAGTTCATCTCTTTCGATCTGTTTTGATAATGAGAAATATAACATATGCAAATACTAATGCACCATACCCTTGTGTCTGTTATTTTAGCATTGGAAATGTTGGAGAAAAATATATATATAAATAAAAGGAGGATAACTCACTGTGTCCGGTTTGATTTTATTTTAACATTTTGTGCATATAAATCAATAATTAAGCATGTGGTGATTCGATTCATCCTCCGAAGTAGTCTATATTCATGTGAATATGCAAACCACAATGTAAAAATAACTTGACATGATTCTTTTGAGTCAATGTTTGAGTGGGTTCCATTCAAATCAATATCGGTGATCACGGGAGAAAAATATATATATAAATAAAAGGAGGATAACTGACTGTCCACTGTGTCCGGTTTGATTTGATTTTAACATTTTGTGCATATAAATCAATAATTAAGCATGTGGTGATTCGATTCATTCTCCGAAGTAGTCTATATTCATGTGAATATGCAAACCACAATGTAAAAATAACTTGACATGATTCTTTTGAGTCAATGTTTGAGTGGGTTCCATTCAAATCAATATCGGTGATCACGGGCCTCCAATAAACGCTGCTTATTGATCGTCCGTCTGACTGCTACATGTGGCTGGGAGAAACCGTCTGTATAATGGAAGAGATGGAATAATATAAGATCCATCATGTGAATAATTAACTTAAGTAGCTTCTTAGTCTTATGATTAGGGATAGTCAGCCTGCCAACGATACTGCTGACTGATGGCTCCATATTGGTGCGCTTGTGGCAAAACGGGGTATAGGATGGTGGGATAATGTAGGAGTGATGGATGAAGCTCCCCGTGCATCCATATGCTCGTTCTATTCTGGCAGCAAGTGCGGGGTGAGTTGATTCTCTCAGCTGATGGATTGATATCTATGGATGAAGCTCTGCAGGGTTTGTTTTTATGTTGGTCAGTCTCGTATCTGGTGGATCTCATGTTGACAATGGGGGTGTTTAATTGGAGGAAGAGTGACTCAGAAGCATTAAATAAAATCTAATTTTAGAACTGTTTTTTAATTGAGACGTATCAGAATGACCCAACTGTAGGTGTGAATATGGCATATGTCCTTGTAAAAACAGTGGATTAGCTCCTCTTTGGGATCAGAGAGTTTAACTTGTCATTTTGCAGTTATTCCGGCACTTTGGCAGTCTTATCAGCAGATGTATGAATCAATGTTCTTCGCCCGTGCCTGTCGATCCCACAATCCTATTTTTATTGCCCAGCTTTCATCTCTTTTTTTCCTCTCTCTCTCGTTCTTTCACACTCTCTCTCCTGTCTGTTTCTCTCTTTCTCTCTCATTTTTCCCTAGTCTTTTATCACTATAACCCTGAAGGCCACCAGATTATTCCACGTTCCTTCTGGCTGTTAAGAGCTCTGTTTAAGAAGGTTATCGTGTATTTAGGGAAAGCATTGCAACCCGTGTCTGCACCTGGCTGTAAGTACAGTGATGAATTAGATATAATACCAGTGTCACAAAATATTCATAGGCTCTATGTAATTCTGGCCTTTGGGTTATCCTACACGTCCCTCTTGCATACATCAATGAGTCTCAAATAAGCCACAGTCAATACTGAAGTCGTCCTGCAATGTTACTGTCCAAAAGCCCTTTTTTGCTGGTCATCTGAATGGGCATACTTCCCCGTCTCATGTTTTGGTATTCTTACAGTAGGCAAACAAAACCAGAATGTATGGCTGAAATTTTCAAGGATGCAACCAGTGGATGCTTCGCTGTCCCATAAGACCACAGGAGCTGAGGAACTGTTTGGTCTTGTTGAAAAACTGGGGTGGACTTTTTTTTTTTAAGTCTAAGTGCTAAACAAGGTGTTCCTCTTGGTTGTATTTTACTTATTAACATTTGAATAAATTGTTTTTGTGATTTAAGTATGTCATAAAACAATAATCAAGGGGGCAGGGGTGTATACAACAACATTTTTATTCTTTACCCAGATTTAGTCTGTTTGGTGTTATACTATACAATCTATTAATATAAAGTTTGTCTATTAACATGCAAATCTGTAAGGCATTATGATCATATCTTAGAGCTTGAGTGTTTTTTAATTTTTTTGTGTTATTTCATTATGTATTTGTTTTAATGCAGTGCTTACTGTTATCTGCTTACCTGAAATGGGTTGAGGGAAGGCAAGAGAAACGCTGCTTTCTGCTGTACCTCTAACAGCTGGGGTCGCTGTTAGGAAAAAGAAAATTAGTGATTTATAAAAAATTTTATGTCATATTTTGTCAATTTTGCATTATTATTTTTCTACTGTTGAATATTTTCTCATCTAATTTTTGTGGAGGCACTGTCTCCCTTGCCTCCCTGTAGGAAATGCCCCTGCTGAACTATGGGTCTGTCCAAGTACCCATATTTGCATTCTTGGCAATTTGAGATTATGTACATGTGACAGGAAGTAAGTGTGGAAGATTATCCCAGGTCTGAAAAACACCAAAGCTCAGTGCCCTTAAAGGGTTACTCCACCCCAAAATGAAAATTTTGTCATTAATCACTTACCCCCATGTCGTTCCAAACCCGTAAAAACTTCGTTCGTCTTCGGAACACAATTTAAGATATTTTGGATGAAAACCGGGAGGCTTGTGACTGTCCCATTGACTGCCAAGTAAATAACACTGTCAAGGCCCAGAAAAGTATGAAAGACATCGTCAAAATAGTCCATCTGCCATCAGTGGTTCAATCTGAATTTCATGAAGCGACGAGAATACTTTTTGTATGCAAAGAAAATAAAAATTACGACTTTATTCAACAATTCGTCGTATCCGCATCACCGTAGCGCCATTTTGGAGAATATCCACTGAACGCAAACTGTGTATGCTGTTCTGTGTCAGCCGCACCACACGGATACACTGTTTTCGTTCAAATCAAAGCATAAATAAACGTAGAAAACGTATCCGTGTGGTGCGGCTGACACAGAATTTGTGAAGTTCTGTGAAATGCTGTGAAGTTGCTTTGCAACGATTTGTATCGTGAAAAGCGCTATACAAATAAACTTGAATTGAATTGAATTGAATACTTTTCTGGGCCTTGACAGTGTAATTTACTTGGCAGTCAATGGGACAGTCACAAGCCTCCCGGTTTTCATCGAAAATATCTTAAATTGTGTTCCGAAGACGAACTAAGCTTTTACGGGTTTGGAACGACATGGGGGTAAGTGATTAATGACAAAATGTTCATTTTGGGGTGGAGTAACCCTTTAACACACACTAAATCCATAATCTATATTTGAGGCTAAGCGTTTCCCATCATTCATCATGTTCTTGAACTTCAAAATCATGAGATGTTGAGAAAAACGTTCTAGTGTGATTTAAATTAATTCAATATTACACATAATTTGGTAGTAAAACGTAAAGTGTTGCCCATTGTATTGGTGCAGAGATGACTGTGTATTTTGCAAAACGTTTGCAACTACTTTTTGTCCCTTCACATCCACTTGAATACCTGAGCCAAATAGGTCAGGTGCAAAGGTTGCATGTGTGAGTATGGGAACAGGCCCTATGTCATTGTGGCTCATGAATATTAATTAGGTGGTGTGGTTTTCAACCAATAGTGGCAACTGATTTGCTAAAAAATGGATTAGTTGCCAGTCTGGCTATTGAATGTTAATTGGTGATGACGTTCACCCAGCAGTCAACTGATTTTCCAAAAGCTGTTAAATTTGCAACCGATTGGCTGAAAAGCTTGCCGTTTAGCGTTACTTTTTTATATAGCCGGATTTTTTCTCTTCACGCTGTGACTAAGCAAAATGAAACTCTTAGAAAAAGTTTTAAGTTCAGCAGTGGTCAAAAGGTAAGTTGTTTATCAGTTTCAGTGTAGGCCTATACTATGAAAGTAAGTCAAAGAATTCGGGCACAGCTTCTATTTTATCATGACCTTCGTGGATTTCTGGGAGTTCTTCAAAATCCATCACTGAGATAACGGCTGCTCACCTGGAAATGAATCCCCCGCCTGAAGATCTGACACTGCCTCGCAGCTCTTTGGACGCGTCTCACGGTCTATCTGTCTGTCCCTCACGCAGCTGTCTCTCTTATCTGAGTCAGTGGTGTGTTGGAGCTGAGAGCAAGGTGATTATGGAAATCTGCGTGCGTGTTGAAGTGAGATTCAGGTTGTTTCCTCTCATCCTCGGGGGCAGCTGGCAGCAGAGTCTACTCATCCATCCCTGCGCTGGTAGGCCGGCAGCTCTTGTACCGCTGGGAGTTGAACAAGCTGTTTGAGACCAGGGCTCGACTCTTGGTCCCGCTCTCCCATGCCTGAATCTGTAAACCCAGTCCACTTCTCGTGTTCATTTGGAGTTGTGCCTTGTCATCATTACGTGCTTGACTTGCACTATTCTGGTGCTTATTTGATCAGAGGGCTTGTGGAAAGACAGAAGCCTTCTCATTGGATTAGTCCGTGGGCATATTGCTACCCTGTCGAGTTAAGGCAGGGGGGAGAGAAAAGCTGCCTGTACTCAATAGAGTGCAAATGCCTAATTGGCTTTATTTGTGTGGCTTCAATATGCAGCCATTTGCTTAATTTCCTAGTGAGTGTACAATCCAATTTGCGAACCTTGTTTATACTGCCTTATGAAAGAGGAGCTCTCACTGTGATGAGAGTATAATGGCAGTCTGATTGGAAAAGGTCACACCTTGCACGTTAATGTCGCCTCACCCGGGATCTGGAGCACACAAGTGGGAGTCATCGGCAGAGATTGGGTAAAAGGTGTTTGATTGCTCTGCAGTTCCTTGTGCTTCAGATTCACGGTTTGTTTCAGGAAGCTTTTTTTTACAGCCATCACCAACAGGGTTAGGGTTTACACTAGATCAGGGTCCTGTCTGGGACCCCTAGGGGACACCAGGATGGTTGTTGTAGTAGGGGGTATGTGAAAGATTTGAGAGGGGAAAAAAAATAGTTTAACTGTATAACTGCATTGGAACAATGTTTAAAGTGAAAAGCACTGTACAAATAAATGTATTAATAAACATTATTACATTTTAATAAATTTCTTGGTGTCAACAATAACAATGTAAAGGATTTAATTAAATGGTTAATAAAAATTAAACGGTTTAATATTCATTTATTAAATAGTACTGTTACATTTATTTAAATACATTTTTAATTAATATTATAAAATTTAATGTTTTTTTTTTAATAGTTATAGTCAGCATGAAATGAAAATTCACCCTGTTCAACATAACATTCATTCTATTTTCTAAATGCATGTTTGATTACTGTGAACAGTTAGTAAATGTATGTGTTTATTAATAATTAATTAAGATTAAGAAAGAAGTTTTTTAACCCTAAATTTTTTTATCTAAAGGTCTTAACTGGATTTTCCGGTGAAAATCAAATCTTTTATGCGTCTTTGCTTAAACCCTGCCGCTTCAAATAATAATAATAATAATAATTAAATAAAAAGAAAAAGAAAATAATACTATTAAATAAATTTAAGTTAATAAAAATAATACATTTTTAAATAATATTATTTCATAATATTAAAGTCAGCATTAAATTCACCCTATCATCCTAAATGTACCCTATTCACTGTAAATTTGTATCTAAATGCATGTTTAAATAATATTATTACATTATTTAATATTATTAAAGTCAGCATGAAATGAAAATTCACCCTATTCTCTGTAAATTTTTATCTAATGCATGTTATATATCTGGCTGTGAACAATTCATCCATGTATTTTTTATTTCTTTATTTATACCTTCAGTTTTTAATCAAAATACCATACCTGGAATGTCCACGTCTTAAAATCCAATCAAAAAAAGAATGCATACAGAAGCAATTCCCCGTCCTACTTTTTTTTTTTTCTTTTTTCTCTCTTTTTCAGTAATCCTTTACACTCATTTGTACGTCACAACTTTAGTTTCATCGCAACTTTAAATAAAATGACCATTAAAGGGTATCCTGCTGTTAAAATCACAGTGGCCACAGGGCTCCTCTACAAGGTGCAGTCTCACTGGACACTTTTGGCCATAAAGAGTATTTCAAAACCACTGAAGCAGATCAGTTCCTTTGTGGACCAAAATATTTCTCAAGATCTTGAAGAGGACATCATCAGCACATTTATTATCACAAAGGGCACAAAAGTCAGCTTCCTGCACCTGCCCAGTAAATTCAGTCTCTTACCTGATTAGTCACCGTCTGCTTTGGGGCCGCATTGGTTCACTGCAACAGGAATATGAACCATATTACAGATCCTGCATCACCTGTGTCTAATCAATGAACTGTACAGCTCCATTACTCTCAATAACTACCAATGACCTTCCTCTGCAGTACTGCTTTTATATACCTCCTCACTGAAACCTATAGCACAGTAAGTCTGTTCTGACTCTATTTTCTCAAGAACATGCGCTCAAACCTCTTCTCATCTTTTCAATTGTGTATGCACTGTATTTACACAGTCTGTGTGTAGTTACATTTGCTGAAGGCATTTTACAAGTTCTGATTAGTTTGAAAATTGAACAAAACAAATTACTAAAGCACTTCAACATACCCGCCAGTATAAATAACTCTTGTTCTGGACTGTTACATTATTTCGCCATATAGAGAGATTCAGCTGCCAGACAGGATTTTATGTGGTTTCTTTCATTAAAATTCATCACTCATGACTCCAGAACTTGATTAGTCATTCGCAAAGATTTGTTTGTGTTGAAAGGGTCATCTTCTGCTAGCTGGTGCTTCACAGTGTTTGGGAAAATATGGATTACAGCAATGTTGTGATGATGTGTATGAGTTTTCTGTGCGCTGAAGCCCAGCAAGGATGCACAATATGAATATACAAGAAGCAGAGAAACACAAAAAACGCATAATGCAATTAGACTTGTGCCGGTATTCGGTAATGCGATATATCACGGTAATGAATATGCACGATATTGTTATCATGGGCACTTCTAAATACTGTGAATAATTATATATTACAAATTATTCCGAACTTTTAATGCATTTTAAGAATACTTTTCCCATCAACTGGTCAAAATGCACAACACCGCCGTATGCTGCATGAAAGATGCGTGCGCACTCTGATGTAAACAAGCGCAGACGAGAAGCACATGGCGGAACATGTGAGAGACGCTCTGGATATACTGTATTATGACAGCACTTTTTTAAACTAAATTTCAATACCGTGATAATAATGTATACCGTGATAAAAGCATTATCAATTAATCGCAACATGAAAATTTGATACCGGCATATCCCTAAATGCAATAGAGTGCAACAGTAAGGCTACGGAAGTAAAAATCACATTCACTTTCTTCATAGAGACATTGATTTTTACCAATAAAATTAATATATAAAGCTTTCAAAACCGCAATCTCCAAGAATGCTAAGTAGTTCAGTAAATACAGTAAATACGCTTCCCACAATCCAGTCCGCCTGCACTTTCGTACTACTTATTTATAAACTACTTATATTTTATTATATATAGGCCTATATATATATATTTGTTTGTTTTTTTTGTTTTTTTGCAATTAAATTTATACTTCTACACAATGACCGTTATCAGTTTTTTATATTGTATCATAGTTTTGGTTTGATTACTATTCTGTACTGTAGTTTATTCCCTCAAAAAAAAAAGTCTTGAACATTTATTATTTATTTTATCCCAACCATTTGTCCTATGTAGAGTCATGTGTTTTTATTTTATTTTATTACATTTTTAAATGCTTTAAAACAAAGTTTACATGTGGTGCATCTCATCTTTTTGGTTTGGTACATTTTTTTTCTATGGTGAAAAATACTTTCTGAACCAAGGCCACTGGAAAAACTGTGCGGTCACTGTTGTGCTCAGTAAGGAGAACAATTTCTAGTAGAAGACATTTTAAAAAACATGCTGTACTTGGGAGGGTGTTTTTAAATCCTTTAAGGATGAGTCTGTGTATTTTGTCCGTTGAGTCAGTATCTGCCCTGCTCATTTTCAGTTCTGCTACAGTAAGGTACAAACTTTCAAAAGCAAGTACTCAAACAAACACTGTACCTCAATGTGGAGCAGCCTTTAATTCTCAAATAAGACATGAACACATTGTCGAGGGAACACATAGTCTTCAATTAATTTTAACCAACAATCTGTGATGGCGACATTTGGTAGGCACAGCATGATTACTGCACATCTGCTGAAGCCTGTAATAATTTATTCATTTAAGGTCAAATGTAATACATGCCTGCCCATAGACTGAGTCTGTTGTGATTTATGGGGACAGTAAGAGACACTTTGACACTTGTGGGGGGGTGGGGAGAGGATCATTTTGGGGAGAGCAGCTGACTAATTTGCATTCAGTCCGTCTCACTGAAACAAGCCACAGGAGAGAGAGAGAGAGTCAAATGACAGAATCAAGAAGGCTGTCTGCCCACCTTTGGTCACCCACAGCAACGGAAACCTTTTTTATTGCAGTCACATACATACAGTCACATGTGACTCATGGGATTGAACTGAGAAACCTTCAGACAGATGAATGAAGCGGTTATGGTGATGCTTTTGTTCAGGGTGGAGGTTGAATATGTGCCACGCTCCCTGAAAAGATTTCTGCCACTTGTAGTTTTAACCCTTTAAAGCCTGTCATAGAAAATAATAGTCAGAATTTCTGAACAGTTTATTCAACCTTACATATAAGAACCTTGAATTAAAAGGGAAACCTAAAGAAATCATACAAGTTTTATGTGTTGTATCATATTTGATACATCAGGCTTTTATGGCACATAGTAGTGATATAGGGAGAATATGGAGCTCATTCTTGGGAAGAACAAAGTAAAACACAGAATTTTATTCAGAGGCCCAAACTGAGCAGAAATGCAATTTGGTGCAGATCATATTTATATGTTGCAATTCTGACATCTTGTAATGAAAATCAATGAGATTTTTAGGCCCATATCAGACTACTCACATAAAATGCTAAATATTAGTTCTTACTCTATATCTCCCAATAAGATGTTTTAATAAGATGATATTTTGAAATACTGAATCTAGCAATGTGCAGTATAATATATAGTACACCTCTTGCTTACATTTAGACCCACCTTACTAATTTCACTCCTCATCTTCAAAACGGTTCGACTTTTCCTCATAAAATAATATGCCTACTGCAAACATGTTTTTAAAGTTTATCACCTGGGGTTTAGATGTTTTACAAATAAGAAAGTAATTTATGAGGAAATAGCGCCCCCATGTGTGACTCTTAATAATCTTACCGGCAAACAAAATAAAAGTCCCGTTTCACCGCCCCAGTATTTCCTCAAAACAACCTATAATATTACCGCGTCTGATTTGTCAGTGTAGTATTAAATAACATGCTTATTCGGATATTACATGATTTAAAAATACATATAGTTTTTAATTATTATTTCTTAACCCTCTTAAATTTTAAATGATGTACTGAATTTTGGAAAGCTTTTTTTTTTATTTTGGAAAGCTAGTAGGAAGCGATCCAGGCCTGCTGACGTCACTTCCTGATGAAAGACTCATTCTGAGATTCGGAAGGGACGAGTATTTTATTCTTATTACAGGTAATTGCATTTTTATCCATCAATTAAGCATTAAAATGACTACAATAGAAATTTATCTTAGGCGTCTCTCTTTGTAGACGGCTAAATTTATAGCACACGGTACAGTGAGCGAATAATCCTAATAACGTTAAACATGGTTCAGCAGAAAACCGTAGCCGTCATCCAATTAACTTCCTCTAAAATAATTCCAGCACGCTACAAAAAACTGCTGTGATTATTAGCGGAAGTGTTTTGCTAGTTAAAATGCACCTTATTGATCAGCGTAAGCTAATTCAGAGTCCTGCTGCTTCTAACACTGCATCAATTAAATGATAACGTGTACTTCTCTCTGTCTCTGTGTGTGTGTGTGTTTGTGGAGACCATACGCATGCGCAGAGATGAGCCATCTTTGCTTTTTTATTTTTTTTAAACGGTCAGAGATTAATTTCGTTCATGTTATTTCTGAGCTGATGTTTCTTCTTTCCACAGGCATGAGGCTGAATTTGGTATTAGTTGTCACTCTGATGTCCATCCCCATGGCACTTGTGCAAGGGGCTGAGAAGAAAAAACTACAGATTGGAATCAAGAAAAGAGTGGACAACTGTCCTATAAAGTCCCGCAAGGGAGACGTGTTGAACATGCACTACACTGTAAGTGTCTGACTGTTCTGACCTAAATATGATTCTTGCCCAAAAATGTCGTCTTCTAACAGTCTTGTTTTTATCTGCAGGGGAAACTGGAGGATGGGACAGAATTTGACAGCAGTATACCGAGGAATCAGCCCTTCACCTTTACTCTTGGCACGGGACAGGTCATCAAGGGCTGGGATCAGGGTTTGTTGGGGTGAGCAGCAGCACTACTGCATTTCTAGATGATCTGAGATTATTTGTCATCAATCAGGATAAGGATTTAAAGAGATGAACCTAAAGTTAGTCTAATAAAGAGGAATTAAAAGATTAGGTTTTAGAGCCGTTGTGAAACTGTTAAATATGTGACCCTGCACCACAAAACCAGTCATAAGGGTCAATTTTTTTTAAAATTGAGATTTATACATAAATAAATAAGCTTTCCATTGATGTATGGTTTGTTAGGATAGGACAATATTTGGCTGAGATACAACTATTTGAAAATCTGGAATCTGAGGGTGCAAAAAAAAAAAAATCTGAATATTAATCAAATTGCCTTTAAAGTTGTCCAAATGAAGTTCTTAGCCATGCATATTATTAATCCAAAATTAAGTTTTTATATATTTACGGTATGAAATTTACAAAATATCTAAATGGGGCATGATCTCTACTTAATATCCTAATGATTTTTGGCATAAAAGAAAAATTGCTTATTTTGACCCATACGATGTATTGTTGGCTATTGCTACAAATATACCAAAGCGACTTAAAGGGGTCATACGATGCTGCTAAAAAGAACATTATTTTGTGTATTTGGTGTAATGAAATGTGTTTATGCGGTTTAAAGTAAAAAAAACACATTATTTTCCACATACTGTACTGGCATGTGTTGATGATGTGGCCTAGTAGTCTGCAAATAGGCCCAAGTGTGTTAAGGTTCAAATTTGACGTCCTTTTCCTTTTTTCTTTCAATGTAATTTCCTGATATATCTTTGATGTATTCATTTATAAAAAAAAACTATTTAGCATATGATGTTCCTTCTCTTAACTATTAGGATGTGTGAGGGTGAGAAGAGGAAGCTGGTTATTCCCTCTGAGCTTGGTGAGTATGTTATGGAAATGTAATATGTTCCATGAGTTTCAAAATCCATCAAAAATATATGATTTTAGACCACATCTTCAAATATGTGACTGTTTAACTACAGGTTATGGTGACAGAGGAGCACCACCTAAAATTCCAGGTAAGATGATTAGCAATTCTTTCTTCAATTTTCAACATGGAGTCTGATGTCAGACACATTGATATTATATATTTTTCTACAATAAATGAAAGATTAAAGCTTGATATGTTAGGGATCCATAGAAGGTCATTCACCTTGACTTAGAGTAGCTTTAAGAAGTATTTGGACACTTAAGCTGCTCTTAAAAACAAAAAAGTGAAATTAGTTCTAAGAAAATATTTGGCTTATTATTATTTATTTTTATTTTATTTAAAAAAAGCTCCTTAATCATTATCATAGAGATACTGGCAGAATACTGTCTCACTTTGCAAATCTTTGTTTTCCCACTAGGTGGTGCCACACTCATCTTTGAAGTAGAACTGTTGAGCATTGAGAGAAGATCTGATTTATAGTGACAGATTTGTGGGCCTGTCAGTCTTAAGCATTTAAAGTCAGTGTGTTTGCAGCAAGATCAGCGACTGCAGCTGCGTGCTACACTGCTGTCCACTGTACCCACATAGCAACTTCTGGTGTTAAAGGGAGAGTCCACCCGCATATGAAAACTCTGTCATCATTTATTCACCCTCATGTCATTCCAAAACGGTATGACTTTCTTTCTTCGGTAGAACATGCAAGAAAATATTTTGAAGAATGCTATGATTTTTGTTCCCATTGACTCCATTGTAAGGACAAAAAAATAGAATGGAAGTCAATTGAACTGAAGATTCCAAATATTCTTCAAAATTTCATCTTTTGTGTTATACAAAAAAATAAAGTTATACAGGGTTGGAATGACATGAGTATGAGTACATGACAGAATTTTCATTTTTGAGTGGACTATCACTCTAAAGACCTTTTTCAGATATTCAAAAGGTTACAGAAACAAAAGAAGCTTGGTAATAACAACTTTCCCAAAAAATTTTTTTGTATGTTTCCCTTTCAAAAAAAGAATGACACAGCTTTTCAGACATGTATGTAGCACCATTCTTTATTTGCGAGCCTTACTACACGTATTTGGTTGTGAGAGTGCACACAGTACAGTTTTTGCCATTCCAAAAAATTCTGATCATCAACATATGCATTTCTCAAATCGTGTTCACTTGAAATTGAATAAACATTTTATTTACAAAAGATAGGCGGGCTTTGAGCTTCATTTAGCATTGACCTTGGCCTACACCAACAAAGCATGTTCATTCTTAGCCTTCTTCATCTTCATTTTTGTAAAAATATCAGATGTAACATATTGGCAAATTCACTCTATCAGTATTGCTACTCGTCATCCTCAAACTAGTTTGATTTTCCTCAGTCAAATGATTTCTAAAAGCAGTAGTACTAAACACAGACCTGTATTTTTTTTTTCCCTAAAAATGGTAGATTAAAAATGGCTTACAAAACACAAGTTCACAATTCTCATCCCCCCTCCCTTTTTCCGCATTACATCAACACACCCCAAAATCTGAAACCCCACATCTAAAAACTACTATTTTCTGGCCTGCAAAAAATTATTCCGCCCTTACGAAAGAGCAGATGTGAGAGACTGACTGACAAAAAAGGGGGGTGAAAAGAAATCAGCTTTGTTCTAATTTCCTACTCGATTACAGACGGATACATCGGGCTAAGTTACCTGGCTGAGAAATGTGTATTAGTGAACAGTGTAACCGTAACATCAACCATTCGATTCCTTTTCGGAGTTTTAAGCTAAAGGGACACTACCACACTCTACATGTAATATATGCTGAAACAGTACTAAGACAAAGTAAAAACAGTTTGGGGTGCTCAACCTGCAGCTGAGATTGGCTTGGCTGGACTCGTATCGTTGATCTCCGTTTGACAGACGCTGTGGTTTAGTGGTTTGGTCTGCATGCCTGCATCTCTCCTCTGGGTTTGGAGTGACAGGTTGGTTTTGTGGTGGTGGGAGGAGCTGTGGTGATCTCATGGCGTCAGCTCCCCTTTCTTCTGGGGGGTGCTGAGTTTCTGCATCCCTCGGACCTTCTCCAGCAACGCCGCTACGAAATCCTGCAGGTGGCCAGAGCGAGAATTATGGCAAGAAAAGGCATATTTCTGTCCAGAGTGTGATTAAATGAAGCATAATCGCATTGTAATGAGTGACTCGGTGGCTCTAAGAATATCACGACCGCCTGTAATGAAGGTAATTGCTAATGCTATTAATATTCCAAATGGCACTTACATCATTAGGCTTGTAACAGTCGACCAGCAGCATCTGAAAACAAAAATGGAAAGAGATTTAATGCCTTTCAGACTAGTCTGCTGTTTTCCCAACTGTGTACCAATGAAAGCGGAAACGCTGAAATAAATCTCCTGCTGAAAATGTAGTCTTCAAAAAGAGCTCAAGACTGGAAGGATTACTGTCAAACCACCTGCAGATGAAATGTCAGAGGGATGTGCAATTCAGCGCAGAAGGGTGAACGTCTTGAACGTTAATATTCTTACGAGGAGATATCTGAAGCGAACAGAATCAAGTTAAATGTATTAAAGATCTGATTAGACCTTCACTCGAATGGCTCTCTCAACATCACTGGGCAGATCCAGCAGCTCATCCACATCTATTTCCAGCTCGGGCACCTCATCCTCCTGCAAAATACAGAACCACTGATGAGAGAGATGTTAAAAAAGTCAAAGTGAATAATTCACAAGCCACAGAACGGCGGTCAGGTCCTTAACTATGTAGACCAGTATGAGGTGAAATCAATCAGGCAAACATCTCCTGATCTCAGAGTTTATGTAGCCAACAAGGGCTGGTCCACTATTATTTTCATATCCCAGTGTCCCACAAATGTGCAAAAACTGTACCTTTAGGGTTGCAACAGCTTGTCACAAGGGACAACCTGTGCCTTATGTACCACTGACAGATACATATGTAGCAATGTATACCCTTAAAGGGACACTCCACCCAAAAAATGAAAATTCTGTCATTTACTCACCTTCATGTCATTCCAAACCTGTATGACTTTTTTTTTTTTTTTTGGCAGAACACAAAAGAAGATATTTTTAAGAATGTTGGTAACCAAACTGTTTTGGTTCCCATTGACTTCTATTGTATGGAAGTCTATTGGAACCATTGGGAATTGGTTAACAGCATTCAAAATATCTTATTTTGTGTTTCGCAGAAGAAAGGAAGTCACATACACTACCAGTCAAATGTTTTTGAACAGTAAGATTTTTAATGTTTTTTTATTTTTTTTATAATTCTCTTCTGCTCACCAAGTTTGCATTTATTTGATCCAAAATACAGCGAAATCAGCAATATTGTGAAATATTTTTACTATTTAAAATAAGTGATATCTATTTGAATATATTTTCAAATGTAATTTATTCCTGTGATCAAAGCTGAATTTTCAGCGTCATTACTCCAGTCTTCAGTGTCACACGATCTTTCAGAAATCATTCTAATATGCTGATTTGCTGTCTAAGAAACATTTTTATTATAATTAGTATCAATATTTAAAACAGTTGAGTACATTTTATTTCAGGATTCTTTGATGAATAGAAAGATCCAAAGATCAGCATTTATCTGAAATATATATAGGATATTATATATAAAAATATATAGGAATTATAGAATTATAGACATTACTTTTAATTAGCAAGGATGCTTTAAATTGATCAAAAGTAATGATAAAGACATTTATAATGTTACAAAAGATTTCTATTTCAGATAAATGCTATTCTTCTGAACTTTCTATTCATCAAAGAAACCTGAAAAAAATATACTCGGCTGTT